>NC_092873.1:369965936-370339269 GCF_028372415.1 Notamacropus eugenii | reverse complement strand
CCTCAAGTGCTGCTTTTTCCTGTCTTCCAAATGTAATTATTTGTCATTGTTTTGACAAATTGCTAGTGATGAGAATAGATGAGTTGGGAGTGGGGGAAGAATATTGAACTATGATCATTAATACAAGTATTTAAAGTGGCTGTTTGCTTATTAGCTGAAAAAATGATATTCAGAGAACATTTTATTTAGAGGTCAAGGGTCATAGATGTTAATCCAGTCATATTAAAGGGACACTGTCAGGCTTGAGAAATAAAGACCCCAAAAATTACTTTTTGTAGGATAATATCAGAGTGAATACATCTTAATTAGCTATGTTACCATCACCTCTTCTATTAGATACTGTATTTCACGTTGCTTATGTCATAGCTGTCAAGGCTCATCCTTCGACCCCCATGTAACAAAATGCTGTTGTGTTCCCATTCATTGCACACTGCCTATAGATATCAGAAAGCTCTGTATCAATGTTCAGCTTGATAACATTTGAGAGAATAGGTGAACCTTGATAAGTGTTAGACCATCAACTAAATTGACAGTGTCCCTTTAAGTAGTGAGGCTAATGTTACAGTAACAACATAATAAAGTGTTTGGAGAATTTGTGCAGCCTGTATTGAATTAACCAGGGAATTGACTTATTAACTCTTTCATGGACAAAGCATCCACACTCTGAGTGACATGGCCCACTTGTAGAACAAGCGTGCAAACACCAAATTTAGCCTCAAATTCATTTTAGCTTCAGTTTACACCATTTCATTTTGTTAGTCACATCACTGGTATCCCACCCATGCCCTTCTTAGGAGTTCTGTACTCTGGCTAACCAGCAGGTGGTGCTGACTTTTGTGGGGGTGGGGGTTGGGTTATCTTCCAAGTGTCCAGCCACAGCTGGATGAGGGAAGGACTAGGAATCCTCCAGCTCACTGGCGGGTCTCCTTGTCTGGGCCACTGGTTGACCCTTTTCTGTATGCTTAGTGGTATGTGTGATGTGTGCAAGTATATTGTGTTAGGATTAAACTAGCTTATTAAGTTAATATATAAATAATATGGGAAATGGGAGTGGGATTGAAGAGGGGGTGGAGCATAGATCTAAGGGGAAAGTGGGTTTTTTAATATACTTAAGAAACTTAATTGTTATCAGGTATATTTAGCACAAGTGATTTTTCTAAGACTGAAATAAGCAGATAATTACTGAAACAGCTTTGCTTATCAGTCCCTAATAACGGCTTTTTAAAACCTTCACAGAATGTCAGTTCACCTTTGAGAAGGCTATAGAGTACGTACCATTCGGTATGTACACACTCTCTCCACTACTTACAATGTGCCTCATGAGAGGATTTTTCTGATTGTACGATACGATACTGTGTAACCAGCGGCCCAGCTCTGTGTAAACCAGCCCCTCTCACCTGCTGGTGGTTGGCTCTTCCCAGGAAAGCGTTTAGAATTCAGACGAACTGCATGAAGTGATAGTGAGAATACTTAGCCCTACTGCGGTGCCTCTGCCCCCAGAGTGCCATGCAGAAGTTAACTCATCCTCACACCACCACTGTGAGGTTAGGTAAGTAAGTTTGACTCCCCCCTTGTGGGGGGAATCCTAGACTGAGAGGCTGAGCAACTTGCCTCAATCCTAAAGGGAGTTAGTATCAGAGACAAGATTAGTAGTCTGGAGTACCTGCCTCCCCGACCCTGTGCTCAGAAGGCACCTCTGTCATGGTTGAAAAAATGTTATTATTTAACTTATTAAATATTTGTGACTTTTAATTTTTTTAAAAATTGATTTAGAAGATTTTTTGAAATTTCATTTATGGTTTTGAGAGTCTAAAGGTCTTTTTGTCTTCTCATTTTAGAAGCTGCTAACCTGTGCCAAACCTCCACGGCTGCTACAACACCTGTGACTCTTACTACTCCATTCAATATAACTTCTTCTGTGTCATCTGGGACGATGTCAAACCCAGTCACAGTGGCAGCTGCAATGAGCATGAGAAGTCCAGTAAATGTTTCAAGTGCAGTTAATATAACCAGCCCAATGAATATAGGGCACCCTGTAACTATAACCAGTCCACTCTCCATGACCTCTCCACTAACACTCACCACCCCAGTCAATCTCCCCACCCCAGTCACTGCCCCAGTGAATATAGCACACCCAGTCACTATCACATCTCCAATGAACCTACCCACACCAATGACATTAGCTGCCCCACTAAATATAGCAATGAGACCTGTAGAGAGCATGCCTTTCTTACCCCAAGCTTTGCCCACATCACCACCTTGGTAAACAGTGTTATTAAAAAAAAAAAAAGTTAAATATTTACCAGCAACATTTTTTAGTTTATTAAAGCAAAAGTCAAACCAAGAAATTGGGAGAGCTTATTACACTAGTTAATAAAAGACTAAGGTAGCATTTTTCTCCAATTTGGAATTTTTCAAAGTAGGGTGTATAAAGTGATCACTGGACCACTTCCGTTTAAGCAGGTTTTTCCTTTAGCTCACAGCAACGTTGAAATGGAATAGTAGTTAATGAGATGAAATACCACAAATAAAATCAGACATATTAAGTGAAACACACATGTGCAAAAAAGTAGCATTACTATTTTTATCCCAGAAATTATCCTGACTAGGAAATCATTTTATTTTAAACACTAGCAGAACTCTTCCTCTCCCAAATAGGGTGGATGGCTGATTTTTAACCTGCCAATTACGAGAGCTAGTGTAGAATTATCTACATTTAATGTTTTTATGAGTAAATGCATTACATTGTCATAATAAAATGCATTTCAGAGAATATGCATTTTACCTTTGGGAATATGTTAATTTCAGGCAGCATTCCCTATGGGAAAGGTGATACCAGCTCTGATATGCAAAGCATATGATAATTTATCATTCTAACTTCAACATATAATAGGGATTGTGACCTGATATTTGGAGATGTAAATATTGCTCAGCATATTAATCCTGATGGAGTATAGCATTGTAGTTGACTTTTTAAAAAAAAAGACAAAAATAAAAATTGTGTTTGGTAAGGAAAGGCTGCTCCTCACAGAGGAGGAGACAAAAGTATGTGGACAGGGAGGCTCCTGGCCTACCTAGACCTCTGGGACTCTTATTCAAGAGCCAAGGAGTACTTTGGAATACTTAAGAAATATTGCTTTAAAATTGGAAGACGCTGGAGGCACTTAGATGTGATGTATATGCCCCCCTCTCTCCCAATCGGAACCTGTTGATATTGCAACAGGGACAGATGTGTTAGTTGCTCACTAGAAGTTTTGTCTTATATTAAATTGTATACAGTTTTTATTCTAACCACTAACTAGGTAGTATGCCCCTTCAGGACAAGCAGAGTGTGTGTCTTTTTTTTTTTAATTTCTCTTTCCCCAGTTTTCTTAATCAAGTGTTGTGCAGATCTGTTGACTTTTGTAAATATTTACAACCTCATCACTTTTTTCCTTAATTTTTTTTTTTAATTAAAGAAAACACTTCTCTCAGCTTTGTGGTGTTTTCAGGGAGGCAGCTGTCTGAGCTCCCTGCAGAAGCCCTGCAATGGTCACACACGTTGAGACATGTGCTTTTTGTTTCTTAGCAGAATGTTTTTTCTGTACGTAACATAGAAACCAAAAGCTAGGAAAACAGATACTCTTTAGATCATCATGCCACACATTAATGTTTTAAAAACATTGTTTAAAAAAAATCCAAAACCAAGACTCTACACAGTCTTTTTTTAAGTTGCAATTTGTGTGTGTTTTGTTTTTGTTTTTAATCTTGCAGTTGAGAGAAATGGAAATTAGTTGTGTTAATCTTGCAGAATGTTTGCAGGACTATCAAACTGGACGACTTCCGTTTGTACCCCTCTGTGTCAGTCCAAACATCAAAATACCTTGCTTTCTGAGGCAGACTTCCTACATCAGGGACAGGTATCTGTGTCATTATACAAAACAGTTCTAGGGGGTTGAACTACATAGTAAAAAATAAAATAAAATAAAATAAATAGAACTTAGTGTAAAATAATTTTATAAATGATCTTTTGTACTTTAGGACATTAAATTGTACAACTTTTGTATATATAAAAGCTTAGGAACTTTCTGTTTAGCAGGAAGGCAACACATTCCTACACTTTTAATGTATATGTTTGTTATAATGTCCATGTAAACATATGCCCTATGTTTGTGCCTTTTTAATTAGTTTGTCTCAATAAACAAATGTAGAGAAAAATATGTAGCTATGACTTTGTTACAACTGTTCTTATCCACAGTTCAAAGATCTGTTTGTTTTTAATACATAGAGCATTATGTGTGGACTACTGGAAGGACTAGAGCAGGGAAGACCCATGTCCAGCTTTGCTGAGGTCTGGAATGGGCTGCCCAATGGCTACACCTGGGGAACAAGCTCAAGTCCTAGCATGCAGTCCCAAAGCTAGGATCTGGCTTTGCCTGCTGGCATCTGGCAACTTTATGGTCAGGCTTGCCCCTGGAAAAGAGGCTTGGGGAAGGAAGCAGGAGAGGCCTCTTGACAATTCATGAAGCCCAAGACTTCCTTGAGAGTGGCCCCCAGGTAGCAGTCCTCAGTTGGGAAAGGGTTGGGCCCCCTTGGGCTAGAATGTGGTCATTTGAACCCTGAGAGTATTAGTTCTTTAAAAAACAAAAGTGGAGATATTTACTAGAAATGATTTATCAACTCGTTGTATAATAAACAGGAGTGAGACTTCATTGTATGACTTCAGTTAAAATGCTATTTCGTATGCACTCTTTATTCACTTAAGAAGCTTGTCGGCAATAATAAACCACATTGTGTCTTTTTGGGGGAGTGGGAGAGGCAAAAGTGGGGTAGAGTGGAGAGCACTGAGAAGGGGGATGGATGCACAGAGAAGGAAATTTACTGTGTGTTGGTGCCTGAGTTGAGTTTCTACTGCTGATGAACTGGCTCAAGTGAGTAACGAAGGCCTGACCCACAGTGTTCTATGAGAAGGCAGTGTGTGTTCTTCCTTTTGGGTTGTAACCTAGTTGAGCTTCCCTTTATCAGATTGGCAGCTAAACAGTTGTATTAGATAATCCTCCAATCTGACATCCAGCCTGTTACGCTCTAGGGCTCGCTGCTTGGCCTACAATCGCTTTTTATTGTGTATCATTTCCCTCCTAAGGTGTGCTCCTAAATGAAGGTTTTGATGTACACAGATGATTTTACCTGTCAATACTAGCACTGTATTACTAACATGCAAAATACTGCAAATTTATTTTGACAAATTAAAGTTAACCAGTCACAAATGTCATGGATTGCTTAATACCTCAGAAGCTTCATTAATTTACTATGATGGAGAGAGACTTTGAAGCATGACTTCTGGAGGCGGGAATGTATTTAAATTGGGAGGAGGAAGGAATAAAAGGGGTTTGTGTGGCTTGACGACTCAGTATTGGCATGGTGTCCCATTGGTCTACAAACTGGGGAGGCCTACTCCAGAGTAGCCCCAGCCAATGTTTCAAACCAGCAGTTTTAGGGGTTCAGGCTAGTGCCTACCCACAGAACAAATGGCAAATAATCCACTTCTATATCCATGCTTTGCTTCTTAGCTGTCCTCCCCTCAATTTTCTTTGACCTGAAGATGGGTTGACATATTCCAAAGATCCATTTCATTAAAAAAAGGTTTAAAATATAGGTAGTCTATTTTTTCCAGAATTAAGTGCACAATGGGTAAACCATTTTAAACGAGATTTCCAACCTTTAAAATATACTTGCTCTTGCTACCTCCTCATGAAATCAGAAAAACTGGACAATGCAGTTTTCTTTGTGGGTTTTTTGTTTTTGTTTGGTCAGCAATGGGGAGATATCATGGCATGATAATTATCAGTGTAGTTTAGAAGTGTCCTTAGTGTCAGTGGAATCTCAGCTCTCCCAGAAGAGATTTGTTTGATGACTGGGACTACTTGCTGTTTTCAGGGTGCCTTTGGTACCTGGAGTTCTGTAGTGATGTCCAGTTGTGGGATTTTTACTGTGGAATCTTCAGAAGTCATTGTGGAAAAAGCCAGGGCAAGATTTTTTGGTTGAACTTTTCATACTTTTGAAAGTAAATGAGAAGATGCTTTTAAATTATTCTTCCTGGCCACTTTTCTTTCTCACATCCCAATTTTTGTGTCATCAGTCTGATATACTTGCTGACTTTCCTGGACTCTTGGTCCCTTTTTGGTTTCATTTTGGAAGATGGCTCCTCCATAGTACTGGAAAACCTGGGGTCAGATCTGCCATGTCCTAGCTGTGTGGCCTTGGTCAAAGCACTCTCTGGACCTCACTTTCTTCATCTGAAAGATAACGTCTTAGGTCCCTTTTAGTTTTTATTCTTTGATCCTGTGACTCCCCATTGGCTTTGTAATCTCTCCCACAGTTGTCTAAATCCTGATAGATTACTGGAGGATTATTACCCATTCCTTGTAAAAGCAGAGAACCAATAGATCTCTGAGACTAAAGCCAGGTCTTGGTTCTCTAGTTTATGGATTAGAATGGTTTGTGTAGCCCAGATTTCTAGGTTCTCTTGGTCACACACTTTGGGGCCATCTTGTTTTTGTCCATTCTTGGGAAAGGTTTGGTGGTGGAACAGGTTGGAAGGGAAGTTTGGGATTTCATTCTTCACATTTCAAGAGACCCTTCCCTTAGGTCTAACTACCTCCAATCAAGAGCCATTTGGATTAGCTTCACCTGGAAGAATATTTAGAATAGGTCTTGATTGACTGTGTTTTTAGGAGTACTTTTATGTGATAAACATTCTAGAAAGGTGGTATGAAAATCGAAGTTTGAATTTCTGGACCCAAATTTGATTTTTCACATTGGCCTACATCATTCCAGAGATTATATCCTTTCCTTTTTTCAGTAAACCATTTGTATTGTGAATGATCACTCTGTTGGTATGTTCAACAGGACCAGATTTTCAAATCCAGAATTTTCTTAGTGGAGTTCACTATATAGTAGATATACGCTCTCCAACCCCATTTTTCTGGTCCATACCTATGGTTTCATTGGTGTTGTAAACTCCTGGTGAATACACACACACACTAATCCAGACCAGTAATTGCTCTGCAATTTATAGTTTTAGAGCCTTGCTGGGGGCACTGAGAGGTTAAATAAATTGCCCAGGTCACAGCCAATATGAGTCAGGCAGAATGGCTCATCCCCACTTGCCAAGAGCTAAATATAAATATTGGGACTTCAGAAACCTTTTTCTTTTTCAGACATTGAACTCCTGTAGCAGTCTCATGGGACTGAAGAGAATCCAAGTAATGACAACTTTTTAACGAAATGCACTTCTTAAAGATTCCCACAACATGTCTTATGATAGAATAAACTAAAGCTATTGGCCATGGAGGCCTGAAGGTGACACACTGACAGCTGGGGTTTGTATTTTTTTTTTTTTTTGCCAATCCTAGAGCAGAATAGAGCCAGTGAAGCTTGAAACTGACCCAAAAGGGATGCCTAAAGTCCTGCTCAAGTGCCAAACTTGTATGTTGGATTCCTAGCACCTTTGATGGGAAACAGGTGAGAGAAACCTGTAAAGCCAACCAGGATAACTTTCTAAGTGGAAGTGATAAGGAAGGAAGAAAGAAAAATTGAAAAATATACCTTGGTGCTTCCTGTGTTACAGGACAACCAGGACATCTCTCCCTACCATTCTGCATATGATAGCTGAAGCCCCTGAATGCTGAGAAAGCTTGTTAGTTCAGAGTGGCCGTGATCATTTCAGCCCCAGTCAATATTTAGAGCAGAAAAATCACTTCTCCCAAATGGAAAGAGGATAAAATCGGTAGCAAAACAGACAGGCCAACTTCAGGTAATTAAGAGGGTATTCCCAACAACAGGGATCATTAGAGGGATCACTCTCCCCTCTTGAAGTCACCAGAGGTGCTTTCTCCCTACTACTCCTACTCCCATTAAATCACTGTACTATATACAGGCATTTCCCTATGCCAATTCAGTAACATCAAATATGAGAGATTTTATCACTGCTCAGCTAAACTAAAATATTCCAGTGTTGGTCATAATCTCCTGCTAGGGGAGGGAGAATGATGGTGACTGAGGATAGGAAATTATAAGGTTTGCTCTGAAGTCCCCCATTTGCTCCCAGTTTAGTAGACACTCATTATTATGTGCCAGGCACTAGGGGTTGTGAAGAAAAAATAGGAGTGAGTCCCTGCCACCAAGGAACTTAACATTATTTGGATCGATACAACTTATACATACAAGGTAATTTAAGAGAGGAGAGAACACTAACATCTGCAGGGGCTTGGCGAGGGAAGGGGAGTTAGGGTGAATGAATAATGGAAAGATTCACCAAGAAAGTAGCCCCTGGGCTGAGTCTTGAGGGAAAATAAAGCAAGGATTCTAAGAATGGAGAGGTCATAGGATCATCAAAAAGAATGTCAGGTATTTGGAGGTTGTCTAGTCCAACCCTTTCATTTTATAGATGAAACTAAAATGCAAACTAAGATCCAAATATATTAATACTAATTCATATTCTATAGGTATTCTAAAGTTCACACATTGCCATACTACATTATCTTGGAACTGGGACTCAAACTAGGTTCTCTGATTTCAAACCCATTTCTCTTTCCAACTCACCACACCACAGGTTTGCTCTGGGGATGGGTGGCACCTTGAGTGAGTGCATAGAAACTAGAGGTTAAATGTCGTTAGGAACTATCCAGCAGTACAGTTTGGCCAAACTATAGAAGGCGTGAAAAGGACTAGACTGTGGGAGACTAAGGATGCTCTGGCTGTCCCCACTATGGACAACTTTTGCTTGGCATAGTGGAGATGAACAAAGGCAGACAATGGGCCCTGGTAGGGGTGGGGGCCTACCAGAGAGCTTTGATGACTCATTCCTGGAAGACCTGAAACCCTGTAGACACTCAGCCTCAGTCCTGTCCTTTTCAGGTTCCTGGCTTGCTCTGGGGGGTGCTTCTTGGCCTAAATGAGGAGACTGATGAACAACCTACTCTCACCCCACTAGTGTCGTGCCCAGGACTTTTGCAATCAAGCACGATTTGTCCGGTTGATTGTATTGGTGTAGGAAAGGCAAAAGGAAGAGCCCTGCCAAAACTAATGAAGGCATTCTATAGGACAGTTTTTGAAAGTGTTATTGGTGTCTTTTTTTTTTTTTTACTTTACCAAAATTTTCCCCAACATGCTTCCCTTTTGCCCTCCCAGACGGTCAACCCATATAACAAATAATATTTTTAAAGACAAAAAAAGAAGAGGAAAAATCAGCAAAATTGATCAATATATGGAAAAGACCTGAAAACATGCTTTCTGGATTTTCCAAATTAACTATCCTATCATCAGCAGATGGGAATAGTTTTATCTCCTCTTTACCTACCTTAACACCTTTAATTTCTTCCTCATCTTCTTTCTATTGCCCGCATTTCTGGAACTATATCAAATAATAGTGAGGAGAGTGGACATCGTTGAAAATATGACTTTTATTGCTTCCAAGTGTAGCTCATGATGTTGAAGGACATTGTTGTGATCTTCATTAGATCTAAGAGAACCAGGGAGACTAAGAGAAGTGCGGGAGGAGATGGCATTTCCCTTCCTAGGGATCTTTTAGCAACCTTTCTGGTCTGGGATGGCTTGGGGGTCATCTTGGCCTAGAGTAGAATGGACAAGATGACCTCTTAAAAATTGCTTTCCAGCACTAGGGACTTTTAAATTTCATGATCTAAGAATTGGCTCTTCTAGAGCTGGCTACTTTCTTTCCTCAGGGGAATCCAAGTCTATAGGGCAGGCTTGGGTTGATTGAAATCATGTGAAAAGTAAAAAATAACAACAAAAAAAATCAGATTTAAATGGTCTTTGCATACATTATCTCATTTCATCCTCCCATTAACCCTCTGAAGTAGGTGCTATTATTAATTCCATTTTACTGGAGTGCAGAGAAGTTAAATGATTTGTTTAGGCTCACACAGCTAGTTAACGTCTGAGACAGGATTCAAACCTATGACCACAAACCAAGATTTTTGGCTATAATCATGGAGCCTCATGGCTTAGCTCTATACAGGTGCTGAGAGACTACCAGTAACTTAGGCATTTTGCTTACTTTTCCTCACTGGGACTTCTGAATCCCCTGAAATCATTGAACTTCTAGTCTGGCCCTTGGGTGAAGACCCTTATCAACATTACCAAAAGGAACCTCCCCAGTGAGTGTTCTGTTGCTATTAGGGGAAGAGAGAGGAAGAGGAGTGTTGAAAAATGAAAGAACAGCAGTGGTCTGAGACCCTGGACATTCTTCTCCATCTGTCACCTCTCCAAGGATGGGCTCAGACTCCTTTGGAGATACTGCTTCATTTGAGTTCTCTCTTCTTCTGCACTCCTGAACTGTTTCCACAGGAGATTTTATAGGTTTCTCTTTGACTTTCATGATCCCAAGAGTCGAGGAGTCTGTCCTTGTCTCTAGTTGAAATCCATCTTTTGCAATGGAAACAGTCATACGTACTTTTAAGTCATCTTCTGCTGCATCTTCCTTCCTAGCAGGACCATTCTCTCCTCTTCTCAGAGAAAAGAAAAGTGAGACTGATAGCAAAATTGGCCCCCCAAAAAGTCAGGAAATCCTTCCATACTCCCTACTGAGCAGGCTCACTAGTTCTGCCAAGTCTGATCCTCAGCACTGTTTCCTAACTTCCTCTGCTCTCCTCTCCTGAATTCACCGACTCCTCTGAGATGAGGGTAAGCACAGACTATTATTGTCAGCATGGTTACTACCACAGAGTAGGTCAGTCAATCAAAAAATCTGGGTGGTCTTTTATTTTTTTAACTATATGAATTTTAAGAAGTGAAAGTCTTACATGCCTGTACAAGTTAGCCACATACTGAGTAGTCCTCAGGTAGATGTTTGGGAAACATGAAATTAACTTATCAAATTATTTTCTTCCATGACAAGGCAGGCTAAGTCAGCACCAAGAGCATCCAATAGATGAAGGAAACAGGTCTACGAAAGGGTAGTGGGGGATGAGAAATGGGAGTAGAAGACAAGCATTGCATTTTATAAGCTTTGTCATTTTGCCAAGGGATAGCCCTGTTCTTAAATGAAGCCCAGTGGCCTCTGAGGCTTGGGGTGAAAGTTGGGAGGGTAACAGATCTTGTCTCTGGTTCAGAAATAACACCAGACTCAGCCCAGCTTGGAGGAGTGCCATTTTTTTTTTTCATTTAAGGAGAGGCAGGAGGAGGAAGAAAGCTGCATTCCTGGGTTTTCCCACCGGCCTTGTAGGAAATAGGAGAGCTCAAGGAAAACAAACTGTGAGCACATGGGCCTGTGTACTCTCCACTTTTGTCCAGGACAACAATATAGTGCCTTGGTAACCAGCCGTTGTGTAACTCCAGTGAAGACTTTTCATGAAAGAACATAATGTTTCAACATTTCCATTGGGTAGGGAGAGAGCTGGGGGCCCTGGCAAGAAGCCCCCATTTGCTACTAGTAGCAATAGTAATAAACGGGGCCAGAGCCCCAGGCTCCTTTTCTTTCTCCTTCCTTCCCTTTCGAGAATAGTATTCTCATCTCAGCATGTTTTCTTCTCAAAGTCTGCAGGAGTGGGACAATCTCTCTTTTCTTCTCTTCTTTCTCTTCCTCTTCCTCCTCCTTCTGCTCCTTCCTCTTCCTCCTCCTGGATCCTCCTCATCTTTTTGAATGGAATTCAGATAGAAATTTGTCCTAGGGCAAATCACTATCCTCCTAATTTTTTTTTAAATTTAATATGCTGCAAATTATTGCCTAGGTGGGTAAAACCTTTTTGTAATTGTAATAAAAGCTTTTTGTAACTGAGTATAAGTATTGGATTGAAAACTTATCCTCTGTAGATTTCACTCTTTAGGAAGAGCCCATCCTGTTCCTATGTGACTTGGGTTTCTTCTGCTAAGTCTTATGTTTTGAAAGTTTTTTACTCCATGTACCTTGGATATTGAGTATTTGATATGAAAACATCTATTTAAAACACTGTTCATACATTCTTTATGGATCAATATTTGTCAGGATGATAGTGGGCAACACTTCTGTTTATAATAAAGATCTCATTCTGCTGTGGCTTTGATCACTAAGTCCAGGCTGACTGCTTTGTTTGGGGTCATCTGTGACACGACTCCCCACCATTAGCAGAAATAATTAAGAGAGATCAGGGCACACTATATGTGTCACATGGTTAGCAGGACACCGGACACTTGTCTACATGACTTCTGGTGCTCTCCAACCCAGGTCGATAGTTAGACATCAGTGAAAGAAAAAGTTAGTTGCCAGAGATTTAACCCAAACTGGACACCATAACAAAATCTCCTCCTGCATTGAATTCTAAAACACATGGAATGGGATGCAAGCATAAATCCAGAGAACTTTCCCTACCCACATACACACACATGCATGCACATATGCATATTCATACACATAATCACATATACATATTACCCACACCCACATGCTCACACACATGCATTCACACAATACACATACACAGTATATCCATAAATAGACACACACATATATATACACATTCATTGACATAATCCATGCACATGTACACCTGTACACTCACAACATACATGTACACATATACTCATACACATATATACATCTACAGGTACACATATTCATGCATATACACACACTGATTCACACAAAGAAACACACATACATAAACATTCATACTCACACAATACACACGCACATACACACACACATACATATCTATACACATACCCAGACCCTTATACATATATTCATGTACTCACACAATACACATAACATACCTACATATACATACACATTCACTGATACAATCCATATGCACATATACATACATAATACACTTACACATATATATAAACACACTTACACATACATATATTCACAATGTATCTATTTTCTGAGTTATAAAATAATTCAGACAAATGTAAATCATTAATCCTGGTTTACATCACCTTGGGAATCCCAAAGGCCCTTAAGGATAAAATTGTGGAAATGTTATTCAAAATATAGGATTCACTCTTTAAAACCCATTGGATTGTTCGTGTGACCTCTGTCTCTAATACCACTTCCAAAGCCCACATATATACATATATGTATATAAACACACGCTCACGAACTCACAAAATTCACATATTTACATATACACATACTCATGTACATATATACACACATGTACTTACATTCACACACATGTAGATATACACATGTACATGCAAAAATGCACCCAGACACCTACATACATACATACACACATACACGGAGTTCTTAACTTGGGGTCCATGAATATAATTTTAAAAATATTTTGAGAACTATTTTTCAGTAAAACTGGTTTAGAGAGAGAGAATTTCATATAATTTTCTCCCCTCAAAAGCACTGTGAAGTTAAGTAAGTTAGGTCTTAGTATGGAAATCTTACAGAGAAGAGAACTGAGGTTCAAAGAATTTGAAGAGATTTCCTAACACCTTGTGGTTCTTAAGTAGCAGAGTTGGAATCTGAATCCACATTACCACAACCACAGGATAAACTGAAGAGGTGCCCAGAGAGACCTGAATTCAAATCCTGCCTCTGACCCATCCTGGGTGTGTGACTCCTGGAAGTTACTTAAACTCTCAATGCTCATGCAACTCTCTAAGACAGGTAAGAGAGAAGGTGCTGATCTGTACGGGGAGGGGGAATTTCTCATGTCAATAAAATGATAGGTCTAGTCCTTAGTCTATTATTAACAATAGTAACATCTAGCCTATTAATAATATTATAAACGAGACTTTTACATATCATTTTCTACTACCATAAAGCCTTTTATGTATTATCACACTTATTGAGTCCCTTTAAGGCTTAAAAAGCGCTTTTCCCTACAGCAACACCATGTGAGTATCATTAGAACTATTTTACAGTTGAAGAAATAGGCTCAGAGAGATCATGTCCCACAACCAGTTAGTATCAGTCAAGATTTGAACAACTCTGCTGACTCCAAGTCTAACCCTCTTCCCACTGCCCCACACTGCCTTTACTTATTTTATTCTCACAGCAGATATCACAAGTATCATCTCCATATTACAGATGAATAAACTGAAATTTGAAGAGGTCAAAGGACTCCCAGAGTCACAACTAGAACCCAGACCTTTGAACTCCACAAGGGCTCCAGAGGGAACCCTAGAAATGATAGCTCATTTCCATATAGAGTAAGTAGTTGTATCTCTTTTTTGAAAAAGCTTCAAGCACTTAGACAAACATAATGAATTGGGGAAAAGAAAATATGGTTTCTATAAGGGGAAAAAATTGCCTGAGAGTCTGTGAGAGCTCTCTGAGAAGATCAACAGCAAGAGTGAGATACAGTATTTTTTGACCTTCAGAAAGTCTATGGAAAGATTCCAGTCTAAAGAAAATTAAATAAATCGATTCACTATGGTGTTACAGGGAGTATTTTATCATCACTAGGGAGACCTTCGTTCACATCTGGCATCAGACACTGATTAGCTGTGTGACCTGGGAAAGTCATTTAATTTCTGTCAGCCTCAGTTCCCTCATCTGTAAAATGGGGTAATAATAGTACTATACTTCCCGATGTAGTTGTGAGAATTAAATGAGGTAATATTTGTAAAGCACTTTGCAAACCTAAAGCTTTATATAAATGCTGACTTTTAATTATTGCTGCTAAAAATAGGAAATTAGTTTAAACAAAGGAGACAGGGTTGGGATGAATAGGGTTGGGATTCTGCGTATATAGTACAGAGAAATGTAAAGAACTGGGATCTCCTAGAGACTAGTGCTGAGTCAGATGAGTCTTGATGATGATATTAAAAGTTTTTTCCTAATTTTTTAGAAAACACATAGTTAGAGGAGGCTTTGCATATAAAAATCCCCAGGTTTTCAGTTTCTACCAGACTCTCCCAGACCAGTAGATGCCACACTCACAGGGCTAAACTACAGGAAGACCTTGTAAATGAGCAGAGAGGTGGTAGATGAATTTTAATGTGGACAAGTATAAAGGAAAGCCTTCAGGGAGAACTAGACCAAACTATACTTTCAGGATGACAAGCTCTGAGTTATCAGTTAGAATATTGGAGACAGACTTTAGAAACAACATAGACTCTTACCCTGAGAAAACTATCAGTTCAATGTACAAGAGAAAAAATAAAGGGACGGGCATTATCAGAAAGAATATTGGGAACAGGCCAGAAAACATTGTCCTTTGAATAGAACCTGGTCACTTTCCTCTCAGCTGGTATGTCCTAGCACCAACTACCCAAGGAGTTGATGCATGCGGGCAAACTTGTCATAGCTCTGGAAGGAGCTGGGGTGGGGCTGAGGTGAAAGTTTGGAAGTAGAACTGCTGGTGTTTGTGTTTTTTATTCAAGAGCAAACAAACAGATTTTTAGACAAAAAATGATGGTATCTGGAACACAGTCCTCTGCAACCAACAATGACACAAGAAGGAGTGAATGTAATGCAAAAAAAGAGTGCTAGCTTTGGAGTTGTGAGATCTGGGTTCGAATGATGTCTGTACCATTTATTATCTGAGGACCCGGGGCAAGTCATTTACCTTTTGGGGTCCTCAGTTTTCCTTATCTTTAAAAACAAGAGGTGGTGGATTATATGACTTATAAGGTCCCATCCAGCTCTGAATTTACGGGTTGGTGAAGAGTAAGAGAAGAAATGTTAAAATTATCTAGGGTAGGAATTCTTAATGTAAAATGCATGAACATCTTCTCTTTAATAGTCTAACACCTATATCAATATAGTTGATTTTCTTTGTAATCCTATGTATTTTATTTTATGTATTTAAAAACATTATATTAAGAAGGGGACTATAGGCTTCACCTGGCTGATTAAGGGGTCCATGCCATAAAAAAGCTTAAGAACACCTGATCTTGAGGAGTGAGGGGATATGATGGACATCTTGTCTCTTAGGCTTGTGACTTCCTTGGTTCTACATTTGGGCATATGGGAAACTAACTCTGGAAAGGATTAGAAAAACTTTCTGGGTTTATTCCCTCTGGTCCTAAAGTATAGATCACAGATTATAGGTAGTAGTCCAAATTCCTATCTCCCTACATCCTGACACTTTTAAAAAAATATATTGGCTATATGTCCTCTACACGTCTCTCTAAATCAAAGGAACCATAAACCCTTAAAAAGTATATGGGTTAGAGTGGTGAGGCAAAAGGGAAAGAGAAGGACATATCTTCATCTGCATCAGGAATGCAAATTTTACACACACACACACACACACACACACACACACACACACACACACACACACACACACACGGAGAGAGAGAGAGAGAGAATCCAAACAATTGAGTGTCTGCTATCTACAAGGGAATGTACTTAAGGCTGGGGGCAAAAGGTAAAGTTAGTCCCTTTGAGGAGCTTACTTCTTTTTTTTATAATGAATTATTTGTTTTCAGTTTTCAAGAATCACTGCCATACATTTTAAATTTTCTCTCCCTCCCTCCCCTCTCTGTCCCCAAGATGACATGCAATCTTTTATTTTTGCTTTATTTGTTTTCAATGTTCTACAATCACTTCCATATAACTTAGATTTTTTTCCCTTCTCTCCCCCTCTTTCCCCCCTCTCTCCACCCTCTTTCCCTGAAACAGCATAAAATTTTATACAGGTTCTACACATACATTTCTATTAAATATACTTTCACCTTAGTCATGTTGTATAGAAGAATTAAAATGAATGGGAGAAATCATAAAACAAACCAAAACATAATATAAAAGAAAATGATCTGCTACATTCTGTGACTGAATTCCATAGTTCTTTCTCTGGATATGGAAGACATTTTGCCTTAAGATACCATTGGGAATTTTTAAAGTCCTTGCATTGCAGTGAAGTTCTAAGTCTACCAGAAAAAAATTCTCGCACACTGTGGTTGTTACTGTGTACAAAGTTCTCCTGGTTTTGCTCATTTCACTCAGCATCAGTTCATGTAAGTCTTTCCAGATCTCTCTGAAGTCTTCCTGTTCATCATTTCTTATAGCACAATAGTATTCCATTACATTCATATACCACAATTTATTCAGCCATTCCCCAATTGATGGACATCCCCTTGATTTCCAGTTTTTGGCCACCACAAAGAGAGCTGCTATAAATATTTTTGTACATGTGGGACCCTTTCCCATTTTTATGATCTCTTGGGGATACAGTCCTAAAGGCAATATTGCTGGGTCAAAGGGTATGCACATTTTTGTAGCATAGCTCCAAATTGCTCCCCAGAATGGTTGGATCAGCTCACAGCTCCATCAACAATGAATTGGTGTTCCAACTCTCCCACATCTTCGCCAACATTTATCATCATCCTGTTTTTTCATGTTAGCC
The DNA here is from genome assembly GCF_028372415.1 of Notamacropus eugenii. Classification (NCBI taxonomy): domain Eukaryota; kingdom Metazoa; phylum Chordata; class Mammalia; order Diprotodontia; family Macropodidae; genus Notamacropus; species Notamacropus eugenii. The sequence continues at coordinate 370,321,969 of NC_092873.1, read as the reverse complement.
AATCTGATAGGTGTGATGTGTTGTCTCAGAGTTGTTTTGATTTGCATCTCTCTAATTAATAGTGATTTAGAGCATTTTTTCATATGATGATAGATAGCTTTAATTTCTTTCTCTGAAAACTGCCTGTTCGTATCCTTTGACCATTTATCAATTGAGGAATGCCTTGTACTCTTGTACACTTGACTCAGTTCGCTATATATTTTAGAAATGAGGCCTTTATCACAGACACTAGTTGCAAAAATGCTTTCCTAGTTTTCTGCTTCCCTCCTAATCTTGGTTGTATTGGGTTTGTTTGTATAAAAACTTTTCAGTTTAATGTAATAAAAATGATCCATTTTGCACTTCATAATGTTTTCTGTTTCTTGTTTAGTCAAAAATTCTTACCTTCTCCATAAATCTGATAAATACACTATTCCTTGCTCCACTAATTTGTTTATAGTATCAATCTTTATACCGAGATCATGTACCCATTTGAACTTTATTCTTGTGTATGATGTCAAGCATTGGTTTATGCCTAGTTTCCACCCCACTCTTGTCCAGTTTTCCCAGCAATTTTTGTCTAACAGTGAGTTCTTATCCCAGAAGCTGGGGTCCTTGCGTTTATCAAACAGTAGATTTCTATATTCCAAGACACAGTAGTCAATGAATATAGCAATCTACTGTTTGATGGCATACAATCTTATATGGGTTCTAAACATGCATTCTTATTAAACACATTCTCACATTAGTCATGTTGCATAGAAGAATTCAAATGCATGGGAGAAACCATGAGAAAAACCAAAACAAAACAAAGCATAACAAAAAAGAAAATAATCTGCTTCATTCTGCACTCCAACTCCATAGTTCTTTCTCTGGGATGTGGATGGCATTTTACATCATAAATCTTTTGGAAATGTTTTAGGTCTTTGCATTGCTGTGAAGGGCTAAGTTTATCACATACAGTCCTTGCACACTGTGGCTATTACTGTGTGTAATGTTCTGGTTCTGCTCATTTCACTTAGCATCAGTTCATAGAAATCTTTCCAGATTTTTCTGAAGTCCTCCTGTTCATCATTTCTTATAGAACGATAGGATTCCATTACATTCATATACCACAACTTGTTCAACCATTCCCCAATTGATGGGCATCCCCTTTATTTACAGTTTTTGGCCACCATGAAAAGAGCTGCTATAAATATTTTTGTACATGTGGGTCCTTTCCCCATTTTTATGATCTCTTTGGGATACAGCCTTAGAAGTAGTATTGCCAAGTCAAAGGGTATGCAGATTTTTATAGCCTTTTGGGCATAGTTCCAAATTGCTCTCCATTATGGTTGGATCAGCAAGGAGCCTACTTCTTACTGGAGGAAGAGAGGGATATAGTATTTTAATTGTCACGTTTATACAGTATACAATTTCCCTATGTGTCAAATGAGAGAATTGGACCATGAGATCCCTTCCAGCTCCAAATCCAATGATATTTGCCATTGAGTTCTGACTATGCTCTTATTCATACTCATGGTCTTTTGAGTTTTCTCTCAGATTGCTCTACTCTGCTCACAAACTTAACTCAGCATTTATAGCAGCAGGGAAAAGCTGAAATTGAGAAGGTCCCAAGGGACCCTGTATTATAAAGTAGGATCACAGTCATGAAAATTCTATTTGGAGTATAAAACTAAACCATGTGGCTTTTTGCATACTCCAGGAAAAATTGCTCATCAAATGGATTTAGCTCTAAAAAATCTTCTCAACGCCTCCTGGAGATGTTTGGGACCCTGAGGATAGAGCTGGCATGGAGTCAAAAGAAGGCTCTTGGTAATTCTCCTACTTCCCCTTTTCCTCAATCTTCTGCTTTTTTCCTACTGATTTTTTAACTGATATAATTTCCAGCAATTGTTCCTCTAAGCCTGAGTGAAGGACCCATCTGGGATCTAAAGCTTAGTCAGTGACCAAAAGGGTCACTGAGAGATGCCTGGTAGGTCTACATAGGCTGTAGCAGATCATTACTAATAATAGCTGACATTTTTGTGTTAGAACTCTTCGGTTCAAATACCACTCTTGATATCTATCTACTTGGTACCCAAAGTGAGTCACTTAACCTCATAGTGTCCCAGGAAATTCTTAAAGATTTTGAGCTGCAGAGAATTGTTTCAAGAGAAAATTAGCTGTTGGCAGTTGAGTTGAGCTACAAAGAGAGACCCAGGGAGCCCAGTTGAGCAACCAAAGCAGATGCTAGGCTCGGGGGAGAAAACAATGAGGTCTCCAGGAGAAAAAAAGCATGGAGAGAGGGCATTCAGGCTTGGAGACATGAGTTGTCTTGACTACATATGTTTTCTATATTTATGACTCACTGCTATTGTGCTCTTCATACTTTATACCCAATTTTCCCATGAGTACCATGTATATCTGTGGGAAAGTATATCTCAAGTTTATGGAAGAGTTTTAAGACTGCATTGGTAACCATTACTAGGTCTATACCACAAGGAGATAAAAGAAAATGGAGAAAGACCCATATGTACAAAAATATTTATAGTAGCTCTTTTTGTGGTAGCAAAGAATTGGAAATTGAAGGGATGCCCATCAATCGAGGAATGGTTGAACAAGTTATGTTATATGAATGTGATGGAATACTATTGTGCTATAAGAAAAGATGAAGGGGATAGTTTCAGAAAAATCTAGGAAGACTTATATGAACAGATGCAAAGTGAAATGAGCAGAACCAGGAGAATAATCTACACAGTAACAGAAATATTATAAAGATAATCAACTGTGAAAGACTCTGATTGATACAATGATCCACCACAATTTTAAAGGACTCATGATATAAAATGCTACCTACCTCCAAGTAGAGAACTGATAGTTTCAGAGTGAAAAGTGAAGCACATTTTTATTTTGTTTCTTTATTTTCCTTGCTTTTGTGGCTAACGTGAAAACGTTATGTTATGTTATGCATGTATGTATGTTATATATGTATAATGGTCATCATATTTGTCTTCTCAATAGGTGAGGGAGAGGGTGGATGCACGTAGAGAATGTGGAACTGCAATTTAAAATTAAATCAAAATGAAAAATGAAAAAAAAAACTCCGCTGTGTTAGTAAAGTAAATTTCCCCACTAGGAGTTCCTTACACCAAAGAAATCATAGATCCAATAAACAAAACAAAACAAGAAAATGACCTCAAAATATTTAAAGGCAGAGTCAGCCTGGCAGAATAGATTGAATTCCAGCCTTGAAACCAGGAGGACTTATGTCCAAATCCTGCTTTTAATAAGTCCTGATAGTCTGCAAATCACTTAACCTCTCAGTATCTCAGGCAACCTCTAAGACTGCAAGTTGTGGATCTGCTTTGGTAGAGGGTTTTCTCCCTGGGATGAAGCACCACTGAAATCAGAGGTCCAGAACAAACATTTATATAGGGTTTTAAAGTTTGCTCTATTTTGCATATATGTGATTGGATCCTCACAACAATCCAGTGAAGTAGGGAGGAGGGTGCCATTGTCCCAGTTTTACAGATAAAGAAACTGAGGCAGAGAGAGATTGAGTAAGGGTAGGGGTTGTTTAATTTTTTATTTTTGTATCCCCAGGACTTGCGCAGTGCTTGGCAAATAGTAGCCACTTAATCAAATAGCTTGTTGATTGGATAGGGTCACCAAGCTAACAAATATCAGGGTGATATTCAGCCAGAAATTCTTCTTCTTCCCAGTCAAACATACTTTAATAACAATTTACATAATGTTTTATGTTTTTAAAAGTATTTTGTATATCTTTATCTCATTTGATCCTTACGTAGCACCGTCTCTGGGCTATTCTCTCCAAATGATCGCTCAGATTTTTTGAGCTGGTTTCTTGGTACAGAGTGACTATGCTCATACCAAGATTCTAGAATAGAAGTTCTCAAAGTGTGGCCCAAGAGCCACTGGGAATCCCCAAGACCCCTTCAGGGTGTCTGTGAGGTCAAAGCTATTTTTATTATTTTTTCAAATAATAACACTAAGACATTTTAATTTTGAATAAATACCAATACATATATCCCATATAAACAAAACCTCTTTGGGAGGGTCCTCAATAATTTTTAAGAGTGTAAAGGGGTCCTAAGGTAAAAAAATTACTGTTCCTCCATGGGACATGACCTTTCAAAACTATAGATGAAAATCCCCCTGCCTCCTAGTGAACTTCTCTTTAATAGGTCAGTCAGTTGATACCATTAGTTCAAAGCAAAAACATTTACCAAGATGTCATAGAAGGGGAAGGAAATAAACACTTATTAAATGCCTACTGTATCCCAAGCACTGTGCTATATGGATGATGCACTTGATTCTCACCACAACTCTGTGATGTAGGTGCTACTTTATCCTCATTTTATAATTTGAAGAAATCGAGGAAGACAGAGCTTAAGTCACTTGCCAAGGGTCACACAGTTAGTAAATGTCTGAGGCCAGGTTTGAACTCAAGTTATCCTGACTCCAGGCCCAGCACTCCCTCCATGATGCCACCTACCTGTAACAACTAGCTTTAAAATGTTCTCCCCTTAAACATAAGGTGCACTCTCCCAGAAACACACACAGTACCCATGGGAAGAATGGGTGCAGTAGAAGTGAGGCAAACATGTAGGGAACACATGGCACTCTAGTACTTAAGGGCTTATTATTTGTTTGATAAGCAAATTATCCTGGACTGCCAAAAGCCTTTCTTTTCTCATGGAGAGTTCATACTACTCTACCCTCTACCCTGCCCTGCCTTTGTTTGGCTGGGTTGTTCAGTTGGGCTCCCTGGGTCTGCCTCTTTTAACTGCTCAACTCTCCAGTGCTTAGCTCTCTTCTCAGCTGCCACAAGTCTCAGTCCTTGAATGCTACTTTTCCCTGTCCATCCAGAATCCTTATGCTTCTTGCTTAGAACTGCTTGATTTTCTGAATTGCTCCCTGCTGGTTGCAGTGTCTCCAGCAGAGAAAGTACCTCCAAAGCTAGCCTACTGTAATGTGGCTGACTTTCACTACAAGTGAAAATCCCCTCTCTCCTTCCTGCTTTCTGATAGAGGTGTGTGTGGGGTGTCATACTCTATAAATATGTTCCCTGACCCAAACGCTGAAATTGCTGTGTAGGGATGACAAGCTTGTCTTTTTTTAAAAACTGTATTTATGTCTTTTATTTTTATATCACCTGTATTTCCCACTGCATCCATCCTCCATCCCCTCCCAGAGAGCTACTCTTTATCGAAAAGGATTTTTAAAAAGAGGAAGAAAGAAAAAAAAGTTCTGCCAAACTAACTTAAAAAGTCTGACATACACAGTGTTCCATACCATTGGTCTCTCTATCCTTACAAAGAAGTGGAAGGATTTGTTATTTCATACCTCTTCTTGAGGGCCAAGCTTGGTCATTATAATTTTGCCTCATTAAGTTATGATAATTCCATTGTGTGTTTTTAAAATTTACATTGTTATAGTCACTATGCATATTTTTCTTGGTTCTGCTTACGTACTTTTGCATCAGTTCTTATAAGGCTTTCCTTCTTTCTCTCTAGTTATCAGGTTCTTTATTTCATATAGCACAGTAATATTCCATTACTCTCATGCACAATTTGTTTAGCCTTTCTCCAATCGATGGGCTTCTACCTTATTTATAATTCTTTGTGACCACAAATAGTGCTGCTATTTTGGTGGACAAGGAGCCTTTCTTTTTATCATTGATCTTCTTGGGGGAACATGGCAGGCTGGTATTTGAAAGGCTACCCTGGACATGGCCAATCTTTGTCTTTCCTATTCAGTCAGAAAACCTTTTCATGCTGCAAGGAGATGATGGGGCATCTTTTAAAAAAATGTATTTAATGCTTATTTAATATGTCTTCACCTCTGTTATGTGCCCCTTACTCTCTGTAATTACATCAGCTAGCAGGTGAGGAGAGAGGGTGCCAAATCCCTTGCTCCCACTGCACCTAAAACAAGCCTGTGAGGTAGGAGCTATTATCTCCATTTTACAGAAGAGGAAACTGAGGCAGATTGAGGTGGTGATTTGCCTTAGGATCTAGTAAGTATTGGGTCTAATATTTGAGCTCAGGTCTTTCTCACTACAAGTCCAGTGATTTAACATCTCTACCACCTACTTGTCTCCATGTTTTCTACTACATCAGGGTGCCTCTCAAATATTATCAAAATTACTAAAGGAAATAGTGTAAAATATATGAATTTGGGCTGCAAGAGACCTTAGAGATCACCTAGTCAACAACCTCATTTTCAAATGAAACTGAGGCCCAGAGATGAACTGACTTGCTCAAGGTCACCCAGCTATTAAGATGCAGAATCTGAATTCCAACCCAGGTCACATGCCACACTCTCGTGGGCACCTCCAGGCCTCACTGTTATTCAGGAAATATATCACATGAAAAGGTGAGTGAGGGCTAACAAATGTAAGCCTTGAGTGTCCCATTGCTACCTGGTACTTAAAAAACAAAACCAAACTTGAGAAAGGCCTTCAGCTCATACTTTATGGAAGATTTATGGGAGGAAACCGTCAGACTCATACAGGATAAGAAAGCGTGGGTGAGATGCAGTCTGCACTCCTGGGAGTCAGCACCCAGTTCTGTGAGTGTCACGGATCCATGGGGGTTGGGGAGGGGGAGGGGTGAAACACAAAAAACAAGTTTCTTCTCCCCTCAGGCCTTGCAGCTGGCTCCTTCCTTCTCTCTAGGGCCTTGGTCCCTCTTCCTCCAATTTCCCTTTCCTTTCTCAGTTCTCCTCCCTCCCAGGGAATGGGGGAGGGGTGTGATGCTTGGCTCTATGGTCCCTCCTCCTCTACCCCCACCCCCACCCCCAGCATCCCCAGTTCAGGTCCTAATCCTCCCAACCTCGAACCAAAAAGACCTGGGAGGGGGGTGGGAGATAAAAAGGTGGGGTTACCTAAAAGGAGAGACTCGCTGTGTGCCCCCTCCCACTGAAGGCGCCCCCTCCTTCCTCTCTGGTTGTGGAGGCCTTCTGGCTATTCCCCGAAATCCAATCTCATGCGAAGCGCCCAGGAAGGCCAGGGTGAGCAGGGCCTGGGGGCGGGGGATCCCCTGTGCCCTGGCTGGCTCTCTCCCCCTCCCCTCCGCCCCCCGCCCCCGCCCGCCCCCAGCCCCGCTCCTCCCGCTCAGTTCCACTTGTGGTCTCCGCCGGCAGGGCAGGGACAGCTGCATTTCTCGCAGCGGGCCACTAGGAAGCTTGCCGGCGCCTCGCATTCTCCTCCTTCTCCCGCCCCAGCCGGAGCCGGAGCCGAGCCGGAGCCGAGCCGGAGCCCGGGATTGCACCCCCTTCCCCAGCGCCGCGTCCCAGCACCGCCACCCCTTCCCGCCCGTGGCTTTCCGGGGCTCCATCCAGGCGCCAGGGAGGAGAGCGGAGCAGCGCCCCTCGCTTGTCTTGGGTAAGCGCCCCCTCCTCCCCGCTTTCCTTTCCTCTCCCCCTCCCTGGGCTCGGCCCCTTGGCTGTCCTGGCACCCCCACCCCCTTCAGTGCCCAACGTGGGGCCGGGCCCCAGCCTGGGAGCCGTGGGGAGCGGATGGGACGTGGAGGCGGTGCGGGGATGAACGTCGCGTCGCGAATGGACTGCCAGTTCCTGTGGCCGTGGAACGTTCCCGGGAGCCGCGTGCCGGCAGGCCCCCTCCCAGCAGCCCCATGCCCTTTCGCCTCGATCCCCTGCTCCCCGGTTCCAGCCCCAAATACCCAGCGATGTGTGTGTGTGCTCGCTTGTGCGCGCGTGTGTGTGCGTGTGTGTGTGTGCATGGACATGAGGGCGGGAGGGTGGTCGCGCGCGGGCAGCGTCGGGAAGGGAATAGAGGCCTCGGTGGGGCTAGGGCCGTCTCCCCGCCCCCCTCGCCCTGTGCCCCTTTCTAGTTGCTCCCCTCTTTGTACGGGTGCCCCGCACACACCCTCCTCCCTGTTTTCTTAGGCCAGGGTGCAGAGTCGGGGCGCCGGCTCGGTGGACCTGGAGAAAGGAGGGGCGCGGGCGCTAGGGCTGAGTCTCCCCGGTAGGGGAGGAGAGGGAAAGGCTTCCTCTCTCCCTTGCTATAGGTCAGGCGAGCCCTTTCCCCCCACCCTCTCCCCAGAGAGGCAAATCTCTGCTCAGCCTGAGAAGGGAAAGTTCAGAGCTTCTGCCTCCCCCATGCTCTCTCTCCTGTCTCATCAGCCTCTGTTCATTATTCATCCTTCTGTCTCTCTGCTCCAGCACTTTGATGATTTGATTTTATTCTGGGTTTCCCCCCCTTCCTTCTCATTTTTCTCTCTTCTGCATTGTTGCTTTAAAACTCCTCTCCCCCACCCCCCAACATTCTCCCCACTTTTTTCCTTTTTATTAAAAAAGAGCCATAGGAAACAAGCACCCCAAATGGACAGAGGTGTAAAGGAATGTGGGGGTTCTTTTCTTTTGCTGGAGATGGGGGGAGTTTCCTAAGTGAAGTTTCAAGAGAGAAGGAAAGGTAAGATCAAGGAAAAACGTGCATCTTCATGTTCGGGATGAAAAGTACCGAATATGGAATTCGCATCCAGGGCTCTCTCTGAGACATTGGTGTCAGGCTGAGCCATAGTGGATTCATTGGCAGCTACCTGTTTTGGTTCTTCAAACTCTGGGAGCCAACGCAAGTAAAATCGTGGTGCCTGAATGAAGAGCATGCTTTCATTGCCTAGCTACTTTCCTTGGAGACAGGGGCAATGTTCACCAGATTGAGTGGCCAGTTTCTCTCCTTTTGTCAGGAGACTGGGGAGTTATTTCATCCACTTAAGTCAGTCACCTTGGTCTTTTCTTCTCATGGAAGAAGACCAATGTTTGATCTACCATGTTGCCATGGGGTTTCCTAAGGGAAATCCTAGCCTGTTTTTGTTTTGTTTGGGCAACAAATCTAAAGTGAAGGTAGGTTTGGAAGAACTCTGATCCCTTTGCCTTTCCAGCAGAGTAAAGTGGGTGTGGGTATGGGTCAAAGTAGGGCTGTGGAGGGTTCTGCATTTTGCTAAGCAGGAGAGTGTGAGTATGTGACTTGCAGCTGGGAATATGGAGATGAGATTAGAGGAACACATTGGCCATTTAGTTGGTGGATTGTGAAAGGTTGCAGATGAATACTCAAAGGAAGTTGTGTAAATATTAGATCCTAGGCTGTCAGGGATGGTTAAGAGTATGACTGCTTGGTGGCAAGGAGAATGGTAAAATTACCATTGGGTTTTGTGGTTCAACTGAGTCCCTTGAAGGCAAATTTATCAAAGAGAGTTTTTGACACCTGAGTTAATGACCCCAATGGAAAGAGCTGGTATCTTGTCTCACACAGGGTAACTTTGTGTGTGTGTGTGTGTGTGTGTGTGTGTGTGTGTTTTCTCTTGATCATCTTTCTTCTCAACCCTGGACTTCTGAAGAGGACTGGGAAGACAAGGGAATGTTGGACAAATTCCCTGTTCTGGAAATGGCTTGTGTAGCCATGGACAGATGGCACCCCTCTCTGTGTACAGTGACTTCCCTGTCTGTTCAGTGGGGTGTCTGTGGGCACTCAGAAGGCTGCTAAATTATTAGAAGGGGGGTGGTTGAGGAGAGACTTTTCCATCTGCCACTGACTGTCCAAAGGAGTCAGCTCCATCCCCTGTCAGAGTTTCATTTTCTTCATGTGGGAAATTGTGGTGAGGTCATTTCAGGGAGGAGGGTAGGTGATGACATTGAATAATGTGTGCAAATGATTGGCAGGAAGCTTGTGAGAAAGAAGGAGGTTATGAAGAGGGTTTGCCTGGAGGCAGGGGATACTTGGGGTAGAGAGACTCTGGAGCAAAAGGAAGTTGCACATGGAGATCTAGTGGCTTCTGGGGGTGAATGGGGTAGGAGATAAAGGCCCTTCAGTACCCTGACCAGCCCAAAGAGTGAGTGAGCTGTCCTCTTGAGTTCTTATCTGTACCTCATGTACTCAGAGGCACAGTAGTGGACAGCTGAACTTGTGTCTGGCAAGATTGCTGTTCTGGAATCTGACTTCCTAGAAGTGTATCCGTAAGAGCCTTTGTTCAAGGCATCTGTCTCTGAGCTTCTACCCAGGTACTTACTGAGCATCCTTCCCCATCCTCCACATCCCGTCAGGGTGATTCTGGGTCATTTGGTCTTTGTAGTTAGTTCAGTACTGTTCTCATAACAGAAGTTCTTATTTTGTTTTTTCAGGATGCTTAATAATCTTCCATTTTTGGTCTTTTCAGCCTATATTTATTTATTTATTTTTTGGACAATGGCAAAAAGCATGGAAAGATATAGAATGGAGCCTTGGAGGGAGAAAATTGGGGAATAAGTTTGCACTTCTGCCAGTGACTTGAAGATGACTGAAGTTCCCTAAATCTCCTGGTTTTTTTTTCTCATACTTCAACTTCAGTGAGGAAATCAGAATTTTTTTGCTTCTCCTTCTATTTCATGAGAATCATGGGTCATTGTGGTACAAGGATACCTGAAGGAGATATCCAAACATTGTACACTACCCTCAGTCTATGTACAGAGGGGAGAAGTTTAACTGAGGGTCTCCCAAGGTGAATCTAAACTTTGAACATAGGGACTGCTTTTTGTTTGTTTTTTTCTCTTTGCATCCATAGCATCCAGTACAGTGCCTTGCACATAATAAGCAAGTAATGTGTTTGTGGAATTGAGTTCTACTTTTTTCCTCAACATCATTAAAACTTCAGTTTCCCTTCCCCTAGGGACCATGGCCCTTTCTGATTCTTTCTACAGATGGGAAGCTATACCGTGGGGGAAAAACCCCAAAAAACAAAACAAAACAAAAACACTGCTGCTACTTTGTCACCAAACCCTATTCACACTTGCGAGATGATTTCTCTCTTGGTCATGTTGCAACTAGAACTTAAAAGTCCTTTCAAACTCCCAGTTCTCCTTCTCCCAGAGGGGTTTGGTGGTGGGCTTCTCATCTTTCACAGTGCTGTTTTCTTGCTGGTCTTTTTGCTCTTACAAAGCATCCCATTCCATGCCCTTTCCTCACTCCTTCAGTGAATTACACACCACTGACCTTTCAACTAGATACCTAGTACACTGAAAGTATATATGACCTTCAGTGCTGGCCCCAACAGTGCAGTGCCCCTTCTCGATTCTCATGGTCCCTGGGGATATTACTAACTCTACCCCAAGTATAATTCCACCAAATTCTATCTCTTTGCAGGAGTCAACCCCCCCCCCCTTTCTGCCACAAAAGCAGTATCTGACTGACTCTTCCCTTCACCCACTTTCCCCTTTTCAGACCCTCCTCCTCTATTTTCCTCTGTAGACATTTGGAGATGTTAACAGAGAAAAGGGAAAGTCCTCCCTTGTACCCTCCCTCATATATCACAACATTCCATTTCTAGCTTTCAGAACAATCTCCAAGAAATGAAGAGGGGGTAGCCACACTAAATCATTGCCAGCTATTTGCAGTCTCTTTTTGGAGACCTCTACCCACAACCCCATATAGTCTAAGATATATAGCCAGTTTCTCAGGTATTCTAGACACATCCCCACAAGTTGGATTTTCTGTTTTAGGCACAAGCCTCTCAAGTTAAACTGAGTCCAGATAATTAAATAAATAGCATATACAGAGTAAATTCAAGGTAATGTCAGGAGACAGAGCAGTGACAAGCTAGAAAGATTAGGAAACGCCTTATGTAAGAGCTGGCACCTTGAAGAGCTCTTTGGGTAAGAGGGAAATGTATGCCAACCCTTGGGGACTAACTGGGTGGGGAGATGGAGACTGCTGTGAACTTGCAGAGGATCTAGTAGGTAGGCCAGTTTGGTTGGAATATAGAGTGCATAAAGAGGAGTAATTAGAAGTAAGATTGGAAAGATTGGATTCATTCATTTATTCATGGAAAGATGGGTGGGAGCCAGATTGTGGAGGGCTTTAAATGCCAGGCTGAGAATTTTGCGTTTTATCCTAGAAGCAACAGTCAGCAAACATTTATTAAGCTACTGTTTTGTGCCAGGAACTGTGCTAAGAGGAATACAAAAGAAGACAAAAAATAATCCCTGCTCCTAAGGGCTGTGTAGAGGTGGAAGGAAGAAGGGAGGAAGGGAAGGAGAAAGAGAGAGACAGAGAGAGGGAAAAAGGGAGAGGAGAGAGAGAAGGAGAGAGGGGGGATGGGAGGGGGAGAAAGGGGGAAAGGGAAGCAGAGAGAGAAGGGAGGGAGAGAGAGAGGGAAAGGAGGGGGCAGAGAGAGAAGAGCAGGGAAAAAGAGGGAGAAAGGGAGAAAAGGAGAGGGAGGGAGAGAAAAGGAGGGGAGGGGAAAGGGAGAAAGGGACAGGGGACAGAGGGGAGGAGGGGAAGAGGGAGAGAGAGGAGAGAAGAGAACAGAGGAGAAGAAGAGGGAGAGAGAGGGAGGAAAAGAGAGGGGGAAGGAGAGAGGAAGAAGAGAAGAGAGGGAAAGACAAATCTGAGTTTTAGGAAATACGGTTTGGCCTCTGTAGGAGATGAATTAGAGGGAGAAGAGTTTGGAGGCAGGGGAGCCAATTATGAGGCTGGTGTTAGAGTGAAAGAGCAAGAAGGGAGGGGTTTGCTTGATTTTCTAAATCCTGTGACTCTCCTGTTGGGCTGGGGTGTGAAGTGGAAGTGCGGTTACTTGCTTGATACACTTTGTGGCTTTTCATAGATCTAGAAACATTGTAGCCTCATGTAGCTCAGCCTGCACTTTGAGCGGTGAAGAGGGGAGAAAAGGCTGAGGACTCTTACATAAGAAGGAATGGACTTACTGTTCTCCTTCCCTCCCAAGGAATGTATCAAATTGCAGGGGAAGGAGTTTAAATTTAGATGAGTTATAAGGAAAACTTTTAAAGGAAGGTGTGAGGTTATCACAACAGGTGATTTGTGTGAGATTTTGGGAAATGCCTATGAAGGGCTTTGGAAAGGAGGGAATTTGGTAGGAGAGATTTACCTCTGCTTTAGGGTTGGTGGTTTGTTCTGGAGACAGAGACATGGATCAGATCTCTTTTGTTTACAGGGCCCTAAGAGAGGATTCAGAGTATTTTAGAGCTGGGAAAGCTCTCCTCTAGGCCAACTCTCTCACTTGACAGGAGGAAAAAGGAAATGTGGAAAAGGAAGTGACTTGACCTCACCCAAAGAGTGGACATTTTTCAGATCAGGGCACAGGTTTCCAGAATCCTGGTTCAATGCTCATTCCACCAGAGCAAGGTAGTTAGTTACACATGAGTCCATGGACTCTTGACATATTTAGCAAGACTTATGCTGCTGAAAGAAATGGACAAGAATGTCCTATTAGTGCTTTAAATTTGCTAGTGAGGAGAACCACAAAAAAAAAAACAACAAAAAAACCCCCAAAACTGGGTGGTTACTGGAGATATGCTATGAGTGGTGAAATAGTTTATCCAATTTTAATGGAGAAGAAATAGCAGGGAACCTCCTGGTTCTTTCTTCTTGAATTTATTGTATTATATACATGGGGAGGGGGAAAGCAAATTGGCATCCCTGATTATTTTTTGCATAAACTAATAATAATACCAATTTACCCTGCCAGAGCAGCTAAATAGCTGAAGAAATGAGAAGGAACCCCAAAGTCTGTTGAAGGATCTTAGGAAAGCAGCTCAGTATTTAACAAATGACCCCTGAATAATTCACAAAGTTTATAATTTGTTGATGGATCTTTAAGAGTGTTAATTGTATGTCCATCCATCCTAATTCTTGGTTTCATTATTAGCCTTTTGGTCCCTAGAAGAAACATGAAGGATTTTTTTTCAGACTTGTGGAAAATATGCAGAAATAACTAGCTCTACATTGAGCCTGCTGAGGTAGGCCTGAAGAGCAAAGAAAGAAGAAAGATGTCCTATTTCAGATGGAGAAGCTGATTAAAATTGAGCCAAATATGAACTGATGTTGATAATGAGTTGAAAACTCAGGGCAGTGAACTTGGAGACCCAGGGTGAAACCAAATTGACTGGTGGAGAAATGTGGAGAAATAATGTCAGTGTTAAGCAAAAGGGCAACCGGAGGACAAGACTTCCTCCTTTCCTTTCTGCTTTCCAGCCCTGTCACCCTCAGTTCATTGGGAAATCATCTTGTTGTCATAGGATACTTAGTAAGAAAATTTCTGCCATCAGTGCCACTTCAGCCTCCCCTTTGAGAGCTCATTTGCTTTGTATGGCCAACAAGCTGGGCTGGAATTCACAAAGTTGAAAGGAAGCCTCTCCTTTGCCAAAGACAGCTGTGGATAAGCGATAAACTCTGATATGAGTTCACTTTTTCTCTTTTATGAAATGGACATTGATTTCAGTTCAGGCTATGCCAGGAGAGGAGAGAGGAGGTGAGGAGAGGGGAGAATTTTATTTAACCATTGGTTTATTCTGCTGAAAGGGAGGAGAAAGTAGAGGTGTGGGGGGAGAGGAAGGGGTCTGTGATATAGAGGAACAGAGTAAGGATGAAGAGAGAGAACAGGTGTTTGGAAAGAAGTGGTTGATTGGGCAGCTAGGTAGAACAGTGGTCAGAATCCTGGATTGTTGAGTCAGGAGCATGTAAGTTCAAATCCTGCTTCAGACATTTAACTGTATGACCCTGGACAAAATCATCCAACCTATCTAAGCTTTAGGTTCCTCATCTATAAAATGGGTGTAATAATATCACTTACCTCCCAGGGTTGTTGTGAGAATCAACACAAAAAAATAAACATGTGTAAATTAACATGTATAAACATGTGTAAAGCATTTTGAAAACCTTTAAGTAATATATAAATGCTAATAATATTCTTATTACTATACCTTGGAGATAAGGGTGGAAGTTTTATATGGAAAAGGTGAGCGGTAAATGTGTGTATATACCTGGAGGACTGCAAAAAAAAAATGGACTGCCTGTCCTCCTTTTTAAAAATAAAACCCATTTGTAATGAGCCAGTGGAGGTCACATGGAATTTTAAAAAACCATTAGGTTACCTAGGTGATAGGGATTTTTCAGCATAGGAAATTTGCTTATATGGGAGAATGAGGACTAGAGTGAAGTAAAAAGGTATCATCTGTATTATCAGTTTTCATCATTAGGCTCTTTAGGGCATTTGATTTGCAATGAATTATTTGCAGAAATAGTTTGGAGGAAGCTAGCTGATGATTGGCTTGTGAAATACTATCTACTAGTTAAGAAAACCTTTGGTACAGGGGGAAAAATGTTGGCCTGGACATTATGAGGTCTGGGTTATGGCCCCAGTCCTTTATGCTAACATAGCCTATTACCCTCTAACTTATAGCATACTTATTTGGGTTGATAATGTTGGGTGTGTGAGGGGGAGTTAAATGAAATGCTCAGTCACACAACAGGTTAAGGTTAAACATGAGATTTAAACCCAGGCCTTCCTTACTTCATGTCTAGCACTCTA
The DNA here is from genome assembly GCF_028372415.1 of Notamacropus eugenii. Lineage (NCBI taxonomy): Eukaryota > Metazoa > Chordata > Mammalia > Diprotodontia > Macropodidae > Notamacropus > Notamacropus eugenii. Next base: position 370,306,664 of record NC_092873.1, on the reverse strand, counting down.
TCCATTACACCATGCTGCTGCTTGCCTTTAGTGAAGCAGGTGAATATTTAGTTCACAATATTATAGGTCTGGAGGAGAAGGAGATGTATGTTTATATTTATATGATAATCTTGTTGTATATTGGAAAAGAGTAGCAAATTGTGTATAGTAGATTTGCATTTTAATGTACAATCATGTTTTTTTCAAACATTATTTCTTTTTAGCTTTCAACATTCACTTCCATAAGATTTTGAGTTCTAAATTTTCTCCCCATCTCTCTCCTGCCCCTACCCCAAGATGGCATGCAATTTGATATAGACTCTACATATACATTCATATTAAAGCTATTTTCACATTAGTCATATAATCATCTTTTTAAAAATTGTGCTATGTTATGGAAATGCTTGTTTTATTCCATAAATTAAAAATTCAATTAAGAAAAAAAAAAGAAAGAGGCTTTAAAAGGTCATCTAGTCCAGACTAGTTATCTGGCCTTTTCACAGATGAAGAACCTAAACTGACTTCCCCAAAGTCTCAAAATATGGGGCAAAACAGGAATCTGAATCTCTCTCTCCTGACTTCACATTCAGGACTTTCTCTGCTACTCTCTGATAAATGTTTGGTGAACTGAATTGGAACAAAATTAAGACATAGGCCTGGCCATTCAGAACTTAGTCTAATTGAAGAGACAAGCCAGATGTGACAGAGCCAGGAAGAGTCACAGGATGACATGCTACAATTTCTGATAACTGAATTTTAAAAGATCAAGACAAGATGAGTCACATCCTTAAGCAATAAAATGATGTCAGCTAAGAAAAAACTAAGAAGTTCACAAAAATCATTTTTCAGTTTTAGATTGCACTGAGTAACCTCCTTTTTAAAATAAAGGGGTTGTACCAGATTAGGAGTTGTTAATATCAAGTCCACAGATAGATCTCAGAGTATTTACATCTTTATTTCAATGTTATTGGTTTCCTGTGGTAATCCTGTGTGTTTTATTTTATCTATTTAAATAAACTATTCTTTGAAGGAGTCCATAGGTTTCACCAGACTGTCAAAGTTAAGTTAAGAATCTCATGCACCAGGGGACCTCTGAGGTCCTTTCCAACTCTATTGTTACATAATTCTATAATATGCATTCACCATAACCTTTTTTTCTGACATAACTATCTATCAGGTACAATTAAAAAAAAATCATCTCTATGGTATATCCAACAAGTAATTAGCCAACTTGGATGGGAATTAACTACTTCCCAGGGCAGCTCATTCCACATCTGGATAGCTATAACTGACCCTGGGCAAATTGTTTAACCACTATTTGTCTCAGTTTCCTCAACTATAAAATGGAAATTAATAATAGCACTCACCTCCCAGCATTGTCATGGGGATCAAATGAGATGTTTTTAAAGTACATAGCACACAGTAGGTGATTAATAAATGCTTCTTTCCTTCCTTTCTATAATTACTAGGAAGTTTTTCCTCCCATCAAACCTGAATTTAACTATAACTTTGACCTATTGCTCCTAGTTCTGCCCATTGGGGCCCACCAGACCTCATCCAGTCCCTTTTCCATGAGACAGACAGCCCTTCAGAGATATGAAGATAGCTTTTTCATTATTTCAGATTGTGAACTTCTTGAGAGCAGAGGACTGTCTCTGGCCTTTCTTTGCATACCTAGAGGTTAACACAGTGCCTGGCTTCCAGAAGCCACCTAAGGAATGCTTGCTGACATCACTAAGTTTTTGATCCTCCAATTAAACTTCTGTAGTTCTTTCAGCCCATCTTTACTGGCTTGAAGTTCAGAACCTTCACCATTCTCTTTTACCTCCTCTGGACAGTTGTTGATTTATGATTGCCCTTGTTAGGATGTGGCACTTGAAAGTGGCCCTGGTCCTCTAGTTGTGGTTTAACCAGGGTTGGGTATAGTGGAATGCACCCTCAGATCACTGATGGTTTACTGGAGGCTTCATCACATTTTGACCTCATATTGAAATTTTAGTCCTATAAAACTCACTAGATCTTCTCTTCAACAATGCCTTCACCATCTTCCTTACTTTTATAGATGAAGAAACTGATACACAGGATGATTAGGTGAATTCTTGAGATATATAGTTTATCTAGATTTCAGCAAGTTAATAGAGTTATCTCCTGCTATTCATTTGAGAAAATGAAGAGATGTGGACTAGACAAATTACAATTCAATGGAACTTGGTTGAATGGCTAAGCCCAGATAACAGTCATATTTCTATGTCAGTTTCGAAGGAAGTCTCTGGTGAAGAGTGTCAGGGATTTGTGTTTTGTTCCTGTGCCAGTCAGCATTCTTGTCAATGTCTCCAATAAAACCATAGATGGGAGACACAGCAAATGAGAAGATAACATAAAGCTGAGAAGGATAGCTAAAACACTAGATGACAGGGGTCAGGATTCAAAAGCATCTCGGCAAGCTAGAATATTAGGTCAAAATACTTAAGATAAACTATAATAAGAATAAATATGAGTTATCATATTTAGGTCATAAATAAATTTTGAGATCTTGAGATAAAATGGAGATATCTATCTCCTCAGGTTGTTATGAGGATCAAATGGGATAATATGTAGTACTAGTGCCTGGAACATAATATGTGCCTAATAAATACTTCTTTCCATCCTGTAATCTTCATCTACTTAAAAAAAACACCCATGTGACAATATGGGAGCTATTATTAATAAAACCTCAAGTTTTGGTGGCATTCTCTCAGTTCCTAAAAGGCAGTGAGGGTTGTCAGTTTGGAGGTAGTTTAGGTGCTTTACAAGGCAACAGGAGATATTGGGAAAGGAGAAGTTGACATGACATTTAATATGGTAGCTGGTCATGGCTTATTTTTAGGCAGGACATCTAGGGTGAATATTTTATAAATGTTTTCTTTCACCTCCACAAAATAAATAATACAGACTTGTATTATATTGTTGTTTAGTCATGTCCAATTCTTTGGGACCCCATTTGAAATTACCTTGGTAAAGGTGCTGGAGTGGTTTGCCATCTCCTTCTCTAGTTCACTTTACTGATGAGAAAACTGAGGCAAACAGGGTGAAGTGATTTACCCAGGGTCATGTAGATGTAAATGTCTAGGGTCAGATTTGAACTCATGAAGATGAGTCTTCCTAACCCTAAACATACTATGTGGAGCATAATAAATACATGCAAAGAATATAATATCAAATATATAGTCACCTTCTACATGAGGCATTTCCTTATCCTCACCCCCCACTGTCTTGTATTTAGTATTTATTTTGTACATGCTTATATGGGTATGTCTCTTCCAAGAGAGTATAACTTCTTGGAAGGCAGGGATTGTTTCAGCCTTGGCCCTTATAATTCTAGTACCTAACCTAGTGCCTGGAGCATTATAGGTGCTTGATTAATATTCCCTGAATGATTGCTTGATGTATAGACATATGGAAGCATGGATTGGTAAAGCTGGAGAGGAGCTTAGAGGTCATCTGTTTCAACCTTTTCATTTTACAGATGAGGAAGCTAAATGATTTACCCAAAGCCTCCCAGCTTGTTACTGATGTATCAGGGACCAGAATTTAGATTCCCTTCATTTCTAATTTATTGTTCTTCATATCACACCATAAGAAGAGAATAGCTGAAATTAACAGCACTTTGAGGTGTACAAAGTGCTTTACATATGTTATTTGATTGGATCCTCATAACCACCCTGGGAGGTAGGTGCAATTATTATCTCCGTTTGACAGATGAGGAAACTGAGGCTCAGGGAGGCCAGGGTCACACAACTAGTAAATGTTTGAGACAGGATTTAAACTCAGATCTTCCTGGTTCCAAGTTCAGCATTTTTCTAATATGCACTACTTAGTTGATGTTACCACACTGCCAGGATCCTCAAATTCATCACCTACTGGCCCATCAATTAATCATTCATTAAGTGCCTACTTTATACCAATCACTGTGCTAGGGTCATGTCTTTGGTGATGAGCTTCTTTGAACTTACTTGGTTCAGATGAATTCCATTGCTGAAGGCTTACCAGAAGACACACTTTCAGGTGAGACCTTCCAGGGTGTACAACAGGCTGTCATCATTTTCCAGAACTCAGGCTTATGCCTACCTCATGATGAGGCATTAGAGGAGAACTTTAGTGGAGGGTTGTTTTTTTTCTGTTCAAATCATGGTCTTAAAATATGTGAAAAGTTTATAAGAGTTCATAAAGCAATTCTCCATCTCTACCCAAGACAAAACAGGAATAAATGGCCTTTGTGTGCAATTAATCTGTCAACATTTATTAAGCATGCCTGTTATGTGTCAGGCACTGTACTAAATGATGGAGATACAAAAAGAGGCAAAAGACAGTCCCTGCCCTGAAGGAACTTGCAATCTGATGGGGGAGACAACTTGCAAACACATATACACAAAGCAAGCTATGTACAGAATAAAGAGGAAATAATAGATGAAAAGTCCTGGATTTTAGAGGGGTTTGGGGAAGGCTTCCTGTAAAAGGTAGAATTTTAATTGGGACTTAAAGAAATCCAACAAGGTCAGTAGTCAGAGTGGAGGAGGGAGAGCATTCTAGGCAAGGGAGACAGCCAGAAAGAATGCCCAGAGCTAAGAGACAGATCGATTTGTCCATTGAACCACAAGGAGGCCAGTGTCACTGGATCAAAGAATACATGTCAGAGGGTAAGGTGTGAAAAGACTGGAAAAGTAGAAGGGGGTAGGTTATGAAGGGCTTTGAACACCAAGCAGAACATTTTGTATTTGCTTTTGGAGGCCATAGGAAGCCACTGGAATTTACTGAGTGGGCGGGTGACATGATCAGACCTGTGCTTTAGGCAAATCACTTCGGTGGTGGAATGGAGGATAGATGGAAGTGGGAAGAGACTTGAGGCAGGCAGACCCCAACAGGGCATAGTAGAAATCTGGGTACTGTTGGACCATCTGAGCAGTGGTACTTATCGGCCAAATAGTTTATTTCCATGAGCAAATTACTTTATTGTATCTGGGTGTCTTCTAACAGCCTGAATGTTAGCATTTGCTGAAAGTTTGGACTTTGTCGATGAATGTTTGAAACACGGAGCATTCTGCTTTAATTTTTTTTAGATTGAAAGTATCTTTTTCAGAGAGTCGCAGTGGCAAAACAGACATTTGGGTGCAATGAAAACGTTTTTACAAATGTTTCCACAGGCTGGCTACTGATTATCAAGGCTGAAGATAGTGCAGACATTTACAAAAAAAAAAAAAATTCTTGGCTGAATTCCACAAGTAGTCAGTTAGGACATGCTTGCGGAAACATATTTCAGAACATTTGCACTGACTGACCCTCTTCAAATGTGTGATAGCAGAGGTAGAGCCATGCAAAACAGTTTTTAAGTCTACAAGTGTTTTGTTGTTTAGTCATGTGCAACTCTTCGTGACCCCATTTGGGGTTTTCTTGGCAAAGATCCAGGGGTGGTTTGTCATTTCCTTCTCCAGCTCAATTGACAGATGAGGAAACTGAGGGAAACAGAATTAAGTGACTTGCCCCAAATCACACAGCTAGTAAGTATCTGAGGCCAGATATGAACTCAGGAGGATGTCTTCCGGACACCAGGCTGGAGACTCTATCCACTGTGCCACCTAGCTGCCCCCTACAAGCATTTACTTAATGATGATTACTTTATACACATGACCCTATTGTTCAGGATATAGAAGGAAAAAATGGAACAGTCCTTACCCTCAAGGAGCTCATGCCAGGTAGTTTGAGGAGAGATGCAAAAGTTAGAATCAACTTTGAATTTTTAGGGGACATTGGGGGTTGTTTTTGTTTAAAAAAAACAACACAATCTTGTTTGTCTGATTTTGTGACTTCCCTGAGTCGCTTAGAATTGTTGCTTTAGCTCTATTTGACAAAGTATAGTGAAATAAAATTAAATTTGAGAATTTCATGCTACTTGCTTGAGACAAAAGAAGGTTCCTTAGGATATTCTAAAATTAGAGTTAGGAGTCATTGTGGTTGTGTTTGTGTGTGTGTATGTGTGTGTGTGCGTGTGCATGCATGCACACACGCACTTGAGTGCGTGTTTGTGTTCAGTTTGAGGGAGCTGGAGTTTCCTAGAGATTCTCCATCCTTTTTAGCTCAGCTGCTTTTATGCATGTTGTCTTTCCCAGAGGCTGGAGGAGGAATGATATGAACTCTGGAGGTACTTTAAATATGAATGCCACTTAAAGGGTGGAGAGAGATTGAGGGTGGGCAACGGAGACACAGATAAGATTATTTCAGGGAACTTTGGGGGGAAATAGCCATTTTCCAACTGGGACTGAGTAGAGAACACAGTGAAATAGAAAGGAACTTGTTTGGTGCCTGGAAGTAAGAGACACTTCCCTCTTCCCTGCTTGTACAGGACCCAATCTTTAAACCTTCAACGAACACTCTCCTGTTTTAGTTTTGGTAGTCAGAGGAAACTGCCAACTGAAGCAACATCTTGAGCCAAGAAATGAAAAAGTGTATAAAGCACTTTTTGAAACTTTTTTCCCTATTCTGTCACATCAAGGTGGGGGGAGGGGATAGGAAAGAATGTAATGTGAAGCTGTTTCTATTTGACCGGGGAAAAGCCTATGTGCCTCAGTGCCTCTCTCTGCTCTTCTGAGCTGCTGGCTTCATGTGAGGATGATTCATTCTGTTAGTTTTCATCTTGGAGTGGGAGAGAGTGACCTGGAATTAGACCGAAGTCAAACCCTTCAGGGCTTGACTCCTAGCATCAGACACACTAAGTTCCCAAGGTCCAGTGTTCTTGTTATTTTTTCTAAGGGTAAGATCCTTCCAGATGCCTTAGTTGAGTGCCTCCTAGTTTTTTCTCCCCAAGCACCTAAACTGGACACCAATGATGTTTTATATGACCACAAAGTCTCAAAAGGAACTTTACTTAAATAAACTAAAATGCACGTACAACAAAGATTACTATGGAGGCAAATGCAAAAATTCACCAAAAAACAGTAGTGACTGACAATAAAGACCATCAGCTGCTTGCTCCTGTCACAAGTAACACTTTGAAGGGGTCACTGGTTGATTGCCTTGAGCAGATCACCATCATTAACTCTGAGCAGATAGCCAAACCCCAAACCACCAAAGCCCCTTTACCTGTTGACTTCAGCTGGTCCTATGCTGCTTTGTATCCTCTTCCCTTTCTCACAATGTATACATTTTTTTTTACGTTCTACATTCTTGACCTGAAAGTGCCTAGGTAGGAAATAAAGATGGTTTGGCTACTGCTGATGGTGACCTGGTCATGACAGTGAATAAGTTTACTTGTTAACTAGTAGTGGTAAACAAAAAAGTACCAGATGGTAATCTGGTCATGACAGCTAGCAAGTCCACTGAACGATGGAAGTACTCATTCATCAAAAGAAAGAAGGCACTATGGGACAGTGGAAAGAGCAGTGGGGTCTAGAGTAAGAGACCTGGGTTCAAATCCTGCCCCTGCTACCTAATATCTTTATGACTTTAGAAAATTCACTCCTTCTTTCTAGACCACAGTGTCCTCATCTATAAAATGAAGGGAGCTGAACTAAATGGTCCTGCAAGTCCCTTCCAGTTCTAAATCTATTATCCTATTACCCTCACTTGTCATGTCATGGAAAGATGCAAAGAGTACTAACTCAAGTCAAAGATAATGGGTTCAAATCTCACCTCTGACACTACCTGGATGACCTTACTATTTGTGTGTTATAGGACAAGTTCCTTAACTTGCTTGGGCCTCATTTTCCTTAGCTATAGGAGGAGGGAGTTGAACTACATTGACTCTGATGTCCTTTCTTTGTCTAGAACTATAGTTACTATGGATGTGCCCCATATTCCATTATGTGTTTGTCTGGGAAGTTGAGGAGATTCTTTTTCTTGGAGCCCTTCATGACCTTTATAGTTGAAGATCTTGATTAGGTCCTTAAAAAAGGTTGGGAATCAGTCCCTTAGAGAAGCTTCTTGTGGATGCCACCTGGAATATGAGCTATTTCTTAGACCCTTTCCATTTAAAATGGCCTGGATCATTGGTGTCAAACACATGGCCCATGAGCCAAATGCAGCTAATAAAACTCCTGAGTGTGGCCCAAACCAGATGACAACGTAATTGGGAACCACTTCTAGGTCTGTATCCTAAAGAGATCATAAAAATGAGAAAAGAACCCACATGCACAAAAATATTCATATCAGCTCTTTTTGTGGTGACCAAGAACTAGAAATCGAGGGGATGCCCATCAATTGGCGAATGGCTGAACAAGTTGTGGTATATGAATGTAAAGGGATACTCTTGGTCCATGAGAAATGATGAGCAGGACTTCAGAAAAACCTGAAAAGACTTATATGAACTGATGCTGAGTGAAGTGAGCAGACTCAAGAGAACACTGTACACAGTAACAGCAACATTGTTCAGATGACCAACTTTGATAGACTTAGCTCTTCACAGCAATGCAAGAATCTAAGACAACTCCAAAAGACTCATGATGAAAAAAGCTATCCACATCAGAAAAAGAACTATGGTGTCTCAATGCAGAATTGAAGCATACTATTTGCCCTTTCTTTTTTGTTCTTTCTCATGGTTTCCTCCTATTGGTTCTAATTCTTTTTTACATGACTTATGTGAAAGTAATGTATATAGAGAGAGCCTATTTCAGACATTTAGGGTAGGGGAAGGGGAGAGGGGAAAATTTAGAACTCAAAATCTTATGGAAATGAATGTTGAAAATTAAAAATTAATTTAAAATGTTATTGGGAAATACTTGACAAAATAAAAAATACAATTAAACACAGGTAGCATCACATTTTAGAACTAAATGAAAATGTAGTTCACAAGGATCCTTATTTATGGTTTAATGGTCCCTCTTTCTATTTGACTTTGACACCTTTGGTCAATTGACAGAATATTCTCCATGGTCATCCTCTTTCTAAGCTCTCTACTTGACCTCACTGCACATAGACTCCACAATATTTGCATTTCTCTGTAGTTTTCTTTTGCCTGTCACCTCTACGCAATTGCCATCATAGCCATGGGACCTGAAGCTGGATAGGACCATAGAAATCATTTAGTTCAGTTGCCTCATTTTACTGAAGAGTAAACTGAGGTCCACGGAGCCTAAGTGTCCGAGATTTGGACCTATATCATCTGACTTCAAACCCACTGTTTTTTTCTTTGGTACTATACTGCTTCCCCATCTATTCTGTGCCTTTCAAGACCCTTCCTGTTTGGAGAAGTCTTGGGGATATCTTCCTCTTCCCAGTCAATTAAAAATATATTTTATTGATATCTTTGGTTTTATATGAAGTCATTTATGAACATAGTGCTACCTACTCTCCAGTTGAATTTTCTTCTTCTTTTTTTTTTAACAAAAATAAGCAGTTAAGAAAAAAATAACTGATACTATGACAAAATCTGACAACGTGGATAATCTTCTATCCCTAGAATGTCATACCTGTCTGCTAAGAGGAAGGAGATTTATTTAATTCTCTGTCCTAGAGCACCAAGACTGATTATTATAATTGCTCAGCTTGATTTCCTTTTCATTTACTTAATTGTAATCTTGTGTACTCTTTTCCTGGTTCTGCATCATTTCCTTTATTCTGTATCAGTTCACACAAGTCTTCTTGTATTTCCCTTAATTCCATATAATCATCATTTTCCTAGAGGCAGGATATGTAGTAGTTTGAAGTAAGTGTCAGAGGTAGAATTTACCCAGTGTCTAGCCGGAACTCATTGCTTTTTCCACTCTCCCATAGTGCTTCTCTCATTACTATGTTGAATGAGGGTCAGCAGGTACTTCTTTTGGCTTTAGCTGATATTTGGAGTGTAGTAGATAAAGAACTGGCCTTCAAGTCAGTAAGATTTGAGTTCAAATCTCACCCTGGTCCATACTGACAAGTCGCTTAATCTGTGGGTGCTTTGGGCAACTCTCCAGGCAACAGATATTAACTTTTCTGTTATTTTCATGGACTCCCTTAGTAGTTTGGAGTAGCCTATATATAGGCCTCCTTGCAGTAATACTTTTATAATAGAAGTGATCATCCATCATGGTTGGGGTCAGAGAAGGGAGTTGGAAGGGTAGAGGGGGAACCTTAGTGGTTTGAAGATTTTCAGGCAAGGATAGACCAAGTGAAAGGCTATCTACTGCAGGGAGAAGGAAGTTAGTTCTGCTTGAGGATAGTGACAGTTGAGCTGTATCACTCTTTGATTTCCCTGATCTCAGTTTCCTCATCTATAAAAGGAGGAGGTTGGGTGAGGTGGTGTCTTGAGATGGTGTCATCAGCTCAGCGTCTGTGGTCTTTTTGTCTGTGGCTGCTCCACTTTTTGTTTTGTTTTGTTTGTTTGTTTGTTTTCACCATCCTGACTTCCTAGTAGGGTAATGTTCGTTATCCATCTTTCCTCAGAGTCTGCTTGAAGGATGCTTTCTCCCCCGTGTTCTCTGCCAAGGGAAACACTCTCTTCTTTCTGGGGGCCGCTGCCAAATCGAGGGCTTACTTACCCTGACATCAGGATACACTGAGTTGCTAAAATGTCTTTATTCTTGCTTCCTTGAGTTTTCACTTTGCCAAGGGCTCTTTGTCCAGCCTGGGGTTGCTAGTTTCTTTTGCCACTGTTTCTTACCGAATTTTTTAGTCAAAGATAGGGCCTGTGGGCAACAGTGTAGCATATGAGGGTCTGTGTATTCACAGATTGCTAAGGAACTTCCCTTGCCAATTTAGCTCTGAGTTGAATGGTCTTGGGTCTTCAAAGGAAGGGTTTTTGGTTTTCTTCTGAGACTTGCTCAGTTGGAAGAAAGAACTAAAGGAAACTTCTGGCTAAGTCCAGGTCATCTGTGTGTGTGTGTGTGTGTGTATGTATGTGTGTACGTGTGTGTGTTTCGCATGTTTCAAGTAGGCATATATGAAGGGAGTGTTTAGGACTAGCCAAACCCTTTTCAGGACTGCTTTCCTACCTTTGGTGTCCACCTGATTGACCCACCTCTCACCTGTGGCTCTGAGGAACTGTAGCACAGTGCTATACCCTGGTACACTGTCTCAGCAGATGAGCTAAACCAGGTCTCAAACCTGTTGGTGAGTTGGGAGGTATCTACCCCAAACATGTGAAGACTTCTTCTGGTGGAATGAGTGGATGAGAACAATTTATTCCTATGCCCATGAAGGCAGCTGAAGCTGGGGCTGTGGAGTACTTCCTATTTAGTCAGTCATTGAAGATGCCAAGGTCATCCACTGCATCCTGAGCCATCACCAGTTATCCTGATTTTTGTCTCACCACTGGACTTCCATGATTCTGGAAGGGAGAGTGAGGCTGATGACTTTGTGCAACTCTGCCTCACAAATCCAATTCATTTCTGAGTCAAGACATCACCTGTGATGTTATTATTCCTCTTTGAAAACTAAGGACGAATGACAACAACTGTGTTAAGATTTTGGGCCTGAAAGTTAGGAGGCCTGAGTTTTAGTCCAGGTTCTGTATGTGACATAGAACAAGTAAATGTCTCACCTTTGGGCCTCATCTCCTGAGTTTCTGTGAGGGGAGAATTATGGCATAGCAGAATTTGGAGCCCGAGGGACTGATTTCCAGTCCCAACACTGACACTTACTTTGTAATCTGTATAACCTTAGATAAGTCACTTTAAGACTCTTGCCTCAGTTTCCTAATCTGTAAAATGAAAGGGTTACTTTAGAGGACCTCTCAAGTCCTTTTGAGTTCTGAATTTATGATTCTATGATCCTTTGATCATCTGTCAAATAAGGAGTTGGAAATCAATATTCTCTTTAAAGCCCCATAGACTGAGGATTGGGCATCTCTAAGATTTTTGGGGGCTGGTATTGGGTAGACATCTCAAGTCTCTTACATGAATATGTGTGAGTGTGTGTGTGTGTGTGTGTGTGTGTGTGTGTATACACTGCCTCCCAAAAGTCCTATTAAAATTTAAGCTATTAAAGCTTAAAACTATACTAAGACTTTTGGAAGACCCTATGTATTTGTGTGATACAGACACACACATATGCATACATATATATGTGTATGTGTTACATACACACCTATAAGTGTATATAATATGTGTGTGTATGTATGTATGTATGTGGCATCAGCTGGTCAGACTGCTGCCCCCTCCCATCTCCAGGACTCTGTTCCTCCTTTTCACCCAGACAGAGGGAAACACTCCCCCTCCCCCACATATATACACAAAACAAAGGGCCCAGGTAATATTGGACTGGCCAGATCAGTGAAAAAAATAAGGCATTGCATCCTAGAATTTTAGAGATTTCACCCCAGAATCACATATAGAGGGTACAAGGCCCTTTCTTGGAAGGTATTTACTTGTCTGGTTCTACAGTAGCCCTCAAGGTTTAGGGTAATGAAAGTGCTTCCTGCTGAAGAAACATGGAGAGGAGATGGGCGGATGAAAAATAAATAAATAAGCCCCTTCTGACCACAGAGCAATTTGCGGACTGAATTATTTAGAGAATGTGCTCGTTATCAGTTCTCTGGGGGGAGAGTGCAAGGGCGGAATATGCAGTTAGGAAGGCCTTTGAGTCTGTGTCTGAACATTTCCCCTAAAGTCTGGCTTGGCAAGGAATCCTCCCCAGGCATAGTGAAGGGCTGGGGAGGGAGAGAGGAAGCTCTTAGCAGAGATGAGCTTGTGTACAGAAAAGCTTCCTTCTGCAAGGGAGTTGAACATTAGGGAGTTGTCCTCCCCTCTTGAATTGTTGGTGTTGCATTCATGGCAGCAGGTTTCCTGCTGTCATTCTCTCCAGACTTGTCTGGCCTGGCCTGGTCTGAGAGGTTAAGGCAGAGGTAGTGGGTGTGAATGGTCGGTCAGATGAAAAGTCCTCTATCCTCCCTCCCTCCCTCCTCTGCTTAGGGTTTGTGCTTGATGAATCACTGCTGGACTCTCCCGTAATGAATTACATAAATAAATAAATCCCATTAACAGCTGGCTCTGTGTTCTACTCTGATTGTGCTACTGCCTGACTGGAGTGGTGGGGTGGGGACCAGAGGGCTGAAATCTGGGTAGAGGGGAGCAGGGCTGCTCCTTAAAGGAAGCTAGCTAGTACTCCTTCAGCGGGGGAAGCAATATTTGCTTTAGAGACCCTTTTCCTGCTCTAGCCCCAGATCTGGAATCTGTTCAGAGACCCTTCCTTCTCAGCAGTATGGGTACAGTTCATGACTTCACAATCTGAGGGACCACTTGGCCGGAACTTGGGGGAGTGTTGATCCAATTCAGGCCCTGGATACTGGCAAGCATCCTAGTCATGGCACAGATGCTAGAAAGCTCCCTGCTCCACCCCAGCTTCAAAGGCTTGGGGGCCTTTGGATAGATTGGTTTAGGAGAAGGACTCTAAACCTGGGGTACATGAACTATGAAAGGGCCTAATGGATAGATTTCAGGGGCTTGTGGACTCAAGGGAAAATTTCACCTTCTTTTCAATGTAATTGACTCCCTTTGTAAGTCCAGGGTATTTTACTATACATACTTTATAATGACATTTCTGAGAAAGGATCCCTAACTGTCAAAAGGGGACCATGACACACCAAAAGGTTACCATTCCCTGGTTTAGGGGAGGGAAACTGTTAGGACCTTGCCAAGCTTGATCTGGGAGAGATTGGGGGTGGGGGGTGGGGAGAGGGAAGGCTCTTGTTGCCATGGCAATCTCTTTCCTTCCCTTCTATAGGGGTAAACACTTTACTCTCAAAGGGGGCCTTGTCTCCCTATGAGGACCTTTCAGTTCAAGCTTGTTGGGCCTTTCAAACCTAGATTTTGGTGGATTGACAAGAGGAGGAGGAGGAAGAGAGTTAGAATGGGGCCTGGCTAGAACTGGGAAGAATGCTCTGAATTTGGGGGTTATTCCCTCCAAGGATGGAGCTCCTAGTCTAGCTCCAACTAAAGGAGAAAAGGAGCTTAAGGATGGGGAATGTTTCATCTCCAAGCAACAGTTTGTTTTCTGTCAGGAGGGTAGGGCAGGAAGGAGGAGGGAAAGAAACAGCTCTCCCCACCCCACTCCATAAAGACATAAGCTACTTGACAAGTCCCAGTATGGAAAACTCTGGCTTCTGAGTAATTTCAGGACTGAAATCTAGAGAGAAACAGTGAACTGTCTAAAACTGGGATTGTCTGAAATGACCTTGGTTGGGGGGGTGAGGCTTGCTTGCTTCTTCAGTTGGTCATGAATTGCAAATAAGCCTCAATTTAAAAGGTAAATCTGCATCAAATTTGATGTTACCAAAGATGGCAAAATCTTCCTTTTAATATGTCCAGTATTACCACTGTAATAATAATCAGGAAGGAGAATACCCCCATTTTCTTGTATCTTAAACTCAGCTCTTTGTAGGTTTTCCATTGCTTAATTCTGGCCTGAAGATAGCCTTGGTATAAAAATATGGGAGCCAGCATAACCCGGTTCTTTCCTTTACATTATTGTGATTGTAATGTGTGCTATTCTCCTGGTTCAGCTTACTTCATTTTGGATCAGTTCAAGTCAATCTTCCCATGTTTTTCTGAATTCCAGCTTATCATTTCTTAGAAACAGCATGGTATAAGTTTCTAAACTATGAGAGTGGGCACCCCAGTGAGCTCACCAGATACTGTGGGATATTTTAAAATTTCAACATAACTATTTAATAAAGGGAAAATTTTGGTATTTCTTTTGGCCTGGGGCATTGTTGGAAATGACTGTTTGGAAAAATTTACTGAGAAATTAAGGATAGCCTATGTGGAGAAAGTCTGAGAACTTCTAGATAGTTGGCCTTGAAGCTAGGAAGACCTGAATTCAAGCCCCTCTGAAACATGCTGGCTTTGTGACCCTGGACAAGTCACTTACTTCTCAGTGCTCTAGGACTATATAACTCTCTAAGATAATAATTAATTTAAAAGGTACCACTCTGCACTGGTGGACAGTTTCCTTACCTGAACTTTTTTTATACCTGAAATTGTAGGTCCAATCCCTGTCTCCTACTTGGCATAAGTAAGCCCTCACTGGGAGTTTCCTGTATCAATGAAATCATAGATTTAGTTTCTATCCCTTCATTTCTTACTGAACACAATATTCCATTAAATTCCAAGTCTATAGCTTGTTCCTATTAAATTTCAATATTATGGCTTGTTCTCATTTAACTTTTAAAGAAGAAGCATTATTCCTGATGGTCCAGTTCCTACTCTAGTCCCTATCCTTTCTAGATTGGGGGGTGAGGGACGGGAAAGGCATATTAACTTCTTATCCCTCAGATGGTTACTTCTTAAAAGGTACTTATATTAGTACAATAATCTTGAAATTGTCTCTTTGTTCTATTTTTCAGGTCAGTTGTTTTTCCAATGAGATATTTCACATTGTCTTCTATTTTCTCATTCTTTTCATTTTGTTTTATAATTTCTTGATTTTTCATAAAGTCACTAGCTTCCATCTGCTCCATTCTAATTTTGAAGGAATTATCTTCTTCAATGAGCTTTTGAACCTCCTTTTTCATTTGGCCAATTCTGCTTTTTAAGTCATTCTTCTCCTCATTGGCTTTTTGGATCTCTTTTGCCATTTGGGTTAGTCTATTTTTTAGGGTATTATTTTCTTGAACATTTTTCATGATTTTTTTGCATCACTCTCATTTCTCTTCCCAATTTTTCCTCTACTTCTCTTACTTCATTTTCAAAATCCTTTTTGAGCTCTTGCATGGCCTGAGACTAATTCATATTTTTCTTGGAGGCTTTGGATGTAGGAACTTTGACTTTGTTGTTTTCTTCTGGTTGTATGTTTTGATCTTCCTTGGCACCAAAGTAAGATTCTATAGTCTGATTTTTTTTTTCCAGTTTTTACTCATGTCCCCAGTCATTTACTTGACTTTTGGGCTCTTTGTAAAGGTAGTTCTCTGCTTCCAGTGGGGATGGGGGGTGTACTGTCAGCCTCTTGATCCCCCCACAATCTGTGGGCCTAGAGCTCCAGAAACAGTCACTGCTGCTGCTGTGGCTGCTGTGGGCTCTGCTGCCCTAGGGCTGGGGCTGGACAGTGCTACTCTCTCACACAGGTCTGACACGTTTTTTTCCACTGATCTTCCAAGTTGTTCTCTGTGTTTTGGGGTCAAGAAGTCTGGAAAATGTCACAGCTGCCAGTGATTCAATCCCCGGAGGCCTGATCAGGTCCCGTCTGTGCCATCTGTGCTGGCAGTGTGGCCCATGCTGGACTGTGCTCTGCTCCCAGCCTGGTACAATATACCATCCTGTTGACCTTCTTGGTTGTCTTGGGCTGGAGATTTGCTTCACACCATCATCTGTGGGTTCTGCAGCTCCAGGATTTGTTTAGAGTCATTTTTTACAAGTATTTTACAGGTATTTGGGGTTTTGGAGGAGAACTCAAACAAGTCTCTACTTTTACTATGCCGTCTTGGTTCTGCCCCAGGTTACTCATATATTTAGGGGAAACTAGGGAGTGTGTGAGCAATTGACCCAATGTTAAATCTTTTATTCAGCCTGTGTTTGAGAACTGAGGAATCAACTGTGAAGGATAAATCTTGTCTACAGGAGAGCTCTGTGTGAGCTTAGGCATGGGAAGAAAGAGAAAGGACTTGAGTAGCCCTGACTCACATTTGTTAATGTTGGCCAGGTCTCTCCACCAGGTTGTCAGAAGCTTCTTAGGATCCCCAGAGCCTAGGGTGGGTTGGGACAGGATCCCAGCCAAAGAGGAATACTTAAAGGAGCCGATTTCTGGGAATGGGTTTATTTATTTTGTCATTGTAAGGTTGAGGGAACTAGTAGACACTGCTGATTAGACTGGAGGTTCCAGAGATGACACCATCTCCTTCCCTGTCCTATCCCCCCTGGGAGCTAGAAGGTGTGAGGCCCAAATAAATGTATATATAAATAGGCTAGGTCCCTGGCCACCCATTGGAAAGTTTCCTCACACCAGAAGGAGGGTGTGAAGGCATAAGAATCCATTCAGAGCTCAAACGCTGGCAACAAAATCAGGTGGCTGGTATACCTCTGGGCCTTCCTAATTGAAATTAGAAGGGATGTAAATTCTTCCTTATCTTATGGTGCTCAGTTTTCTGTGGAGAGACTTTTTCTCTGGCCCCTAAACCTATTTAAAGTGATGCCATAGCATATTCTGGCTGTATTCTGTGAGAATAGGGAGATTCATTAACTTTCAAATATTTTGGTTTTGTTGGTCATGAAATATTAATTGTGTGTCCACTGTGCCACAGAGTGAAATAATTAGGCACCATGGGGAGAGGGAAGATACCAAAGAAAGAAAAGCTATGGTCCCTCCCTTTAGAAGTGTATTGTCTATTTGGGGAAAGGAGAAAAAGGAATAGAACAGGTAGATATATACGGACAAAATATATTAAAAGTCCATGCGAAAGTTCAAAAGTACATTTCTCTATACCCTAGTAACTCTAGGCTATAAGGAGTTTCGGTACCTAAATGGTGAGAGGAACCTGGAATAAGTGGATCAGGAAGACGTTAACAAACACTTATTAAGTGTCTGCTGCATGCAAGGTACTCTGCTAAGGGTACAGAGAGAAAAATCACAGTCTTTGCCATATATTATACTGGGGCATCTTTAAGATTAATTTTGAGTAGTTTTGGGGGAAAGGAGGGACATGATTTGGTAAAGAGAAGTAGGAAAGAATGACACAAATACAAGGACTGATGTGTACAAAGCAGGCTTCAGGAGGTCAGAAGTTGTAACTTTGCTGCTTCTTGGGGATCAGAAGTAGCTTCAGAGTTTTATGAGAATTCCCTGAGATACAGACTTGTCTTTTTGATCTAGGCCCCTGGTTGGGTCACTTGGAGCAGATAGGGCATCTTTTCTTTTTTTCTTAATTAATTTTTAGTTTTCATTATTTGCTTTTATAAGATTTTGAGTTCCAAATTTTCCTCCTTCCCTCTCCTCTCCTCTCCCCAAGATGGCATGCAGTCTGATAGAGGCTATATATATATGATCATATTAAACATATTTCCACATTAGTCATGTTGTGAAAGAAGAATCAGAACAAAAGGGGAAAAACCACGAGAAAGAAAAAACAAAAAACAACAAAAGAAAGAGAAAATATTGTGCTTTGATCTACATTGACACTCCATCATTCTTTTTCTGGATGTGAACAGAATTTTCCATCATTAGTGTTTTGGAGTTGTCTTAGATCCTTGCATTTCTGAGAAGAGTTAAGCCTATCAAAGTCAGTCACCATGCAATGTTGCTGTCACTGTGTACAGTGTTCTCCTGGTTCTGCTCATTTCACTCAGCATCAGTTCATGCAAGTCTTTCCAGGTTTTTCTGAAATTTGTAGGGCATCTTTTCCTAGGCCAGATGTTACCAACCTGTTGCATCTTTGTGCCTTTTCTCCCCAATCCTTCTCTTCTCTCCCCATCCCCACCCAGAATGGGCTCTTCTCTCCTTCTCCATCTGTTGAAATCTTTCTCTTTGTTACAGGCTCAAATCAAGGGCCAAATCCTCCCTGAATCCTCTCTGACTGCAACGCCCACCCCCATCTCCCACTGTGAAAATGTTCTCTCCCAAGTTTCCCATTTCTTTACCTCCCACTCATTCCATGTTCAATAAGCAATTATTAAGTGCCATTTTTATACTCAAGACAGTTTATATTTTCCTAAGGTACAAAGTCCTCCTTAATCTTAGTTCTGTCCCTCTGAGACTATCCTTAATTTATCCTGTATATGTCTAGTGTGGAAGTAGCTGTTTCCATGATGTCTCCCCCTTGAGAGTAGGGACTGTTCTGACTTTTTTTTTTTTTGCATCCACAGCACCTAGCACAGTGTATGGTATAGAGTAGGTGCTCAATGAATGTTTGATGATGACTGACTTATCAGCTCTAAATCAATAATCCTATATTTGTGCTCTTCCTGCTCCCTTACCAATAGATCATGACTTCTGTTATTTCTAGGGTGCTTTAAGATTTACAAAGAACATACTGCATGCCTGCCCTATGATATAGGTATGCAGATATTATTATCCATGTTTTATTCATGAAGCATCTGAGTCCCAGAGAAGCTAAACAACATAGCCAAGATCATACAGCTAGTAAGTGTCATCAGAACTCAAGCCCGGGTCTTGTGAGTTCAAGTCCATCATTTTTGTCACCTACCAGAGAGCAGGGACTGCTTCCCTCTTGTCTTCGTATCCCTACCATCTAGCACAGTGCCAGGTACTTTGTAGACTCTTAATAAATACTTATTGGATGATTGATTAAGAGCAGGGTTTGTTTCCTATCTCTTTGTATCCCCAGCTCCCAACACAGTGCCTTTGCCCTCCAAAGTCACTTAATAAATGTTTGTTGAATTATTGAAGCAGGGGTCTAGTGACAAGAGTCACCATCTAACTTAATCAATTCTACTCCTCTCTTGGGTTTTCTCCTCATTTGTCTTGTCCAGCAAAATCTCCCAGCATCTCTGAATATGTGAAAAACACTGCTAATGAAATAACTTTCCCATTTATCTTCTGGCTCCAGAGACAGACAAGAAAGAAGAACTAGGTAGCTCTTCGTCTTGTTGGAATTAACAGCTTCTCAGTTCGCTTATCCTGTTATATTCCTTTTATGTAGAGGAAAAAAGGAAAAAGGGCCCTCCCAGAGTTGTCCCTCTAATTAATGGGAGAGCCAGCGTCTCTAGCTCATGTGGTCATAGCGAGATCAGGGGATCATAGATCCAGAAATGAAAGGGATCTCAGAGACCTCCTCATTTTACAGATGAGGAAACTGAGGCCCAGAGAGGTTAAGGGGCTTGCCTAAGATCACATGATACAGGTAATAAGTATTGAAGGCTGTATTTAAACCTGGGTCCTCTGATCCCAGAGCCCTTAGCTCCTTTCACAGGTGAATGCCATCTCTGAGATTAGAAGGAAAGAAGAATGTTTTGATTGTCAAGAGAAGAGAACCAGTGACCTGATGGAGACTGGAATCTCCCTCTCCATCAGATGGACTGCAGTCTTTTTCAGAGGCAAAGTGATATATGGAATGACTTGTGTAGTGGATAGGATATTGTTCTTTGAAGTCAAGAGGCCTTAATCAGATACTTCTGGGCTGCGTGACCCTGGATAGGTCACTTACCCTCCCTGTGTCTCAGTTTACTGATCTCTAAGGTGAGGAGTTTGGACATTATTTCTAAGCTCACTTCCAGCTCTAAATCTATGATTTCAACTCTGACTTCTGTGGGTACAGTCAGGTGATACAGTGGATAGAGCACTGGGTCTGGAGTCAGGAAGACTTGATTTAGAATCTTATCTCAGATACTTACTAGCTGTTTGACCCTGGACAAGTCAATTAGTGCTATTTGCCTCAGTTTCCTCATCTGTAAAATGAGCTAGAGAAGGAAATTACAAACCACTTAGTATCTTTGCCAAGAAAACCCCAAAAGCTGTCACAAAGAATTGGACATGACTGGACAATCATGAGCTCTGAAAGATCCTTTGTAAATATGGGATTGTAGGGTTTATCCCATAGAATATTTTTCCTTCTGAGACCTTTGGGGGAATTTTTTAAAAAATGCATTGCAAATGCAAAAGCATTCTGGATATATAAAGGAGTAGTATTGGGAGAGAGCAATCTTTGCCTATAAGTTCTTGAAAACACCCCCTCAAGCCAGGCATATTCTGATGGACACAATTCTCTTATTTTCTCTTTGGACATCTGCAAACCATTCTGAAATGTTTTCCTCTTCTCAAGTCTTGCCAGGACCCTGGGACCCAAGGGACAAATTAAATTCACAGCTCACTCTGTTCTTTGGAGAGATACTACTCCTGAGGGCCTTAGCTTGTGGTTGGAGATCAGTACCTTTCAGATGCTTCCCACAAGTTGACTCTTGTCAGCTTTTGACTTGCCTCACAGCCAGCCCTGAATATGGTGAAACTGTCCTTAGATCTATCTTTCTTATTTTTTTGCCCTCTTTCAGGGTGTGGGACTTGCATTCAAGAAGACCTATGTTTGGATTCTGGCTCAAATTCTTATTGATTGTGACCTTGAACAAGTCACTTAATCTCAGTTTCTATTTCCTTCCCTGTAAAATGAAGGAATTTATATTACAGCATTGACCTCCAGAAGTTGTTGTCAGGGGCTGATAAGGAGCACTTTGCTACCCTTAAAACATTATATAAATGTCAGCTATCATAATGATCAATTATAAGGTCCAAGATAATTTCAGAGGTCTCACTTATCTTGGTTTGTTTTGATACAGTTAGGTTACTACATGACTGGGCTTGAGGTGGGGATGGGAGGAGAGAGAGAATGGTTGAGAACATTATTTGAATGTCCTTATTCCTTATATTCATTGCCATCAGCTTTTGAAAATGCTAGATAGATGTAGACTCTTGTTATTGGATCAACATTGATCCTAAAAATCCAATTGGTCTGTGACAGCTACCATTATTTCCTGTTACGTTTTGGTAGTTTGATCTGACTTCTGGTTTACCTAGATCCATTGATGGTTAGAGTGAGAAGGGACCTTAGAGAACATCTAACCCTTTCATTTGGTAGAGAGAGAGAAATGGAAGTGAAGGGATGGGAAGTCAAGTCACTGTGCCTAAGTGATGGATACAAATACAAGCAACAGACATTGAAGAAGAAGTAACATGACTAGTCACACAAGTAATTGTTGGTAGAGCTGGAATCCCCACACAGGTTCCTGGATTACAGGTCTAGCACTTTGCTGTTCAACATTCAACAAGCATTTATTAGGTACCTACTAGACAGTACTTCCAACTTCCAACTGAAGAAGAGGTTTTGAGGGCCATTAGGCTCCTTTCATGTGGCAAAACACCTGGTGCTGATTCTATTCCAGCTGAGATTTACAAGGTAGGGGGACCATTGCTCATGCAAAAGCTGACTGAAATTTTCTGGGTTATATGGCAAGAGGAGGTTATCCCCCAGGAATTCAAGGATGCCTCCATTGTCCATCTCTATAAGGGTAAAGGGAATAGATTTTCCCGTGACAATCACAGAAAGATCTCTCTCGGTCATTGCTGGCCAAATTCTTGCTAGAGTCCTTCACCTGAAAGAAGGTCATACACCTGAGAGCCAGTGTGGCTTTAGAAAGGTCCAAGGAACAGGCGATATGGTGTTTGCTGACTGATAACTCCAGGAGAAATGCCAGGAGCAGAACAGAGGTCTGTACATAACGTTTGTAGTTCTGACCAAGGCCTTTGACACTGTTAGTCATGAGGGCTTATGGAAAATTATGCCAAAACTTGGTTGCCCAGAGAAGTTTATCAATATTGTACGTTTCTGGATAATGGGTTTCTGGATAATGGACAAAGCTCTCGTGCCTTCCCAGTCACCAATGGAGTGAAACACGGCTGTGTGCTTGCTCCCATGATTTTTGGCATGATGTTTTCAGCCATGTCGACAAATGCTTTCAATGAGGATGAACATGGTATCAAGATCAACTACCATACTGATGGTAAGTTCTTCAATTTGAAAAGGTTACAAGCCAAGACCAAAGTGGAGGGAGTGTTGGTGCATGATTTTCTGTTTGCAGATGATTGTGCACTCAATGCAGCCTCTGAAGCTGAGATACGACAAAGTATGGATCAATTCTCTGCTGCCTGTGCTAATTTTGGCCTAATAATTAACACTAAAAAAACACAGGTGCTCCATCAGCCACCACCACACCATCCATTCATGGAACCATCAGTTACAACAAATGGAGAAGTTTTGAATGCTGTGGATAAGTTCACTTACCTTGGTAGTGTACTTTTCAGGGGTGTACACATTGACAATGAAGTTGATGCATGCATTACTAGAGTTAGCTCAGTGTTTGGGAAGCTCTGAAGAAAGGTTTGGGAGAGAAGAGGTATTAGACTGACTACCAAACTGAAGGTCTACAGAGCTGTTGTGCTGACCTCATTGTTATATGCTTGTGAAACATGGACAGTCTACCAACGCCATGCCAGGAAACTGAATAGCTTCCATTTGAACTGTCTTAGGAAGATTCTGAGGATCACCTGGCATGATAAGGTACCAGGCACTGAAGTCCTTGCTTGAGCTGAACTGCCAAGTATTCAAACTATGCTTCAAAGAGCCCAACTCCGAAGAGCTGGCCACATTGTTCAAATGCAAAATGTACGCTTACCAAAAAGACTACTTTGTGGAGAACTTGCATGGGGCAGGCGATCACATGGGGGCCAGAAGAAACAATACAAAGAGACTCTCAAGGTCTCTCTCAAGAACTTTGGATTTGACTATGCAACATGGGAGACACTGACACAGGACCACTCAGCGTGGTGTGCCCACATAAGAAAAGGTGCTGTGCTCTTTGAGCAAAGCAGAATTGAGACAGCACAAAGTAAACATAGGATGCACAAATTTGGGATATCCACCTCAAATATTCACACAGGCTATTTGTACCCAACCTGTGGTAGAGCATTCCGAGCTTGCATTGGTCTGATCAGCCACAGTCGGACACATTGAAATTTCACTTTACTATGGTGATGTTATTTTGGTCCTCTTCGAAGATGAAGGACAACAACCAACCAACTAGACAGTACCATTATTAAGTGCCTACAACATTCAGGCACTGTGTTAGGTGCTGAAGTTATTAAAAAGATGAAAATGAACCCTTTGCCACCTGTCCCTTAGAAAGTGCACTGAGAAGAGAACATTATATGAGCAGTGATTATGTGAGAGGCAGTCCTTACATTTCAATAGACCTCGGATAATAAACATGGAAGAAATCATATAAATGCAGTCTTTGTGATCAAGGCATCTAATAGAGAATAGACCTCTCTGCTCAATGAAAATTTGCACTAGAGAAATTAGAAGATATTTAGGAAAAACTTTAGTGTTCAGATATTTATATTTAAAGAATGAACACATGGGAGAAACTGGTTAAATGTGGCATTTATGGAAAAACTTTTATCCTGAGCTCACATGTTTAATGCTCATAATAAAGTATACTCAGGAATAGCATCTTATATAATGCACTTTTAAAAAAAAGTCTATGCCTACTAGGTGCTTACCATCTAATAATGGGAGGTGGGGTAGAGAGATGGAGAAGCAACATGTTCAATAAATAAGGGACAGCTAGGTGGTGCAGTGGATAGAGCACTAGTGCAGGAGTCAGGAGGACTTGAGTTCAAATCTCACCTCAGACATTTGACACTCACTAGCTGTGTGACCTTGGGCAACTCACTTAACTCCAACTTGGAGTTAACTCATCCTGTGTCATCTCCAGTCATCCTGCTGAATATCTGGTCACTGGATTCAGATGTCTCTGGAGAAGAAGTGAGGCTGGTGGCCTGCACAGCCCTCCCTCACTCAAAACAAAGTCAAGTGCAAGTCATGTCATTATTTCTCTGATGGCATGGTCTTCTTTGGCAATGAAGGATGAACACACAATAAATAAAATGGTATAAATTAAGTAATTATAGTAAAATTTAGAAAATCTATACAAAATAACTTTGGGAAGGGAGAGGAAGATTAGGATTTGCTTCCTGTGCTTAGTGACATTTGAGCTGCTTTGAGCATCTCTGTGAGGGGAGGAAAGGATGCATTCTAGGCATGGGAGACAACTATTACAAAGGTATAGTGTGTGAAGGTGGAATGTTACATATGGAGAATAGTACACAGACTAGTTTGGGTGAATCATAGAATGTAAGCAGGAGAACAGTGGTCAATAAACTAGGGAATCTAGACTGGAGCTAGATTGTAAAGGTGTTTAAAAACCCAACAGAGGGGTTTTTTTCTTTTTTTTTTTCTTTGATCCTGGAGACTATAGAAAGCCACTGGAACTTCTTAAGCAAAGGAGTTACATGATTATGTTTTAGGAATATCATTTTGACATCTATGTGGATTGGAAATGGAGAGAGGTTTGAGGCAGGGAGGTTTATTAAGAGGCTATTGAAATAATCTAGGTAAGAGCTGATGAAGGATTGGACTAGTGTGATTATAGAAAGAGTGGAAAGAAAGGATTGATGTGAGAGAACAAGATCAGCAACCGATTGGTTGTGGGAAGGTGATTCAGAATGGAAAGTTGAGGATGATGACTGAATTTAGGAACCTGGATTACAGGGTGGAGGTATAAGAGTTAAGAAGAAAGGTGGGTTTACGGGAAAATAGAATGAGATTTGTTTGGATGTTCTGAATTTGAGATGACTATGAATATCCATCTGAGCAGAGATCTCTAGCAGTTAATCATAATATAGGACTGGAGCCCAAGAGAGAGATGAGGGCTGGATATGTGGATATGGGAATCATCTCCATAGAGGTGGTCATTAAACTTATGGGAGTTGGTGAGATTACCCAGAGCCCCAGAACAGTGCTCTTGGGATATGCTGAGGCATAGGGACAGGACAGAGACGATAATCTAGCAAAAGAGACTAAGAAGTAGTAGCCAGGTAGGAAAATTAGGAGAGATCAATGTCACCAAAACCCAGGGAACAGAGAGGATCTAAAAGAAGGCATGATTTTCTGTGCCAAATATTGAAGAGAGGTCAGAAGGACTTTTGAGACTAGGCCATTTAGGTTTAGCAATGAAGAGGCTGTTTATGACCTTGGAGAGCACCGTTTCATTTGGATGGTGGGATCAGAAGCTGATCAGGAAGCAACAGATACAGATGCTTTTATGATCTTGTTGATCTTTATTTTTTGAAATATTTTATTTTTTCACATTACATGGAAAGACATTTTTTAAACACCCATTTTCCAAGATGCTATCCACATCCAGAAAAAGAACTATGAAGTCTGAATGCAGATTGAAGCATACTATTTGCTCTCCCTCTCCCTCTCCCTCTCTCTCTCTCTCTCTTTGTTTTTTCTTCTTTTTTTGTAGTTCCTCCCATTGGTTCTAATTCTTCTTTACAACATAACTAATGTGAAAATATGTTTAATATGAAGGCATATGTAGAGGCTATATCAGATTGCACACAGTCTTGGGAAGGAGGGAGGGAGAGTGGAATCTTATGGAAGTGAATGTTGCAAACTAAAAATTAATTAATTTAAAAAAACATTCATTTTTCAAAAGTTTTGAGTTCCAAATTTTCTCACTCTCTCCCTCACCTCCCCCCTCCCTAAGACAGTAAGCAATTTGATATAGGTTATGTATATGCAATCATGTAAAACGTTTCCATATTAGTCATGTTGTGAAAGAAGATACAGACCATGGGAATAAAACCACACACACAGACACACACAGACACACACACACAAAGTGAAAATAGTATTCTTTGATCTACATTCAGACTCTATCAGTTCTTTCTCTGGATGATACAGATTTTTTTTCTTCAGTAACAGTGTCTATGAAGGAAAGGGAAAAGAGATATTAGATGAAAGCTTTGAGGGGACAACAGGGTCAAGTAAAAGGTTTTTGTTGTTTGTTTTTCAAGATTTGGAAGATCTGGACATGCTTATAGGTGGAAAAGAAAGAGCCATTGGATAAACTGAAATTAAACAATATCTGCTAGGATTTACATAGAACTTTAGGATTTAGTTCTTTACACATATTATCTCATTTGATCTTCACAACATCCCTGTAAGGGAGTAGCTGGCATTTATATGAGGTTCGCAAAGTGCTGTGTAAGATATGTTGATCTCATTTGATCTCACAACAACCTGTGAGGTAGGTGCTAATGATCTGCATTTTATAAATGAGGAAACTGAGGTGCACAGGAGATACTATTATCATCCCCATTTTACAGATGAAAAAATTGAGGATTGGAGAGGGAAAATAGTTTGCCAGCATCACACATAGAGGCACTGTCAGAGGGAGAATATGAACTCAGGTCATCTTGATTCTAAGCCTATCCCTCTAATCCACTATGCTGCCTAGCCGCCTTAAAGATCGGAGGTCTATGATTGGATGAGCAACCTTGGGGGGCAGTTTATGATTGGAAGGGTAAACTTGGCAAGAGGGGGTGAGATTAAGGGCATAAGTAGATGGGTTGGCCCTGGCAAGGACAGTATTCTTAACTTGGGATTCGTGAACTTGTTTTTAAAACACATTTTGATAATTTTATTTATTTCAAGATAATTGTTTTCCTTTGTAATTCTATGTATTTTATTTTGTGCTTTTAAAATCATCATTCTGAGAAGGGATTCGTAAGCTTCTTCAGACTACCAAAAGGACAAAAGAATTGAAGTCCCCCCTGTATTAGAACAAAGGAGGAGTGGGGAATGATACTATATTAAGATAACCAAGATCTGAATGGAAATCTTGGACAGTATTTAAAGCAAAATGCCTTAAGGTGGACAAAAGGGAAACAATATTACTTTATCAAAGAGCCGCGAGAAATCCTTGCCCAGGGCTTTGGGTATTGACCCATATTGAACCTTTCTCTCAGGGAGAGAGAACTGGGCTGGCCATCCTCTGAAAAGCAAAAGCAGGTCAGGCTGATCTCTCCAGTGGCATGGTGCCAAGGACTCACATTGCCATTGCTCCCTTCTGTCCTGGCAAAACTCAGACCACCTATCTTCCCCACCCCCACCGCCCTCTTCCAGTTACTATCCACATCACCTTAAACAAGTTAATTTTCCTTTGGACCTTCACTTTCTTATGTACCATTGAGAGGGGGTGGACAGCCCTCTGATTTTAGACTCCTATATTACAGGAGGAGGTGGATGGCTTTAGAACTGCAGGTGCTCATCAGACTAATTTCTTTTGAATGACTAAGAACAGACCCCCCTGAAGGGCCTCTGGCTCCTGGTGGGGGAACGTTCCGTGGCCCTCAGGAGTCTGAGTTGCACTTGTTAATTATAATTCTCCATGCTTCCTTGTTGCTTTTGGCTTAAGGGGTGAGGAAGTGAGGGACTTGGTAGCACTACTGAACATAGGAACACAAACCTACAGGGCTAAGGGGAGGGCGGGGTGGGAGGATGGGAGGAATGAGGAGCAGCATTTTTTTCCTCCCTAATTAACTATGTCTCTCTTGCTCCATATCCTTGCTGCCTCAGCAACCCTTCTCCTTGACAGTTAGCAGGAGTGTTATAGAGGGTCACAGGGCAGCTGGCAGGGCATCAGGGAAATGCCTCCTTGGGGGGAAGAAGGGGTGTTTCCCTTTCCCATCAACCTCCCCCAGAAGGAGGGCATTCTTTCTCGCCAGTTCTCTCTACCTTTCAGAGTAGGATAAGCTGCTCTCAAACCCCCTTCACAGGCCTAAGTTAAAGCTCGGAGCTTCTCTGCTGTAATGCTCAGTCCTAATGACATGGAGTTAAAGGATTCCCAACAGTTTGCCCCTCACTGGGCCCTTAATTACATTAAAACACAAAAGCCGCACTGCCGGCTGGGTTCTCCTGGTGGATTGCAGAGCCTGTCCTAGGGAACAATTGGGGCTCTGTTCTCATGGCCTGCTTTCCCCCAGCTGCGCCTCCCTTTCATCTCCATCTCTTTCCCAGGGACTCAGGACTCATTCCCAGGAGGGTGGAATCTCAGCGTTCCAACCTTCCGACTTCTTGCCTAGTTTTGTTAGTTTTGTCCTTTCTTCTCCCCCCCTCCACCTTTTCCCCTTGTGATACAAAGGGTCTCAGTACATTCTAGAACAAGGCTTATTAACCTGGGGTCTGTGAACTTGTGTTTTGTGTTTTTTTATTTCAATAATTATCCAAATATAATTGTTTTCTTTTGTAATCTTAAGTATTTTATTTTTATGCATTTAACCACATTCTGAGAAGAGGTCCACAGATTTCACCCAGCTAATACCAAAGATCAAGAATGTTGATCTAGAACCTAAGGCTCACTTTCATTTCTTCTTTCCAGAATCAACTCTATTATTTATTTGTTCATTATGGGCAGGGTTATGATCCAGAAACAAAGTGTATGGTATGAGTGGGTGAATAAAAATAATCTATGCTAATCTGCTACTTTGTTTTTACTTCTAATTTGCATGTTATTCACTTACAATCAAAATGTCAGCCTCTCAACACCCACCTAGTCCTCTCCCCCAATCTTGTATCCTTTTCTCAATGTGCTCTGTCACAGCCCCTGCTGTGTCGGATGGAGTTGGCTAAAACCTGGAAGAATAATTGACTGTATTCTATCTAGATGAAATGCTAGGTCAGTGACAAAATAGATTTCCTTCTTTCCTAGCATCTCTCTCTCTTCCAAATCAAGAATCCTTTGGTCCAGGGAGAAAGGATGATATGACAAGAAAGGGCATTTCTTGAATTTGAACACTTTCTTGGTGAAAATGACGTCTGACCCAGTAGGGGTGGCTGAAGCATTCTCTTGGCAGTCATAACGAGCTCATCACTTCCAGTGAGAACACACTTAAGCTATGTCTGTAAACAAGCAGGTGGCCTGTTCAGATTTTGAGGAGGGGGGTCCCTGATGGGATTCTGTTTTTAACACATCCCCTTTATACTGTACCATCCACAGGAGGGTGCTGAATCATTAGGCTAAAGGGGACTGAGGTGTCATTCTCTCTCCCTCTCCTCCCCCCCCCCCCCCCATCTTACTGCTGACAGGAAAAATACCTGAAAACTTCTAGGTAGTTGACTCTGCCTTTGTGTAGTCCTCTCTTTCCCCGCCCTCTACATCTCATTGTTTAGAATTCACTACTTATTTTATTTTATTTTTTTTTGCCTCTCTTCCTCTAGGGTTCGGCTCAGGTTTTGCCTGCTCCAGGAAACCTTCATGGATTCTCTCTAGGTAAGAGTGGTTTCCTCAGATTTTCCAAGAGCATTTTGTCTTCTCACTTTTTTTGCCCTATCATACTCTACCTTAACACTTCCTTGTGGACAAAGTATATCCATCTCAGGAGATTATAAGCTTTCTGAGGGCAGGAAGAGTGCATTTTTTGGTCTTTGCACAGAGTAGGTATTTAATAAATGAATTTCCAGAAAAGAACATTCTGGGATCTCCTTGGATAATGCATTCCAATGTCTCCCAACCCTTGTAACACAAGCTACAATAATGATAGCTGCCATGTAGGATTTTAAGGTTTATAAAGCAATTTACTTACATTATGTCATTTGATTCTCAGGTAGGTATTATTAATCCCCATTTTATGGGTGGAAAAATATGGAGAGTGTGCCAAGGAGGAGCCTGATCAAGTTTAACAAGGTTAAAAGATGAGGCTTTGTTCTGACCTGGAAAATGTCTTCCTGTACAAGGTATAAACATAAGATCTTCAGTGAAGAGCTGGAAGGGACCTTAGAGATCATGAAGAGATTCTTGTCATTTTATAGCTGAGGAAGCTGAGTTCCAGAGAGGTTAAATCACTACATAAGGAGGAAGTAGTTAAACTAAGTTTGGAACCCTAGTCTTCCATACCATCCTGCTGGCAGTATCAGTTTTTAAAAACATTTTAAGTTAATTCAGTTTTAATTTAATTTAATTTTAAATTCTGAACTGTCTCCCTCCCTCTCCATCCTGCGCTAGAGAAGGCTGTCATCTCTCTCTCTGTCTCTCTCTCTGTCTCTGTCTCTCTGTCTCTGTCTCTGTCTCTCTCTCTCTCTCTCACACACACACACACACACACACACACACACACACACTCTCACATACATACAAACATAAAACCATACTATACATACTTCTATTTATCAATTCTTTCTCCGGAGGTAGGTAGCATCTCTTCCTTCATAGATCCTTTATAGTATTTGAATATTTATAATACTCAAAATAGCTTAGTTGTTCACAGTTATTCTTCAAACAACATTGCTCTTACTATATACAATGTTCTCTTGGTTCTGCTCATTTCCCTGCTTTATTTCATGCAAATCTTTCTGTGTTTTTCTAAAATCAACCAATCACTTTTGAGAAAGATTGATTGTTGTGGCTAGTCGTACACTTGCACTTGATTCCTGGACTTGAGTTTTCCAAAAAAAGAACAGAAAAACTGATGGAAAAACCCAGAGCTATGGCAGTCAGAGAGAAGCCAGTTCTCTGAAGGAAGTCGTCGTAGATCTATAGTCCCTCCAGGGAAGCGTATGTATCCGGTAACCATGTGGCCCCAGGAAAGGAGGGAACCAGATGGCTCTAGAGATGGCAGGCAGCAGAGAGAAGGAGCAGAAGAACATCTCAGAGCTGCAGGGCCAGGCTGGGGACCTCTAGGAATTTGAGCCAGGCAGCTGTGGAGTAGTGGTGGCAGAGAGAGAGGGCAATGAAAAAGAGGAGGGACTTTTGGATCAGGGCTCCTGCAGGGAAGAGGAAGAGGGACGAGTTCCTGGACCAAGCTGGAGCCAGAGCCAAGGGGCAGTGAGGCTCCATCATGCTGAAGAACCTGACTGGTGACAGATCTCATTAGTACATGAGAGCAGGCTAGGGCTACTTTGCCTAGATTTTAACAAAGCTTTTGATGAACTACCAATTTTGTGGAGAAAATGGAGAGTTATGGATTAGATGATAATGCAATCAGGTCAATGAGAACCATTTGGAAGGCTGGACTCAAAGATAAGCTGTTAATGGTTTCTAGGGGTATACCCCAGGGATCTGCACTTGACCCTGTACTGTTTAAAATGTCAGTGACTTCGATAAAGGAATAGATGATGAGCTCAGCAAATCTGAAAATGCCACAAAACTGGAAGAGATAACACAGTGGATTATAGTCAGGATCCAAAAGGATCTTAACAGGTCAGTTCATTGGATGGAATTTACTTAGATGAAATTCAGAAGAGATGAATGTAAAGCCTTGCACTTGGGTACAAGAAATCAATTTTACAAGTATCAAATGGTGAAGAATCCAGCAGTTGTTCTGAGAAAGGTCTGGTGGGGTTTTTTTTCATGAATTGCAAGCTTAATATGAGCCAGCAGTATGACATGGCAGTGAATAAAAGCTTATTCATATGGGGCTGCATTAAGAGGAGCGTTACTTCCAGGAATAGCCTCACTGTACTCTGCCTTAGTCAGAATTCACCTGGAGTATTGTGTTCAGTTCTGAACTCCACATTTCAAAAAGGTCATTACACAGCTGGAGAGTGTTCAGAGGAGGGCAACTAGGTTGGGGAAAGGCCTTGAGCCCATGTTATGGGAAGATCAGTTACATTAACTAAGCATGTTAAGTTGGGCAAGTAGGAGACTCAAGGGAGATATGAAAGCTGCCTTCAAGTACCTGAAGGGCTATCACGTGGAGCAGGGATTCATTTTGTTGTTTTTGACTCTCTGAAGGAGGAACTGGAGCAATGGGTAGAAGTTGCAAAGATGCCAGTTTTAGTCTTGATATTGGGAAAAAATAAAAAATAAAATGATAATTTAACAATTAGAAATGTCCAAAAATAGAATAACTTGCCATGACAGGATTCTCCAAGATTCTCTCTTCTTGGAGGTCTCCAAGAAGACATTGGACAACTTCTTTTTGGCATATTTTAATGATATGGGCGTGTGTGTGTGTGTATGTGTGTGTGTGTGTGTGTGTGTGGATGTGGATGTGGGTATATGGGTTGGCCTAGGTGTCTGCTGTGATTCCCTTCTAACTCCCAAATTCTTTGATTCTGGTACAGATGACAGGGAAGGGATTTTACCTGGGCCTTAACCAGGGTAGGAAGTGTTGGTGAAGGTGGGCTTCGCTGGAAGGGGTACCTTGATTCTAGCTACCCTGAGTACTTTCTGCTATTAGGTGAGGGAATCTTAGTCATTCTAGAACTGTAAGTCTGAAGGTGACAATATAGGAACCCAGAGGCAGGTGACTCAGTGGATAGGATGCTGGAGTAAGGAAAACCTGAGTCCAAAGTCAGCCTCAGACACTTACTTGCTGTGTGACTCTGAGCAAGTCACTTAACCTCTGTCTTCATTAATTTCCTCAACTGTAAAATGGGGATCATTAATAACACCTACCTCCCAGGATTGTTATAAGGATCAGATGAGATAATATTCATAAAATGTAATGATAAGAGAAGCCTACTAAGAAGAAAAATGGACTTGGAGTCAAGAAGAACCTGGTTTCAAGGTGACATACACTGGTTGGATGACCTGGACACATGCCTAGTGGGTGCTTAATACTTGTTTCCTTCCTTGGAAGGTAGATGTTTACTAGAGAGGGAAGGAGAATTGTTTTGACTGTTGATGGGCTCAGATGTGAGTCCTTTCCATTTAAGACTTTTGCCAACTTAAATAAAGCCCATCCTTTATTTGATTATTGTTGATGTATTGTTAGCCTGAGTGCTTGCATGGTAACTGAAAGTCCTTTTACCTTTTCTGTAGAGACCGTGACATTTTAAACTATATTCTGATAATGATTCCATCCCTCATCTAAAATGTTTGCTTTATATAATCCCTAGCTTGCTTTAAAGTATAGATCAAGTGTTAACTCCTAACTTAGGTCTTTCCTGAAAAATGATTAGTGTTCTTTCCTTCCTGACTTTTTTTTGTTCAGTAGTTTCAGTCATGTCTGACTCTTCATGACTCCATTTGGGGTTTTCTTGGCAGAGATACCAGAGTGGTTTGCCACTTTCTTTTTCAGCTCATTTTACGGATGAGGAAAGTAAGACAAATAGGGTAGTTAAATGACTTGCCCAGGGTCACACAGCTAGTAAGTGTCTGAGGCCAGATGTGAACTCAGGAAGATGAGTCTTCCTGACTCCAGGCCCTATGCTCTAGCCACTGTGCCACCTAGCTGCTCTTTATTCTTTCCTTCTTAAAATTACTTGATATATGCTTGGTTATTATTTGTTTACATGTATTCCCTCTCTCCCCCCTCTCCCAGAAGAGGATACAAGATCCTTGAGATCAAAGACTGCTTAGTTTTGCATCCCCAGTGCCTTGCACATAGTAGATTCTTTATATATATTTTATTCAATTGAATGATCTCCCAGGGAAATGAAAATAACCAAAATTTGGGGCAAAAATAACCAAAATTCAGATGTTTCCAGGTTATACCCTAGGTGGGGAGATTGGTCACAATAATTCTTGAGAGTCCTTCAAGATCGAACCTTTATATAAACTCAGAGCTGTAGATTCTATGCTTTGGGTTAAATTTAGAACTGGGAAAGTCTTACCTAAATCTGAGCAGTGTAGGCTCTGTTGAAATAGGACCTTCCTTCCCTGAACTTTGTTCTTCCTTATTCCCTAAGGTAGAAAGGGGTTCAGGCAGGAGATTTAAAACCAATCAAGCAGGTGATTCAGCGGTTAGAATGATGGATTAGGAAGGCTGGAGTTCAAATCTGGCTTCAGAGGCTTACTTGTTGTGTGACCTAGGGCAAGTCATTTGACCTCTGCCTGCCTCAGTTTTCTCATCTGTAAAATGAGGATAAAAATAACATAGGATTGTTGGGAAGATCAAATGAGATAATATTTGCAAAGCTCTCTGTAAATCTTGACATGATGTGTAAATGGCAGCCATTCTTCTGTCCACGTTGCTTCCCTTCACCAGTCCACAAGCCAATGAGAAGAAAAGGCTGCTGAGAGAGTGTCTGGGCTCTTTGGAGGATATTTACTTGTAATGCTAGGCAAATGATCAAGCTCAGCCCCCTTAATTAATGTTCCTTTGGAGACAGCTGGTGCAGTTCCTTCCCTGTTAACCCCCCACCTTCCTTCTCTCTCATTTGCACATGGCTTAGTGACTGACCTGCCTTTCTTGCTGTTTCCGGTAGTCCCCAGAGGTTCCCAGGGCCCCATATGGGAAAGCTGGTCTCTTTTATGTTCGCCCTGTCAGAGGGTGTGTGATATGAAACAAGGAGTCCCTGTGAGCTCTGGGCTCTCTGAGGGATGGCAGCCCTCTGAGCCCCAGCTGCCCCCTCGCTTGAGGTCAAGCACTGGATTCAATTGTGATTCGGTTTGTCATCTATCCTCTTCCATGTCTTTGGGGTCTATTAAAGGGCTAATGGGCTTTCCAGTCTGCACCAGTGGAAAATTAGGCCCTGTGGGAAAGGTATCCTAACTGGGTGGTGAGCCAGGCACCATAAGCCGTGAGGGTCATCCGCAGCTTTTCATCTCTGCAGACAACCCAGGGTGAGCTGGATTCCCTGTACTTAGGTGGATTTCCTTCATTCTATAGGTAAAAAATGTGGTTCTTTGCCCCTGTAGAGTGAAGGAGGGATTTATACCCCAGGAAGGTATTCTAAGTTCAGTGTTTCAATTTCTTATTTTCAGGATGAGTGAAATGTATGTTTTCCCATTCCCCTTTTTATCGAAAGCTTCAAAACTTTACAAGTGATCATAGGATCATATGTATAGGGCTGAAAGAGACCTCAGAGGCCATCTTTTTGGCCATGTTATTTTACAGATGAGGAAGCTGAGGCTTAGGGAGATCTAGCAACTTGCTCAATATTACATGAGTGGTGAGTGTATGGTGGGAGGAAAGGTATAGTAGGCATCATTTTGTTGGACTTTATTGATCTAATGTTGCTAATAAGATACCCATTCTATGTTGGGGCAGGAAGGGAAAGGGATTAAGTAGATTTCTCAGCATCCTGTCTTGAGCCTTTGAAAAGCACAGGTTCCCCAGCCAGGCTCTAGATTCTGATCTCTGCCCCCAAGCACCTTGGTCTTTGAGATGGAGAAACCAGTTGAAGCATCAACTGGAGGGTACTGCTGCTGCTTCAGGTTCCATTCAACAATCATTAAGCAACTACTGCATACCAAGCATTGTGGATACCAAAAATTGAAACTGTTGTTGCCCTCAGGGACCTTACATTCTACTAGGGGGGAAATAATTTACAGAGATAAATAAATACATAATATACCTAAAGTAAATAAATATAGAAAAATAGTGTGACCTAGTGAGAGAAGAGTCAAGAAGTCCTGGGTTCAATCTCATGTCTGCCATAGAACTGGTATTGATGTGCATTGGGGAAGTTCTTTTTGAACTACCTACACTCATGTACAGGAAAGCTTGGTGGTACAGTGACTAGAGCTCTGGGCCTGGAGGCAGGAAGACCTGAGTTCAAATCAGGCCCTAAGCATTTACTAACTGTGTGACCCTGGGCATGTCACTTA
Organism: Notamacropus eugenii; assembly: GCF_028372415.1. NCBI lineage: Eukaryota > Metazoa > Chordata > Mammalia > Diprotodontia > Macropodidae > Notamacropus > Notamacropus eugenii. Next base: position 370,270,902 of record NC_092873.1, on the reverse strand, counting down.
TCCCTATTTGCCTCAGTTTCCTCATATGTATAATGATCTGGAGAAGGAAATGGCAAACCACTCCAGTATCTTTCCCAAGAAAACCCCAAACAGTGTCATGGAGAGTCCAGTATGACTGAACTACAACATCACCACCCATGTATTTATAGGTCCTATTAAAAACATATACATACACATGTACAATGGGCACTAGACCATATTGTTGGCAATATTAATAATAGCTTTTATTTGTATAGTGCTTTAAGTTTTGTAAAGCACTTTTACAAACATTTCATTAGGCGTGTATATATATATATATATATATATATATATATATACACACCTATTGTACATATTTGGAACATATTGTATACATATATACACATAATTGGATGGAGGAACACCAATAACTGGGGATCAATTAGTCAGTCAACAAGCCTTCATTAAGTGCTTACCATGTGCCAGGAGATCTGAAGAACACAGTTGCTGCTTTCCTAGTCTAGGAGGTAGTCCTGGAGGGTGGACCTGGCCTGAGGTTGCCTGAGGGCAGCCTGATGGCACTCCTTGTCTGAATTCTTTCTAGACTTCCTCTTGGCATGGTGGTTCTTTCTCTGCCTCAGCCCCAATTGCTTTTCATCTATTCCCTTCCCTCCTATTTGCTTCCCAACCTTAGCCAGGAACTTCCCCATAAAAGGGGGTGGGGTGGGATGGGATAGAGTGAGGTGGGGAACTGGTGCTGTTTGTACTTTTTTAGAGTCAGAGAGACCAGCGATGGCCTTTACTGTTGGCACCTCCATCCAGGCTGGCACAGGAAGATGTGTCGACTGTGCTGGGGGAGGGAGTTGGTTATTTTTACAGCCTGTGCTCACAGGATGGCAATGACAGAGATAACCAGTAGTGTTTATATTTACTTCACGACAACTCGGCGTTGGGGGTGGTATAAGTGTTATCACCCCTCATTTTACTGGGAGGAAACTCAGCCTCAGAAAGATTGGTTAGATAGTTCAGAGAGTTTTCTCCTGACTCCAAATCCAGTACTCTTTCCTCTATGCCCCATGATGCCTCTTAATCAGCTCTAACCACAAGGAAGGAAAGGCAACCTTCGACCCTAAATATGCATATTAATACCCCTTAATCCCACTACTGATGATGGTTAATAATATTGCACTGAATAACATTATCCTTTGTTCCTCAAGTGCAAAAAATGTCAGACTGTTCTTTACTTACACCTCCCCTTTCCTTGTTCAGGAAATTTCAGCACCTCCCTTTTGCCTTTAGGGAAAAAACGTAAACTTTTGTTTGATATTTAAAGACCTTCATGGCTTCAGTCTATTGTTCCAGATTGATTTCATCTCTTCCCCCATTCCTGTTTTCCCCCAACCCCCACCTTTTCCCTCCCCGAAATCCAAATAAAAGTCTCTCCATTCCTATCAAACTGTTCTACTTGCTGGTTCCTGTCCATTTGGCACGGACCTCTGCCTTTGCATAGACTGTCTCTTGCATGTCAGAAATGCCCTCCCTCCTGAGCTCCACATCTTGGAATCCCGAACTCCTTTCAAGGGCACTATGACGACTTCTGTTCAGATTTTTGAGTCTTGAGGTCTCAGTTTAAGGTCACATAATATATCCCCCTGCTTCTATGAACCCCTAAATCCAATCTAGTCTGCAAAAATAATATCCATGCAGTGGCTTACCCAGCAACTTCCTCACAAGAGTGCTTTAACTTCAGAAATTCAGTAATGTTTCAATTCAGTAACAACACCAGAGTGCTGTGCTGGGTACTTGAAGTGTTACACCTAAGAAACTATCCCTACCTTCAAGAAGTTTACATCTTAATTGGCATCCAGGTGGTACAGTGGAGCCAGGAAGACCCAAGTTGGAATCCACCTTCAGATAGTTACTACCCATGTGACCCTGGGCAAGTCACTTACCCTCAGTTTCCTCATCTGTAAAATGGGGATAATATTAGCACCTGCCTCCCAGGAATGCTGTAAGGATCAAATGAGAGAATATTGTGAAGTGCTTTGCAAACCTTAAAGCACCATACGAATGCTAGCTATTATTATTGTTATCATCAATAGTGTGACAGAAAGTCCTCTATCTCTTCTGCTGCAATTGAAACCTGCTTCCTCATTATTGATGCACAGTCACGCTTCAGATTTAGTGGTAATTGAAACCTGTAATGGTTGGAATTGATTCACCTTGGAAAACCTGGCAGAGAATCATTTTCTAACTCAGACTGCATTAATTTTTCAGAATGAATGTGGCTTTATGCCAGACTAACTATATGACCTTGGGTAAGTCACTTCTCCTGTCAAATCAAAGGGTCAAAATAGGAGTTCTTTAAGGTACCTTTGAGCTCCAATAGCCAGTGGGCTAGGATAGTAGTTCCCAGCCTCTTCAAGTATGAGGAGCCCATAGTTAATGTAAAAAAAAATTCACAGACCCCACGTGATAGTAATCAGCACGATTAGTATTGCTATTATACTACTAATAATATTAGTACTATTTGTACTACTTAATTCGTCCTATTAACATCTGTTGCTTGAGAAAGTAAAAGATGCAAAAAGCTTGAGTTTAGTAGTACTTAAAAATGAATGAGCATTTGATAGATCACAATAACTTCTCTAGATAATCGAACTATGTATATAGGTTAGATAGATTATTCTGGATATGGAGTCAGAGGATATGTAGTTCTAATCCCAGGCTCTTCACTCATGTGACTTTGGGCAAGTCTCTTAATCCCCCTGGGTCTCAGTTTCCTTCTTCCTAAAGTAAGGAGGTTGGGGTGGGTCAAAGGTTCTTAACCTTCTTTGTGTCATGAACCTATACCCCTTCTCAGAATTGTGTTTTTAAATGCTTAAAAGAAACAGGATTGAAGATGACACAAATTATGTTGAAATAAAAATGAATTTTTCCTCCATCCAAGTTCATGGACTCCTGAAATCTATCAGAAGACTCCAAGTTCAGAATCTCTGGTCTAGATAATTACTAAGGTGTCTTCCAGATCTTTGGTCCTATAATTCTGTTTTTCTTAGTCCCCATGAGATAGGTTTGTATATTTATGGATTCCCATATTAACCTGCAAACCCCTGGCTCTTCAACTACCAGAGTGGAAGACACTGATTTAGATGAAAAAAACTGGGGAGACTGACTAGGGTTGGAAAGGCAGAGGCAGCAGAACAAGGAGGTAGATGGCATTGGGGGACAAGGGGAGGACAGCTTCTAGGTGGGGAATTATACATGTGGAGGAGGGTGCTGCTTCTGAAACCAAATCCAGAACAACAGCTTCAGAACAGGAAGGGACTTTGGAAACCGTCTAGCCCAACCCCCTCATTTTATTTATTTATTTTTCTAGTTCTAAATTCATTTTTACTTTATTTTCAGTTCCAAATTCTCTCTCCCCTCTCCCCTCACCCGTTGAGAAGGCAAGAAAAACAAATCCATCACAAATATGTGTAGTCATGGAAAACGTCTCCCCCCTTAGCTATGTTTTCCTTCCCCCCCCTCCAAAAATAAAGCAAGAAAAAGAAGAAAAAAACATGCTTTGATGTGCACTGAGTCTGTCAGCTCTCTGTCTGGAGGTGGCTAGCATGTTTCATCTTGAGTCCTTTAGAATTATGGAGGGTCATTGTGTTGATCAGAGTTCCTAAGTCTTTCAAAGTTGATGATCTTTACAATGCTGCTGTCACTGTGTCAATTCCAATCCCGTTGTTTTAGAGTTAAGGAAACAGAGCTCCTCTCTTTCCTGGGCCCCCAGGAAAATAAACAGAATTCTGAAACAAAATGTCCTGCCTCTAGAAAGGAGACGGGAAACTGCTGGTGTGATTATGAGAGGCATGGAAAGGGAAAATCACCCTGACGTTGAGAAATAGGCTTTTCTTTTTCCTTTTTTTCTTTTGAACAACATCCAAACAGAACTCTGAAGCTGGAAAGAGATTCGAAGCTGGCCCTGGGCTCCCACAGAGCCTAAATCCAGGTTATACCGCCTGGATATCTTCCTTATAAAGTCATGAACAAACCACTGTGTTTAGGGAGTGGAAGGCTGGGAGGAGGGTGAATTTCATACCACTTTCCTTCCTTTATTTTAAATTAAAAGAAAGAAAAACCTCCTTCTCCATGCTCTGTGCTCTCTCCTTCCTTTCTCGGGGGACCTTGGAGGGTGGTGGTGGGTGTATTCTTGGATGGCTACATGTAATAGAATACAGAAAGCTCTAGGTTATCTCCCCATGTGTTATCCACACTTTATTTTTAGTCCCAGACCAGCTAGCCCAATTCTACTGTCAGTTGTGGGTGTTCAAGGAATGAAAACATTTCAGATGTTACCCTCAGTAAAAATATAAGCAGGATGGGAAGTTGAGTGGGAAAAAAAAATATGACCCAAGGCTTTCCAAAAACCAAATATAAATCCTCTCCCTTGCCCCCACTCCCCACCTGTTGTTTTGGGTTACCCATGGTAGCTGACCTCTGCATTAGCTCTGATAACAAGTCTTGTGAGGGTAGCCCTAGGGAGGAGCCAGGCAGGTGAAAGAGAAAGGGGAAAGTCTTTGGAGAAGACCCCAGGGTTTGCCTTTTAACTGCTATACAATCCTAGGCTAAGTCTTTGAATTCCCTGGGACAGCTGCTGTGGAGTCAGGGCTGAATCAGTTCTTCCATTTGGCGGGCCAGTCATTTCATTCACTTATTGATCACTTAGACTTAGTTTTGCCAATGCAGGTTGGCACCTTTCATCAGAGGGATCCAAATTCCTTAGCAGAAAGGTTTTCCTCAGGTTCACAGTACCCTTGATGCAGTAGGTGAGGGGTGGGAGTTGAGGGAGTGAAGTGATACTGTTTCTCTTTTACTGCAAGGGAAACCAAGGCACTGAGTGAATTCCTTGGAACAACTTCGTCCAGCCCAGTACTTCATTTAGGATCCAACACCCATGTTCTCTGCTACCCCTCCTTGTTCTGATTCTATCATTTAGAGAAATTCATCCTTCCTGGGAAAGGGACTCTTCCCTGAGTCATCCATGCTAGGATAGCAGGTGGTATGTACCCCAGACTTGGGTATCAGGAGAGTGGAACAGGATTGTACAGGATACCTCCTGCTACAACTCTTCTGTCTTCGTGCCCATTGCTGTTATCCTGAAACTTAGAACATTTTGGCAAAAAGTAACAACATGGCCTGTAAACATTAAGATAAAAACAGTACAAATTGTAAAAGACTGAGAATGATAAGAGGAAGAAACTTTGTAGTTCATTGTGAAAACTTGTGCGTGCTGGCCCATGTAAATAAATTGCCGCTGTTGTGGCAATCACACAAAAATGATTGACGGCATGTCCTGATAATTGGTTCAGAAATGTGGTCACCTTCACTAGATCCCTCTTTCTGACTCCCAAGTTATTGAGTGATTTAGGGCAGGTTACAAGCTCTTTGTGCCCCAGTATTTTTCAGGGGAAATGCTTATTTCTGGCCCTCTGAGAGCATCTGCTGAGTACTGGTCATAATATGTAATTGCTAGTATCAATATAGTTTTTCAGCCATTTATTATCTCTTGATCCTTACAGCAGTCCTGTGAGGTAAGTGCTGTTATTATCTCATTTAATACTTGCTACAAGCCTTTGAGTTAAGAGCAATTGTTATTCCCATTTTAGATGAGGAATCAGGTCCAGAGAAATTAAATGACTCACTCAGGTTCACACAGCTAGTAAATGTCGAAGTAGGGACTGATTTAAGTCTTCCTGATTAGAAATAGTGTCTAGTACTCTATGCAACTTAGCTGCCCCAGATGAGGAGATAAATGGGAAAGGACCTAGAACTTTGAGAAAGAGAAAAGCTCTAGTTCAGGTTTTAAACTCCCCAAATGCAAGGACTATGTCGATCCAATTTGCAAGGTACTCAGAACCCAGAACAGCACCTTGTTTACAAATGGCTATTTAATAAATTTCTCTTGATGAATGATAATGATAAAAGTCCAAGGGACTATCTATTATTATCACTCCCCAATTGCTTAGTTTGCTTTCTGGCATCTTCTCCTGGATCTGACCCTGGGAAATTTCAAACCATCTTCTTGTTGCCTTGGGGGAGAAAGCTCAGGCTTCCCAGTTTTACTTTCCCTGTTTTATAGTTTTGTCCTGACTGGGAATGCCCACTTCTCTCCACTGAACCCATTCTTCCACCCATTTCCTTGGGGGGAGTCCCTGCACATGAACTTGATTTAGTTATGCTTTGCATCCATAAAATCTTACTGGATCACCAGCTTCCTTTATAATTTAACTGATGCTCTAACTTCTTATTAATTGTCCCTTGGCCAAAACTTAGGGACTTTGGCCATGTTTTCACCTCTTCTCCACTACCCTCTTCCCCCAAGTAACTGATGATTTATAAACAAACCCTTGATGACACTGGGAGGTTTTGCTACTTAAAGGAATCCTTTGGTTAACCAGACAGGATTTTTTTCTTCAAATGACTTTTCTTAAACTGGGTTCACCTGTAATCTGTCCCCATATGAAGAGAGTTACTTCCCTTTTTCCTGGCTCTGTAGAAGGGCCCTGGGGGAGTCCTGGCTGTTCACTTTTCATTCCTTCTTCCATCTTAGTGGTCAGGCTTGACCCTTTCCAAAACCTTGGGCCTGAGGGTGGTGGTGTTGGGGTTTGTTTTGTGTGTTCTGTGTGTTTTTCCTTTGCTCCACTAATCTGGTCTCCATGGAAACAGGTGCAGCCTTTGTGTTTCTTTTCGCTTTGGGCAAATCAATGGTGATTTTTCTTTGTGTCTCTCTCACCCCTCCCCCTTTTTATACTCAAACAACGAGCTTTAGGCTTTGCGGATCTGTATGTATTCTGGAATTGATGGGGAGAGACACCCTCTTCCTGTGCCGAAGAAACAGGTGAAGTTGGGGAGGAATGAAAATTGGTTGCTTTTTTTTTTTTTACCCCTTTTGACTTTTTGTAAACTCTGAAGGAGAGGCTTCCAGTGGGTTTTCACACTTGCTGGTAGGCAGCTAGGGGAGGGGGAAGAAGGGTAGAAAGGAAGTCAAAGGACCTGAGTTTGAATCCCAGCCCCATCACTTATGACCTCTTGGACCTTGAGCACTTCTGGACACTAGTTTCTTCCTCAACAAAATAAAGGGGGTATGATAATCTCTTCCAGCACTAAATCCATGACCCCATCTCCACAGTCTCAATGTTTTTGTAGTCCATTCTCTTTGTGTCTTGAATTTGTTATATTTACAAGATTCTTTTAGAAAGGCTAATATGAGAAGAATGAAGCCCATGATGGATAGCCTGGAGGGACTGAGGAATGTAGGGTCCTAGCCTCTGCTTAGGGATCTACCTCATGACCTTGGGGCAAGCCCTTTAACAATGATTCTTTTAACACCTCTCTCTCTTCTGGAATGTGAGGTGGTGAAGGTCACTTTTAGCTCAAAAGTTCCATGATTCCTTGAAATGAGAAGCTAACAGACATGACATCAGTAGAAGGGATTTTGAGCTCTTGAGAAAGGTAGCCTTATTGTCGTAAGATTTTGATTTGGGGGCTTGGGAACCTGTGATTTCACTAGTGGAGAGAAATTCCTCTTATACAAGTTAGCAACTCATCTAGAATTTATAATTTTAGAAAAAGAGTCCTTAACGTGATATCTATGAGCTTATTTTAAAAAATATATAATTGGTTTCCTTTGTAATCCAATGGATTATATTTTGTGTATTCAAAACTGTTATTCTGAGAAGGGATCCATTCATCAGACTCCTAAGGGGGTCCATGACACAGAAAAACTCAAGAACCCTTGTTTTAGAGACTAGCCTGTGGGCACAGAGAGGTTAAGTGACTGGCTCTAGGTCACACAGCACCTGTGTAGTCAGGGGTGGAATGTGATGTGATACCCCTACCTTTTATGATTCCCACACTGGTTTTCTAACCACTACTCCCCACAGATGCCTGATTTGATACATGGCATTTTATCAGTCCTCGAGTCTCCCTTGTCCCTTCCAGGTTTCTTGAGAGGCTATGGCCAAAGAACCCATTACCTGGTACCTAACCATCTGGCTATGGTAAACCTTTTAAAGTTATCATAAGAACAGTATGACTCTGGACTTGCTGGAGCTGATAATCGAAGTCCTGTCTATTGGGGTTGGACCTTCCAGAGTCTACCCTCTGATGGGGTAGCCTTCTTGGATCTTTATCCACAGAGGAAGACTGATGTGATGGGTAACATATAACTTTTGTGTCTCATGATTGTTATATGGCTGATCTAAATGATAATAGTATAGTTTATGCATTTTTTTTTTTATGCTAGAAGAGCTTCCTTACCAGGATGAAACAGCAATGAGAGATAGGAACCACTACTTTAGGGAACCTTGGCCATAGTCTCACATCCATCACCCTATGCCGTCCCCATGTGTCACATAACTCATGGCAAAAAATAACCCAAGGGATCTGGGTTGTGGGAGTCCTCTGCTCCTGGTCAGAACACAACATGCTTTGGCCCCCGAAAAGCCTTCAGCAGTAACTGTGCCCTCCCTTGTCCTCAAAGCGGTTCAGCTTTCCCATTAGAGAGAGAAAGGTGGGGGTAGTGGAAGGAGGAGGGTGAACTGAGGTGACTCTGAAAACAGCACCATTGGAGCTTTTAAAGGACTTAGTTTTCTGGGTGAGCTATACTTATCCGCAGTCATCACTGTCACTATTTGCTTGATTAACCAAATGATCTGGTGAGCAGAATTGGTAATATAATAGTAATTTAGCGATAACACATGAATATGTTAAAAACCAAAGTGATTATAATTAATCTTGTTGCATTTTGTCAGGAGTTGAATCCCAGGCCCTGCAGTTTTTTTCGTTTAAAAACTATGACCTCTTTAAAAAAACTTCTTGATCTACCCACACTTCTTGACCAAGGCTATGTTTAATTTCAAGTTTTCCCTTATGGTCTAAAAGTGCCAGACATGGGTCAAGAGTACAGAGTCTCTCATGAGACCTCATGAAACTGACAGACTCTGATTGACTTAGGGTCAGCTCACAAGTCTCCTTTTCCTCCACACAGACAGAAGCAATGTAACCCATATGGAGAGTTCTCTCTCAAAAGAAAGGCTTTTCCGTTCGGTTCAGTGCCTAATGCTAGTGTTCACCCTATGTAATTATCTCCAATTTATCCTGTATACAGCTTGTTTATATGTATCTTCATGCTCGGCGCAGCGTCTGGACATAGCAGGCATTTGATAAATACTTCTGAATGACTTGCATTCAAAAAACAATTAAGCATCTCCCATCAAGGGTCTTACCTAATTTAAGGGTGAGTGGAAAAGTAGACCTAAATATGGTAGAATGCAATAAGATCCAGATAATTCCAATTCCTGGCAGCTCTTGGAATGGTTAAATACTTTCACACGTGTACCTTAAATTCCTTCTGGTACTTAATCACTAAGCAGACCAGCTTTGCGGCTAGAGAATTTAGTCGAGACGACCTGGGTTCAAGTCCTGCCACGGTACATTTGTCAAGACAAATCATTTAACTCCTAGGCACCTTTCTAAGACCTTAAGTTTCAGAGAAAGTGCCAACTTACGGCGGTAGAAGGAATTTCCTCCCCCAGGGCATTCCTTCCACCAGTGCAATCACTGGTCCAGTCCCTATGCTCTACTTCACTTAAGCCTATTCATTACTTCTTGCTCAGTCTTTTTTGGGAGCTGGAAAATAAAGGATTAACGTTTTACTCGAAGGCTTTAAATCATGCATCCATCCTTTCGTTCTCTAGGCTGAATGGTGGTTTGACTTTATTTAAATGATCACCTCTTAACCTTCTCTTTTCCAGGCTAAAAAATGCCTATTCTATTAACTTTTCTTTGCAGGTCTTATTGTCCAGTCCACTTTTGCTCTTTCTCTGCCTTTCCCTCCAAGCTCTCCCAAAGAGGTCTCTAAACTATCGAATATTCTCCTTTGGGGATATGGGGAAATCTAGGTGATATAAAAATGAAATATGTCAATAAAATCTACTTTATAAAGAAAAAGAATACCCCTCTTCATCATTTCCCTCTAGAACAGAGAGATTCCAGCCCAGAAAACTTTAGGATTCCATGGCTATATGGTTCTCAGGAGTGAGTGGTGGCTCTCAGGCACTGCCTGATTCTGGCTTCTGTCCCTTATGCTATGCCTTAACCCCTCTATCTCCCCCCACCCATCACCCTGGCAATGTCTTTCATAGGAACTGGGGAAAAACTAACTTCTCTGTGCCTCCATCATGGCAGAGAAAGGTCATTTTACTCAAAGGCTGAGACTGGGGTTACTTCTGTCCTCTCTTTTAAAACATTATACTTTAATAGCCAGCAGGCAGAACAACAGCTGCTGGTTCTTCCAACCTTTCTCAACATTTTATGGAGTCTGGTCCCAGAGCTGAGCCACTGAAGGAAGATTAAGATTGAATGAGATGGAGTTGAGAAGAAAGTACATTCCAGACTTGGTGGGGAGATCAATCCATCAATCAATCAGTATTGATAAAGTCCTTAATTATTGTAAGACACTGTGTTAGGTGGTAGGGATACAAAGAAAAGCATGAAATAATCCTTGCCCTCAGGGAGCTTTTATTCTGTTGGAGAAAACAAACAAACAAAAAAAAGGGAACAAAAATGTGCTCTTGTAAGTCTATTCAAAATACATACAATGTAAATGAAGGTAATTGGGGGTGGAGTGGAAAGCACTACCTGCTTTGTCTGGAGAGGGAAAATGTCAGAAAAGACCTCATGGAGGATACAGAACTTGAGTTTTGCTTTGAAGCAAGCTAGGGATTCTAAGAGACAGAGGCGAGGAAGGAGGGCATTCCAGGCATGAGGTAAACACAAGGATGTGGGAAATGGAAGGTTAGGGGAAGGGCTAGTAATCCAATTTGCCCGGAATATAGAGTGTAGGAAGAGGAGTTGGGTGAAATAAAGCTGGAAAGGTAGGTCCTTGAATAGTGGAGAGGGGACTGGAATGCAAAAGGAATTTGTTTTTCCCAGAGTCGGATCACTTAGAAGGGGAGGCAGGGACGAGAGGAGTCTTTTACATCAGCTGGACTCTCTGCTACAATCTTGAATGTAGATATTGATGAATGGCTTTCTGAGCATCTCTAGACCTCCAGACCATCCTCCCAGCCCTCTCAGCACCCCCGTTACTCTTTCAGGTTTTGCTTTCCTCCCTGCCTTTCTGATAGAGTTTGCTGTTAACTCAGGTAACAAGCTAAACAAAGTAATTTAAAGAGACCTGGCCTCCAAGGATCTCTAGTGGTCTGTGTCCTGTTTATAATCCTGTAAGGATTATTAGATAGTACCTTTCTTCTGTTTTGATAAACTCTTGTTTGCTATGAGCAAAAGAAGAACTGATATTAGCAAGCCAGGGATGACACCATCAAGTACATTACAGCCAGAAAAGGAGGCAAATCAATTGTGTGATGAGAGCATGGGAAAACAGATGCAGATGCTCAGCTTTAGAGTTCATACTAGAGTTCATAGAATAATAACTAACATTAATGCAGCCCTTTAAGGTTTGCAAAATACTTTACAAATATCATCCTATTTGATTCCCACACAGCCATGAGAGGTAGCTTCTCTTAGCCCCGTTTTACAGACGAAGAAACTGAGACAGATGCAGGTGAAGTGACTTGCCCAGGTTCACCCAGTGAGACTGGATTTGAACTCGGATCTTCTTGACTCCAAACCCAGTGCTCTATCACACTGCGCCCCCTAGCTGCTAATATTTAAAGAACCTGAGGAAGGTCTCCAGTGACTTGGCTGCCACTTGACCTTTCAGAGCTCTGGGCTTTCCTCTAAGACTGAAAGTTGCAAAGGTGCGGACCGCCATTGTTAGAAGGAGTTTCCTCACCAGGAGTTCCTTATGCCCAAAATAAAACAAAAAACTCAACCAACTCCCCCTATCCCTGCGCCCCCACCTCCCCCCCGCCCCAAGATCTAGGCCCTATGCCCTTCTTAGCTCAAATTTATTCCTTCTCGCTCAGTGTGTAAGGGAATTGGAAAATAAAGGGACACCATGCTTAATGTTTTTATGCTTTTCCTTGATGATGGGTTTAAATGAGTAGCTTGTTCTAGCTTCCAGAGAATTTATAGAAGGACCACCCAGGATGAGAAGGCATGGGCCATGATTTGGATAGCTCCATTTGTATGTTCCAAAGGTATCTTCATCATCACACTCAAAACAGATCCCATTTCCTTCCTTCCTTTCTTCCTTCCTTTTTTCCTTCTTTCTCTTTCTTTCTTTTTTTTCTTTCTTCCTTCCTTCCTTCCTTCCTTCCTTCCTTTCTTTCTTTTTCTTTCTTTCTTTCTGTCTGTATGTCTTCCTTTCTTTCTTTCTTTCTTTTTCTTTCTTTCTTCTTTCTGATCTTCCTGGCTTCCCGATATTTCTGTTGAGGGCAGGCAACATCATTCTTCCAGTCACTTAGGTCTTAAATGTAGGTGTCATTCTCTCTTCTTCCCTTTCTCTTTGCCTCCCCTTCCCTCATCTCTGATCAGTCACCAAGTCTTGTCAATTCTGCATCTTTGCCCTCTCTTCAATCTGTCCCCTTCTTTTGATTCATATCACAGCCATGCTAGTTCAGGCCCTCATTATCTCTCTCCTGGACTATTGCAATAGACTCCTAGCTGAGATGCCTGCTTTCAGTCTTTCCCCTCTCTATCCCTTCTTCCATATAATTGCCATTTGATATTCTTACAACACACATCTGCCCAAGTCACTCCCATACTCAAGAAGCTTTTAGTATAAAATTGCCTTTAGCATAAAATAAAAACCCCTCTGGCATTTAAAGCCCTTCAAAATCTGGCTTTAGCCTGCTTTTCCAGGCTGATTACACATTATTCTACTTCACTAGTTCTAAGTTCTGACCAAACCAGCCTACGTTGCTATTCACCATACTTGACATTCTATCTTTCCTTACCATGGGCTGCCTTTTATTAATGCCTGGGATGCTTTTGCTCCTTATGTTTTGCAACCTCTATATCTCTACTTAAAAAAATTAACTAAGCTTTTTTTTTCTGTCAACAAGCATTTGTGTGTTCTCTTTCACTCCCATCTCCCTCCATTGGGGGAAAAAAGATAAAAACAAAACTCTTGTATTAGATATGCATAGTAAAACAAACACATTCCCATATTAGCGACGTCCATAAATCTATGTCTCATTCTGCCCTCTGAGTCTACCCACTCTGGCCAGAGGTGGGTAGCCTGTTTCATTATTGATCCTCCAGAATCCCAGTTGGTCATTGAGTTGGTCAGAGTTCCTAAGTCTTTCCCATATCCCTTTAAAGTTCAGTTCAACTATGGTCTCTTTCAGGAGGCCTTTCCTGATTCCCCCAGTTATCAATGTCTCCACCCTCCAGCTAATTATGTAAGATTGTGTAACAATATCTAACATAACATAACAAACATAGCATAACACGGATTGAGGGCTAGAAAGGGGGAACTGTTCATTTATGTTGCATATATCCGGTATTCGCTTATCTGTGAATGGGTACTATCCTCCAAAAGACAAAAGTTTCACTTCTTTGTTGTCATATCCTTAAGAGGTGACTAATATTTCCTTTTTAGTGGACTGATGATCTCTACTGGTAGAAGTGAGTATCCACATTGATACCATGATGGGCCTAACACAATATCAAAATATTTGTATGATGCTTTTTAATTTTTTGAATAAAAATAGCTAACATTTCTATAGCACTTAATAAATTCTTCTCAATTGATTCTCATAGAACATTTCAACAAGGTGTTGTGATTATCTCTATTTTGAGAATGACTACACTTGTGTATTTTCTCCTCATGATATTTCTGTAAAACAAGCAGGTTGGGTAGTAGTATCCCCACTTTACAGATAACGGATCTGGGATACAAAGAGATGAAATTATTTGCCCAGGGGTGTGTAGCAGTCAACACATCCCAAAGGATCCACAGTTTTAGTCTTGCCCAGGGTGCCCTGCTAAGCTCAAAGGACCTGGGCCCCAAGGGCCTTCCTGTTGGCATGGCAAAGTGGGGGCATGAAGATCTGATTGGTCTTTGTATGTCATCTCTTGCTGAGCTCCAGGACTATATTGGCCCAGTTGGTGGTTGCCTGGATGCTTTTCCAGCCTCACATCTGTTCATAAAATAATTACTGCCCATAAATCCCATCCCTGAGCACAGAGAAGCAGCTTAACTGGGAAACAACAAGGACATCTCCCACAGTGACAGACGGCTAAGCCTAAGCTCCCTTTCTCGAAGGTGTTTGAGTGTGTGTGCACAAACACCAGAGTCATGGTGCAGCGGGTCTGGAGTCAGGAAGACCCAAATTCTAATTCTGCCTTTGATGCTAGCTGGGGGACTCTCCCTGGGCAAGTTACTTAACCTCTCTCTGCCTCAGTCTTCTCATCTCTATTTTATTTATTTATTTACTTTTAGATTATGACATTCATTTTCACAAAATTTTGAGCTCCAATTTTTCTCCCTATCTCTCCCCTCCCCCCACCCCATAACACCTTGCATTCTTATTACCCCTTCCCTCAATGTGCCCTCCCTTCTGTTACCCCCCACCCTTCCCTTATCCCCATCTTCTCCCTTTTCTTGTAGGGCAAGATAGATTTCTATGTTCCATTACCTGCATTTCTTATTTCCCAGTTATATGCAATAACAATTCTCAGCATTCATTTCTAATGCTTTGAATTCCAACTTCTGTCCCTTCCTCCCTCCCCATCCATCCCCACTGAGAAGGCAAGCAATTCAATACAGGCTATGTATGTGTCATTTTGCAAAAGACTTCCATAATAGTCATGTTGTGTAAGACCAACTGTATTTCCCTCCATCCTACCCTGTCCCCCCTTTATTCTCTTCTCTCATTTGACCATGTCCCTTCCCAAAAGTGTTTACTTCTAGTTACTCCCTTCTCCCATTTGCCCTTCCTTCTATCATCACCTTCACCCCACTTTTCCCCTTCTCCCCTACTTTCCTGTAGTGTAAGATAGATTTTCATACCAAATGTAGTGATCATGTTATTCCCTCCTTATGCCATATGTGCAGAGAGTAAGCTTCACTTTTCCCCTCTCACCTCCTCCTTTTTGTTCTCCATTGAGAAAGATTTTTCTTATCTCTTTTATGAGTGATAAGTTGCCCCATTCCATTTCTCCCTTTCTCTTCCCAATATATTCCTCTCTCACCCCTAAATTTTATTTTTTTATATAGATATCATCTCTTCTGATTCAACTCAACCTGTGCTCTCCGTGTGTGTGTGTGTGTGTGTGTGTGTGTGTGTGTGTGTGTAGTCCTTCTACCTGTCCAAATACTGAGAAAAGTCTCAAGAGTTACAAATATTATCTTTCCATGTAGGAATGTAAACAGTTCAGCTTTAGAAAGTCCTTTATGATTTCTCTTTCCTGTTTACCTTTTCATGCTTCTCTTCATTCTTGTGTTTGAAAGTCAAATTTTCTCGTCAGTTCTGGTCTTTTCATCAAGAATGCTTGAAAGTCCTCTATATCATTGAATGACCATTTTTTCCCTTGAAGTATTATACTCAGTTTTGCTGGGGTAGGTGATTCTTGGTTTTAATCCCAGTTCCTTTGAATTCTGGAATATCCTATTCCAAGCCCTTCGATCTCCTAATGTAGAAGCTGCCAGATCCTGTGTTATCCTGATTGTATTTCCACAATACTTGAATTGTTTCTTTCTGGCTGCTTGCAATATTTTCTCCTTGACCTGGGAACTCTGAAATTTGGCCACAATATTCCTAGGAGTTTCTCTTTTTGGGTCTCTTTCAGGAGGTGATTGTGGATTCTTTCAATATTTATTTTGCCTTCTCATCTCTAAAATGAAGATTAAAGCATCTACCTCCTCCCAGAGTTGTTATGAGGATCAAATGATATAATATTTGTAAAGTGCTTACTTAGAACAGTGTCTGGCACATAATAGGGGCTTAATAAATGCTTGTTTCCTTCTTTCCTGAGTCCCAGTCCAGTATTTTCTCCACATGCTAGAGGGCAGGGATTATTTCACTTTAGCCTTTATATCTCTCATACATATTAGGTACTTAATAAGTAGCTCTGATTCACAACATGCTGCTTTGCTGAAGAAGGACCTTAAGAGATCTGGTCTGACCTAGTTGTTTTCCAGAGAAAGAAACTGAGACCAGAGAGGAATTTGTATGGCTATGTTCATTAATACAAGGGATGGGTGTTTTTTCTTGCTGTCACTATGAGTATGACAGTAATTGTAGGTGTCTGGATGTCTGTGTATTTGTGTCTGGGTGTACATATCAGTCCATGGGGGTATAAATCAGATTTGACTTGACAGATACTTATGGAATGAATACCATAATCCTGTTGGGTAGACAAGACTGCCATATTTGAAACAGAGAGCCTAAGTCTAAGACTATACATTTTATTTCATTAAAATGTTATTTATTTTATTCTAAACTTAATAAAATAAGAATTTCTGTAACATGAATTTATATATTTTATTTTATTAAGAAATAAAACAAGCACTTGTATAACATAAGACTATACATTTTAACTACATGTGTTCTCAAGGTCCCTTCCTAGGGGCCTCTTCTTTTCTCTCCACACCGTTTTTCTGGGTGATCCCATCAGCTCCATGATCTCAGTGATCATCTCTATGCAGAATAACTCTCTGATGTCTGTTTTCTTTCCTGAGCTTCAGCCCCAGATCACCTATTGGACCTTTTCAAGTGTATGTGCAGTAGACATCTCATATTCAGCATGTCCAAAGCAGAGCTCTTTTATCCAGTAACATCCCTTCATTTTACTTTTCTTTTTTTATTGCTATCTTGTTTTTACATCAGTTTCATGTCCAAATGTATCCTTTTCCCCTCCCCTATCCACTTTATCTCTTTATAACAAATAATTTAAGAAGAAAGAAGAAACAAATGCAATCCAGCAAAACTAATCATTGCTTTGAAAGAGACTGACAAGAGATGCACTTACATCCCATGGTCTCTCACTTCTGCAAAGGAGGGAGAGAGGTGCATTTTCTCTAATTTTCTCTCGGGCTAAACTTGGACATGGCAGCTGAGTGGCTCAGTGTATAGCATGACAGACCTGAAGTCAGGAAGTCCAAATGTGACGTCAGAGACTTTGTTAGCCGAGTGACACTGGGCAAGTCATTTAACATCTGTTTGCCTTAATCCACTGGAGAAGCAAAAGGCAAATTACTCTAGAATCTTTTTTTTTTGGGGGGGGGGGATTAATTTGCTTTATTTTATTTATTTGTTTATTTATTTTTATATAACTTTCAACATTCATTTTCGCAGAATTTTGGGTTCCAAATTTTCTCCCCTTTTGTCCCCTCCCCCCACCCCAAAACAGCAAGCATTCTAATTGTCCCTATCACTAATCTGCCCTCTCTTCTATCATCTCTCTCTGCCCTTGTCTCCATCTTCTCTTTTGTCCTGTAGAGCCAAATAACTTTCTATACCCCTTTACCTGTATTTCTTGTTTCTTAGTAGCAAGAACAGTACTCGACAGTTGTTCCTAAAACTTTGAGTTCCAACTTCTCTTCCTTCCTCCCTCCCCATCCCTTCCCTTTGGAAGGCAAGCAATTCAATATAGGCCATATCTGTGTAGTTTTGCAAATGACTTCCATAATAGTTGTGTTGTATAAGACTAACTATATTTCCCTCCATCCTATCCTGACCCCCATTACTTCTATTTTCTCTTTTGATCCTGTCCCTCCCCATGAGTGTTGACCTCAAATTGCTCCCTCCTCCCCATGCCCTCCCTTCCATCATCCCCCCCACCCTGCTTATCCCCTTATCCCCCACTTTCCTGTATTGTAAGATAGTTTTTCATACCAAAATGAGTGTGCATTTTCTTCCTTCCTTTAGTGGAATGTGATGAGAGTAAACTTCATGTTTTTCTCTCACCTCCCCTCTTTTTCCCTCCACTAAGAAGTCTTTTGCTTGCCTCTTTTATGAGAGATAATTTGCCCCATTCCATTTCTCCCTTTCTCCTCCCAATATATTTCTCTCTCACTGCTTGATTTCATTTTTTAAAGATATGATCCCATCCTCTTCAATTCACTCTGTCTCTATGTGTGTGTGTGTGCGTGTGTGTGTGTGTAATCCCACCCAGTACCCAGATACTGAAAAGTTTCAAGAGTTACAAATATTGTCTTTCCATGTAGGAATGTAAACGGTTCAACTTTAGTAAGTCCCTTATGACTTCTCTTTGCTGTTTACCTTTTCATGCTTCTCTTCCTTCTTGTGTTTGAAAGTCAAATTTTCTTTTCAGCTCTGATCTTTTCATCAAGAATGCTTGAAAGTCCTCTATTTCTTTGAAAGACCAATTTTTCCCCTGAAGTATTATACTCAGTTTTGCTGGGTAGGTGATTCTTGGTTTTAGTCCTAGTTCCTTTGACTTCTGGAATATCATATTCCACACCCTTTGATCCCTTAATGTAGAAGCTGCTAGATCTTGTGTTATCCTGATTGTATTTCCCCAATACTTGAATTGTTTCTTTCTAGCTGCTTGCAATATTTTCTCCTTGACCTGGGAACTCTGGAATTTGGCCACAATGTTCCTAGGAGTTTCTCTTTTTGGGTCTCTTTCAGGCGGTGATCTGTGGATTCCTTGAATACTTATTTTGCCCTCTGGTTCTAAAATCTCGGGGCAGTTTTCCTTGGTAATTTCATGAAAGATGATGTCTAGGCTCTTTTTTTGATCATGACTTTCAGGTAGGCCCATAATTTTTAAATCATCTCTCCTGGATCTATTTTCCAGGTCAGTTGTTTTTCCAATGAGATATTTCACATTATCTTCCATTTTGTCATTCTTTTGGTTTTGTTTTGTGATTTCTTGGTTTCTCATAAAGTCATTGGCCTCCATCTGTTCCATTCTAATTTTGAAAGAACTATTTTCTTCAGTGAGCTTTTGAATCTCCTTTTCCATTTGGCTAATTCTGCTTTTTAAAGCATTCTTCTCCTCATTGGCTTTTTGAACCTCTTTTGCCAGTTGAGTTAGCCTATTTTTCAAGGTGTTATTTTCTTCAGCATTTTTTTGGGTCTTGCCAGGCCTAGAGGCCTGTGGGCTACCCGAGTCTTCCCTTACCTCTATCGGAGGTCTTCGGCTGGCCAAACCGGATGCTTGTATGAGAGAAAGGACGTTCCAGAGTCGAACAAGGGTTGAGCTTTATTTCAGGGTCTAGTTACAAGTGCAGGGGAATTCTTCCTTAGGAGGGAGCGAAGAATCTCCCAAGGAGGCAAAGATCTTACAACAAGACATTGGAAGTAGAAGTATAAGTGGGGAGAGAGGGGGAGGGGAGAGAGGAGAGAGGAAAAGCGGAGCCTTCTGTCCTGTCCACTCCACGCCCCTCCACCCAAGAGCGCTTTCAGGCTTTCCTGATCCTACTTAAGCTCTCCAGCCGCATAGTTTGCATCTGAATACCGTGCCTGTTAGGTAACTAGGTGTGCCCAGATCCGGGACAATCTCGAGGGCGGGGAGAGCTCTCTCCCATCACGTTTCTCACGGGAAGAGGCGGAAATACACGAGATAGCTTGGTTCACCTCGATTCCCAGTCGTTTCCTGGGGGGGCCTCGTGAGAACTCTAAAATTTAGAAGTTCCCACCTTTACCCGCCCGAGACTGTCCACATGGAATTGAGCTTCCAACCCCAGCAGGGTCTCCTTTAGCAGGGTGTGGACCTGCTTTTCATGCTTTACTTGCATCTCTCTCATTTCTCTTCCCAGTTTTTCCTTCACCTCTCTAACTTGATTTTCAAAATCCTTTTTGAGCTCTTCCATGGCTTGAGCCCATTGGGTGGGCTGGGATACAGAAGCCTTGACTGCTGTGTTTTTCCCTGATAGTAACCATTGTTCTTCCTCATCAGAAAGGAAGGGAGGAAATACCTGTTCACCAAGAAAGTAACCTTCTATAGTCTTGGTTTTTTTCCCTTTTCTGGGCATTTTCCCAGCCAGTGACTTGACTTCTGAGTATTCTCTTCACACCCACTTTGCCTCCAGATCCTCCCAGCCAGCCCTTGGGGTCTGAGATTCAAATGCTGCTTCCCAGCCTCAGGGCTTTGGGTGGGGGCAGGGCTGCTATTCAATGTGAGATTAAGTTCAGGTGCTCAGGTGAGGGCAGGGCTACCTCATGGGCTCAGTTCCCTAAGGGGGTTTATGCAGAGACCTTCAACAATGGATCCTGGCTCCTGCCTGCTTGGGGAGCCCTGGTCTGCTCCCGCCTCCACTGCTGCCTTCCGAGGGGGCCTGAGTTATGGGGGGACCCCACTCCCCTCTTGGCAAGCCGAGAAGACCCTCTCACCAACCTTTGGGGCCCATGGGTGGAGGGACCTGCCCGGCCGCTGGAGATTTAGTCCCTGAAGCCTGTTCAGATCCGCTTCTCTTGGTGCCATGGCCAAGGCAGAGCTGGGCTCTGCTCTGGGTCCGGGGTGTGACGGACCTTTTGCGAGAGGCTTTCAGGGCTCTCTGGAACAGAAATCTCCTCCACTCCATTGTTCTGTGGCTTCTGCTGCTCCAGAATTTGTTGGGAGTTCTTCTTTACAGATATTTTATGGGCTGTGGGTTTGGAGCTAGCGTATGTGTGTCTTTCTACTCCACCATCTTGGCTCCACTCCCCATACTCTAGAATCTTTGCCAAGAAAACTTCATGGATAGTACTGGCATGGTATGGTCCCTGTGAGGTAGGAGCTATTATTGTTCCCATTTTATAGATGCAGAAACTTGAGATTGAGAAGTGGAGATTGAGAAGTGAAAGGACTTCCCCAAGGTCATATACATAGTAGGTTGTTCAGAGGAAGATTTGGAGTCAAGTGTCCCTGCTCCAAGTCCAACACTAACTTGTCATATTCATTATTTCTTTTAGCACAGTAATAATATATAGTAATGTACCACAATTTGTTTAGATATTCTCCTTGGAGAAATTGATGACTTAGGAAGGAAAGTGCTGCCACAGACATAAACACCGCTTTCTCTATGTAGGGAGCATCTATACCTCAGTCTGCCATTTTGGGTGGTTCACTGGTACAAAGAGAGAAAGATACCACCACCTTTTGTATTGTAGAGTCACTTTTCAATTTGTTTCCTTATCCAGAAATCTCGAAAATGCTGTTTAAGCTGGAGCCAGAGTCTCATTCACTTACCCCACAGCCTCCTTCTCCCTAGGGGCTTATCCCAAGGAGACCAAGCATTTTACAGGATTACATAAGAGAACTTGCCTAATAAGGATTAGGATGATGGTCATGGTGGTGATGACTGAAAGGGGGTAGCAGCTATTAGGAATACTGATCTTTTCTATTTAGAACAGACTAGGAAAGGTGTTTCTCCTCTTTTCCCCCTCCCTCCCCTATGTGTTTTATTAAACATGTTATAGAAAATGCTTTTATTTTTCCTACTGCAGGCTATTATAATGATCTTTCTTTCTAGTCTATATTTCATCTATTCATCCTTTAACATAACTGCCATAGAGTATTCCTAATGAACCTGTCTGAGAATCTTTTCTCCCTTACTCAGAAACCTTACTCAGAAACAAGTTTCTTACCTTGGGATTTTTGGCTCCCCATAATCTGGTTAACCTACTTTCCCAGACTGACTTCACTTTATTCCCCTTTATGAATTCTATAATCCAGCAAATTGGACTACTCTGCTTTCCATTCTTTAAAAAATCTTTTTAATATTTTTAATTTCACATCACCTACATTTCCCACTATATTCTTTCCCCACCCCCTCACAGAGAACTATCCCTTATAATAAGGAACTTTTTTATAAACAAGAAACAAGGGGAAAAGTTCCAAACCCAACCAATAAATTAAAAACGTCTGATGTATATGCAGTATTCCATACCCATGATTCTCAATTTTAGCAAGGAGAAGTGGGAATGGTCATTATCTTCTTTCTCTTCTTTGGGAACCAGACTAAATGCCATAGTGGAGAAAGAACTGGACCTGAAATCAGGAAGACCTCTGGTCTCAGATACTTATTAGCTGTATGACCCTCAGATACTTATTAGCTGTATGACCCTGGGCAGGTCACTTTCTGCCTTAGTTTCCTTCTCTGTAAAAATAGTATAATAATAACACCTACCTCTCAGGGTTTTTGTGAGGATCAAATGAGATAATATCTTTCTAAATTCAGTTTTATTTTCAGTTCTTAATTCTCTCCCCATCCATTGAGAAGGCAAGAAAAGTAAAATCCATTATGGACATATAATCATTCAGAACAAATTTCCAAATTAGCCATATCCAAAAGGAAAAAGAAATAAAAGAAAATTTGCGTCACTATGCAACCTGAGTTAATCAACTCTATATGGAAGGGGGATAGCAGGTTTTGTGAGATAATATTTGTAAAATACTTTGCAAACCTTAAAGCACTACGTAAATGCCAGCTACCATCATCATCATCAGTTTCACAATGCTGAGTTTTGATTGTTTCTTTCATTATTGTTCTTTTTTAAAGACAGAGTTTCCTGTCTTCTCTATGTCATAGCTCCCTTGGACAATCTGGTGAAGTCTGTGGACCCTCCCCTGAATGGTGTTTTTAAATCCATAAACTAAAATCCATAGGATTACAAATGAAGCCAATTATCGTGAAATAAAGATACAATCTTTTCCCGGACAAGTTCACAGCCCTCCCTCCCTCCTAAAATCTGTCCAGAGGGGTCCATGGGCCCCAGATTTTACAGTTTTGTTGTTCTATATGTTGTTTTCCTGGATCTCCTTATCTCACTTAACATCAGCTCATAGAAGGCTTCCTAAGATTCTCTTTACAGCATGGTAATATTCCATGACATTCATGTATCACTATTTGTTTATCTCTTCCCCAATCAAGAGGCATCTATTTTGTTCCCAGATGTTGCTACTGTAAAAGTGCTGGGTAAATATGGGTCTTTCACTTCAGTTACTGCCCTTATTGCTAGCATTAGAATCTTTGGGTCAGAGAGTATGGGGGTTTTAGTCTCTTTCCTGCCCTCTATCCTAGTCCCTGCTCTATTTTTATCAATCTCTGCTCACCTCCATCACCCATTTTTGTAATATTCCCTTTCCTCAACTTTACCTATTGAAACCCCCTCTTCCATCAGGGACTAACTCAGGTACTATTTCCTCCAAAAACATCTTACATGATCCCCCTTTCAAAATATCCCTCTCTTACCTCTTCCTGGATTGAAAATTCCCCTCCCCATCTCACATTTTCTTAGAGAACTTATGAGATAATAGATCATAACTTTAGAGTTGGAAGGAATCTTAGAGGCCATCAAGTCTTTTTACAGATGAGGAAACTGAGGCAGAGAGTACCACAAGTAGAATTTTAACACATCTTCCTGAATCTAAAAATTCCATGTTTTAACCAATACATCAGGCTGTATCCACTTTTTTTGGATGTCCCCTTTGCCTTTAATATCTCCCACTTTAGGTGGTATTATACTTTTGTATTAACTTGTATACTTGCAATGGACCCTCCTCCTTTGGACTGAAAGTTCCTTGAGGGTAGTGACTGTGTCTTTTATCTTTTTTGAATTGCCAGTATCAAGAGAAGTGTCCTGTACATTGTAGATATTAATTGTTAAATTTTCTTCTCAATTTTTCTTTCTGTAAGCTGTAATTACAAGTGTTTTTACCTGGGGCAAAAACTCTGCAAGCCTGTACTGGGGCACATGCATGCATGTGTGTGTGTGTGTGTGTGTGTGTGTGTGTGTGTGTGTGTGTATGTGTGTAGCTACACAAACAACCACTCCTGTTTTTGTGTTGGGAGGAAGAACAGTTTAGTTCTCACCCCTACAGGGTTTGCGAAAGGCAGACTCTAAAGAGAGGTGTCATGGTGATGAGACCTTACTGGTGGTGGCTGTGTCTCAAGTCAGTAAAGGACCAACAGGTTGAGTATGGAATCAGTGGTTTCCTTAGAGACAAAATGAACCAGATGAATTGGTGGGTGACCTATATGCTACTTTTGATGGCCAAGTCTGAACTTCAGTTTCCACCTTTGCAAAATGAAGGGATTGTACTTTTCTTTCTGCTGTCTAGTTCAAACTGTCCATGAACAGGAAGCCCCTTTGCAGCATTTTCCCAAAGCAGTCATACAGCTTCTTTTTGGACTCCAGTCATGGGGAACTCACTCCTTTCTTGAAGAAAAAACTGGCCTGTAGTATCCAAAAAAATCAGCCAGAGATATCTTTACTCTTTGCCTACGTTTATTGCTTTCTGTCCCTGGAAGTTCTTTATCTACAAACCCATCCTGGGTAGCCATGATGAGACCAAGACCAGGCCTGGGAGGGGAACCAACTACTTCTGGATTTCCTCCCCATCAGAGAAAGTTGCTTCCAGGTGCCCAGAACAGGAAATCTTCCTTCCCACTCCTCACACCTCCCTTCTCTCCCCTTTCCTTCCCCTCCCCTTACCCCGGAGAGATAAGAATTATAGATTAGATCTCCTGGCAGAGAGTTGGAGAGATAGGACAAGAGGAGGGATGATAACAGACTGGTTCATTCCTAGCTTTTATCAAGAGTTCTTTCAAGACAGAATAAGTGCATTCCTCAAAACAAGCCTAGTAAGCTTGGTTGTACAAGGCTTATTACCCCCATTTTACAGATGAGGAAATGGAGGCCTGGACAGGTTCAGTGTCTAGTTGGGAGCCTGTAGGAGTATGTTCCCCAAAAGTTGACACACCCTTCACTGAAGACCTGCTTATTCTACAGTTCATCAAGGGTGAAGACTCTCTTTGAGAATTTGTCTGAGAGGCCCAGAATTTAAATGGACTCTGGGCTGATGCTGGGGAGGTGGTGGAGCTAGATTGATAACAGAAAACCTTAGCCTTTTTTGGAGGAAGGAGGGGCTGCTAGTGGTCTCATATGAATTCTTTAAAAAGCAAATAGACCACTCTGTGCAGCCTTAAAGGGAGCTCTTTTCTCTGGGTGACCATATATTCCCTTCCCCCTCCAACCTACCCTATTTCTTTTTGGTATGCCTTTGCCAGCATATGCTGCAGGAACCAAACTAACCAGCTGCTGCCTAATTTGATTTTGAGACTTGCTCCCTACTGCTGGTTGTAATAGGATTCTCAGTTACAGGAAAGAAATGACATTTTTAAAGAGGTGTCCTAGAAGCCATGTTATAATGCTGTGAGTGGTAGCTTTGGGAGAAGTTCCTTGCTAAATATTGTTTCCTGTTTTTCTTTTCTCTTGTCAATATAATGATGACTAACATTTATAAAATACTTTAAGGTTTACATAAGACTTTAAATATATTATCTCTTTTGATACCCTGTGAGGTAGGTGCCATTATTGCTCCCATTTTACAGATGAGGAAACTGAGATTGAGAGCAGTTAAATGACTTACCCAATTACATAACTTCTAAGTGTCTATGACAGGATTCACATTCAACACTGAGAAATAGATGCTATTATTATTATTTTCATTTTACAGTTGAGGAAACTGAGGTAGACAGCAGTTATTAAATGACTTGCCCAGGATCACATAACTTGCAAGTTTCTGAAGCAGGATTTGAACTTGGGTTTTGTCCATTGGCTCTCACCTGTCTTCCTAGGGAATTTAGCCTGAGAAGACTTGGAAGGGGGGACACATTAGGTATCTTTAAGAATTAAAAGGGCTATCACAAGGATTAGGTTCTTCCTTCCTGACCACAGAAGGTAGAATTAGGAGAAGGTAGAAATGTGAGAAAAGCTGGTTTCTGCTTGAAATATCAGGCAAAGCTTCTTAGCAGTTAGAGCTATGTCAAAGTGGAATAGACATTGAAGACAGGGATGTTGCTGTTCAGTGGCTCAGTTGTATCTGACTCTTTGAGACCCCTGTACACCATACATATGGTCCATGAAGTTTTCTTGGCAAAGATTCTGGACTGGTCTGCCATTCTTTTCTCCAGTAGGTTAAGGCAAACAGGGATTAAGTAATTTACCCAGGGTCACACAGCCAATAAGTGTTTGAGATTGGATTTGAACTCAGGTCTTTACTCCAGGTCCAGCTATCTGTTGAGCTGTCTACCTGTCCTGAAGATAGGTCATTGGAAGCCTACTGGAAGATGACTTAAAGAGGGGACTCTGAGGGCCTCTTCCAACTCCCTAACTCTTTAAGGATCAATGATCAACATAGCAGAAATGTGGAAAGTCAGCTGCCTCATCAGCTCACTGCCTTACTGCCTTTCTTTTTCCTGGGAAGTGGCAAATATACCTTATAATGATAATAATCATGACTAGCAAAGCACTTTACATAGGTCATCTCATGTGATCCTCCCAACAGCCCTGGAAGGCATTCTTCTCATTTTACAGATGAGGAAAGTGACTCAAAGAGAGATGATATGATTTTCCCAGAACCAGACAACTCGTAAGTGGGAGAGTTGGGATTTGAACTCTGGCTCTCTGGGTCTCATACCTACCATTTTTCTTAAATTGCCTCTTGTTGACCAACGTACATGTCTTCCCCTTCCTCACAATCCTTTCCCTCCCTCCCCCATCAGAAAATGCCCATTTTCTTTGGTGCCTGCTAAATTCAGAATAAAAATGAAAGAGAATGGATTTTCAGGTGTCATTGTACATGTGTTACATTATCCACGTGAGCTTCTCTCTGGCCAGCCCCATGTATACTTGGCCCCACCTGCCATGTTTCTCTGTGCAAATCTGTGGCTGTGCTTTTGATTAGACCATCCCAGGGTCTCTTCCTATCCTTCTCTGAAAGTTCAGTGATAGAATGCTTTTTTAGGAGTAAAAGTTTCAAACCTGTTTCTGAATGTTAGTGATTTCCAAGGGATAGCCTCTTTCTGTCCCTGTCAGATTCACGTGAAGCTAACACCCAGCTAGGGATAGAAATATTGAGGACAGGCTTTGTGCTATTGATGGAAGGTGTCTGGAAGTGAGGAGGGGCTGGGAGGCTATGTTCAGTGCATTTTAACTGTGCAGCCACCTTTGGAGGTGCCCAGGAGACAGAGTACCCTGGCCCTCTGATAACACCCATCCTCAAGAGAGAGTCTGGAAGCTTCCTCTCAGATTGGCTGATTTTGATGGCACTTGGAAAGGCTCCTGTTTGTCTTCTTTCTCGCAATTAAATTTTCCCTAGTGTGCACATGTGTTTGAGAGTGTCAGAAATAGAACCACACACAGATCCTAATTCATCATAACCTCCTTCCCCTCCCACCCCAAGTTCTGGTGACTCTAATAGGAAACTAGGAACCAGCTTCTTTGTGCAACCACAACCTCAGCAGACCTTTATCAGGATTTTAGGACTTAGAACTGGAAGGGATCTTAAAGCTCATCTCATTCAGGGGTTCTTCCCCTCTTTTGTGTCATAGATCCTCTTGGTAGTCTGGCAAAACTTGCGGACCTCCTCTTAGAATCATTCATGGTCCTGACAAATCAGGTCTGGTTCATGATTTTCAGTAAGCAAACTACATATTTCACTTCAAGGTTAGTGAAAATAAAGATGTCATTTTTTTCTCATCAAAACTCATAGATCCCCTGAAATCTGTCTATGGACCTCTTGGGACCTCAGGTTAAGAGTGTCTGATCTAGTTCAGCTCTTTTCATTTTACAGATTAGAAAAAGGGCCCAGAGAATCTAAGTAATTTAGCTAAGATCAGAAAGGAAGCAGTCAAGTAGCAAACCTGAGATTAAAATTCCCACAGACTGCAAATCCAGTATTTGGAATCTTCTGCCTCAGTTTTCCTTCTTGCCCTAATGCTTGTTTACTCTCTGACCCAGAGAAATGTCACTTCTGTTCCACAGAGAAGGTTCTTTCCCCTCTGGGTCCCACTTTTTGACCTGGCAGAGAATTATGATTGCCTGGCCTTCTCTGGGAGGTGTGTTTGTGTTAAACCCAGGCGCAGGCAGACACAAGCCCCTCTATAAAGGTGGGAACACAAATACAGTGATGGACAGTGAGTAATTTCTCATGGGAGAGGATGATTTTTTTTCTCCATGATCTATTTATATGTTCTTAAATGACTAATGAAACTAGTCTGGGATCAGCAGGGTTTTTTTTTGCCACAGTTCTGACAGATGTTTCCAAATGTGGAAGTTGGGTTTTGATGATTAGTTTCTGTTTCTCTCATTCTCTTTTTCTTTATCTCCTTCAAGTATGACAGGTAAAAGGAGATATCAGACAAATGGAGAGGCCCACATATACACATGCGATAATGGGCTCCAGCAAATACCACGTGGCATGGGGTCAGATCAGCTCTGTTGTCAGCCCCTCCTCTTTCCACACACTCTGATCCACTTGCTGAGATGTGGCAGTGGGAGTATTGCCAGCAGCATCTGGATGTCCCTGTCCCTGGAATCCTGCTGGGGTTTTTGTTGTTATTTTTCAAACTTTCCTCTTAGAGGTTCAGACCCTTAAGTTTAGCATTCTTGGTGGGAAGGCCCCCTAGGAAAAATGAGTCACATCATCTCATTCCTGTGTTTGCAATACATCAGTTTCCTGAGTACCTTTGCTTGTAGCATTTATGACAGGGGATTCTAGTTGCCCAGCCTGGGAGTCTGGGGTCTTGGCAGGGGCATGGAGAGGGGAAGCAGAATGGATGAAGGACCTGTCACAGCTATGACTCCAAGAAGTTAGAGCCTGACTTCTAGGAGGTCTCTGCTTTCTCTTCTTGGCAGGAAATGACAAAAAACAAACCAAAACAACCACCTTTACTTGATGGTTTTTTCAGGCATCTTTCTTTTTAAAGCACCTTTATCTAAGCATCCTAGCTTATGGTTATGTTGGAGTCTGTTCTCCCAGCTCTGCTCTTCTTGGTTTTTTCTTGTGTGTCCCTCCTCGTAGTAGTCTGTCTCCCACCTTCTCATCCTCCCGTGAGGCTGTGGCAACCTTGAGATGGAGAAGATCAGAGGATGGGGAGCTGGGAGAGACCTTAGAGAGGCCTCTTATTTTATACAGGACTGAATGTAAGCTCTTTCACTTTTTCTTTGTAGCCCCCTGTGGCTGGCTTATGGCAGATGTTTAATAAGCACTTGTTGATTGATAGATTGACTGAAAAAACTAAGACCCAAAGAGGTCTTGTCACTTGTCCAGGATTACACACACAGATTACAAAGTCAAGACCTGAACCCAGATCCTCTAACTCCAAATACATTGCACTTCCCACCACACCATTATTACTCTTCAAAGTCCAGCTCACCTTGACTCTGTGGAAGGAGTTAATCTTAATGGAACCCAAGTGCTGCCTTCCAAGCAAGAAGGGGAACCATAATGGGCCCTTAGTGTATTTGGGCTAATCTCTTCTGCTAGACATTGACATCTAGGCCAATTTAGCAGGCTCTTTGTCTGGTGATAATTTATTGAACACCTTCTGGGGATCAGAGCCTACAGTGGGGGATGGGAGGCAGGGGATAACGATCCAGGAGTTTATAAAGTAGCCTGTAGTCCTAACTAATCTAGGCTTAAAAATGGGTTGCTGGTATTTCACAGGTGGATAATTGATTGGGAGCTGATTATAATAAGAATGGTCCCTCCGTTCGAGGAGATTATGGTTTAACAGGGGAGACAAGTCAAGAAATGGAAAATTGTAGGAGCACTTACACTATTTATCCCATATTTGGTTCAATTGTTGCATTTATTAGTAACAGTTTTAGAGAAAACATATGGAAGAGGGATATACAACTGCAGTGAATTATGTATGTAATGCAGAGCTATGAGTAGAAATGCTCTCCCTGCTTATCTCCACCTCTTGCTTCTCTTGACTTCCTTCAAAGACTCAGCTCAAATCTCACCACCTGCAGGAGGCCTTTCCCAGCCCCTTCAGCTGCTAATACCTTCCTTCTGAGACCATCTTCCATCTACTCGGCAGGTATCTTGTAGACACCTAGTTATTTATATGTTGTTTCTCCCATTATAATGTGAGCTTCCTGAGGGCAGAATCTGTTTTCCCCTTTCCTGTGTATCCTTATCACTTAGTATAGAACCTGGCTCATAGTAGGTGCTTAATAAACACTCATTGACCAACTAACTAGAATGGTGTAGTTGGGGCTTTGTTTCAGGGTGCCAAATTCAGAGGGCACTGAAAGTGCTTGTAACCTCTCTGCAGTATAACCATAGGAGCTCTTACTATATAGCTTAACCTTCTTTTTGTTGAAATGAATTCATCCCTGGCTATCTCCAACATCCCCCCGCCCCCTTCATCTTCCCTGGAGGCATTGTTCAGAATAATGGCAGGGTGAGACACAGAAACACAGAAACACACACACACACACACACACACACACACACACACAGAAATTCTGTGCACGTGAGTAGTATCCATGCTGAGGTACACAGATATTGGCTATTCTCTGGGGTCTCAGGGTTAGTGTGGGAACCTGACACTCTGCCATGATCACTCTTTTTTCCTCTAGCACCCTAGGCATCCAGCTCTCAGTTCTGATGGTGGATAAGGCTCTGCTTTAGACAGTGGGTGACCAAGACTTAAGTAAAAAATGGTGTCTGGAGCAGATGCATATAGAGGCACCTCTGACTAAAGGATTGGTTGCTTTCTACTCTAGATACTGATGGGTCTCACACATCTAAGGAAGAAGGAACTATATGCTCTTAGGTGATCTAGCATTCCCTACCTTGTGTGTTGTGGGAAATAGAAAATTACCCTGACCCTTATCAAAGTGATTTATAGGTGAGTTATATAGCACCAAGTGTGGTTTGTTAATTGCTAATTATGGCTTTGATAGTAGATAGAAGCTGATTCCATAAGCCTGGTATGTATAGGCATCAGGGAAGACTAACACCTCTGGCATGAGGGCTGCTGAGTTCTTTCCAGGGTTGTTTGTCCACCTGCCACCCAAGTCTTACCTGCGGCTCCAAGAAACTATAGCCTATGTAGTGGCCATGCCCCAGTAATCCATTTTGACAGACAGGTTAAGCTAGACTGTCGGTAACCAGTGGGCCTCAAACCTGTCAGTGAGTTGGGGGGTATCTACCCCAAACATGTGAAGACTTCCCTTGGCAGATTGGGTGGATGAGAACAATTTGTTCCAAACAGGCATGATGGAGGCTGAACAGGTGCTGCGGGGCACTTGGAGCTTAGATAATGAAGACAGCAAGGTCATCCACTGCATCAGAAGCCATCGTTAGTCATCTTGACTTATCTCTTGCCACTGGACTTTGATGACTCTGGAAGAGAGAATGAGGCTGATGACTTTGCACAAGGCTGCCTCACTTAAATCCAGTTTATGCATGAATCAAAACTGGAGAGGCTGGTAGGTAGTACAGTGGATAGAGCACTAGGCCTGGAGTCAGGAAGATCTGAGTTCAAATTTGACTTCAGAAACTTACTAGCTATGTGGTATTCTAGGCAAGTCACTTCACGTTTTTGCCTCAGTCTCCTCTTCTGTAAAATGAACTGGAGAAGGAAATGGTAAACCACTCTGGTGTCTTTGCAAAGAAAACCCCAACTGGATCATGAAGAGTTGGATGCAACTGAATTGACTGAAGAATAGCAGCAAAGGTAGGTAGTGTAGTGAGAAGCTTGTTAGATTTGGAGTCAGGAGAAATCTGGGTTTGAATCCTGTGGATGACAGTTACTAGTTGTGTAGATCTTTTTCTTTCTTTTTAGTTTTCAGTATTCACTTTTATAAGACTCTGAGTTCTACATTTCACCCCCCCCCCCCACTACCCTCCCCAAGATGGCATGCAATCTGATATAGGTTATACATGTACAATCATAATAAACGTTTCCATATTGGTCATGTTGTAAAAGAAGAATCAGAACAAAAGAGTGTGTGTGTTCATCCTTCATTGCCGAAGAAGACCATGGATCAGAGAAATAATGACATGACTTGCACTTGACTTTGTTTTGAGTGAGGGAAGGCTGTGCAGGTCACCAGCCTCACTTCTCCTCCAGAGCCATCTGAATTCATTGACTAGATATTCAGCAGGATGACTGGAGATGACCCAGGATGAGGCAATTGGGGTTAAGTGACTTGCCCAAGGTCACACAGCTAGTGAGTGTCAAGTGTCTGAGGTGAGATTTGAACTCAGGTCCTCTTGACTCCTGCACTGGTGCTCTATCCACTGCACCACCTACCTGCCCCAGAACAAAAGGGAAAAATCATAAGAAAGAAAAAACAAACCAAAAAAGAGAAAAGAATCTGCTTCGATCTTCATTCAGACTCCATAGTTCTTTCTCTGGATGTAGATAGCATTTTCCATCAGGAGTCTTTTGGAATTGTTTGGATCATTGCGTTGTTGAGAAGAGTTGAGCCTATCAAAGTTGGTCATCGCACAATGTTGCTGTTGCTGTGTGCAATGTTGTCCTGGTTCTGCTCACTTCACTCTAGGTGTGTGAATCTTGACAAGTCACTAACTTTTCTGTGCCTCAGTTTCCGCATCTGTAAAATGGGGACAATAACCCCAGTAGCACCTACTTCACAGGTTTGTTGTTAGTATCAAAAGTCAGTGTAGGTAAAGGGTTTTATAAACCTTCAAATACAATAGAAACAAAAACTGTTATCTTTATTACTTCTATATGACATCACAGACATAAATAAGGGGTTGGGTGGTTCCACTGAATGGAGTGACTACAGTTGTGTGGAGCTCATTGTTGGATCGTGGGAGCACAGATTAGAGCAGGGTCTTGAAGGTAAATTTGTCTTTTTTAATTACTTTTTTACTGAGCTGAGGAAAAAGGGAGGCAGTATGGGGCTGTGCATGTGGTTCAGAGGCCCAAGATTCAAATCCTATCCCTGCTATGTACTACTATGTACTTGGTCAAGTCAGAAGTCATTCTCCTTGTCTCAGTTTCCTCATCTGCAAAATGAAGGGAATGGGCTACGTGACTTCTGAGGTTACTTCCAGCTCTAAACCTAGGATCCAATGCTCCATGACCTTTCTTCCTAGCCCCTTGTCCCCCTACTTCATCATATACGTTAGGATTTATTCCCCAAAGACAGATCCTTATTTCTGTAATTTTGATTCAACCTCTGCCTCCCCTTTGTTGGCATCCCTGGAAGATGGAGATCAGCCATCAGGAGATTGCTTCTACCCATTTTACAGAGAGGTAAACTGAGATCTCGAGCAATGGAGGCATATATAATGTTGGAGCTTGGGAGATGTCTTCCAAACTGTCTTCTCCCTCTTTGTCCAGGTAAGACCAGAGTGCTTCCCTCTTGGCTGTCCTGATGCTGTTCCCCTGCTGGTCAAAGATAGTGGGAATCCCACTTCTCTCAGCAGCTTTTCCTCAAAGGCTTTTGGATGCCATGTACGGATCCTACTGAGCGCTGAGCCCTTGAGGAAAATGAGAAGTGGGTGTATATGCTTTGGATCCAGGAAGCTTTTGAGGTCCCAATGCCCTGCTTCCTGGTTCTGGCTATTATTGTCAGGTCAGTCTGACTTTATGAGCACGAGTCATAAAAAGCCTTTTGTGCACAGATGGGAAAAGATAAACGGGATTCTTGGGAGTTGCCCAGCTTTGCCACAAAGCTAGGTTTAGGACGGTAGCCTATGGAATAGCTTATTCAATACACATCCAGAGATTATGAAGAACCTACTAGGTGCAAACACATTCTAGGTACTGGGGATACCAAGACAAAATAAATAGTGTTTGCCAGCCAAGCTTCTTACCTTCTAATGAAGGTATGGGGCAGGGGACAAAGAATCTGTGTGTGTGCGTATGTGTATGTGAGTGTGTGTGTGTGTGATGGCTCCCATGCTCCAGAAAGGTGTGATATAAAAAGATATAATTGACTTCAGTATTGGGGGGGAGGGCTGCAGAATGGAGAGTAGGGTTGGATAGGGTTTACCTGGGAGGAGACAAATTCACAGCAGTATCTCATAGGGCAGTGGGGCAGCTATGGGTCCTCTTGCCTTCTACTCTGCTGAAGACCCTTCTCCCCAGAAGGTACTATTTTTCTTGAATTAAGGTTTGTGCCTTAATGCCTTGGTGTGTATGAAAGACTGCCTTTTGTGAGAATGAGTTTGAGTGTGTGAGCTTGTGTGGGATGTATGAGAGTTAGTGAGCAGCTACATGGCACAGTGAATAAAATGCTGGACCTGGAGTCAGGAAGACCTGAACTCAATTCATGCCTCAGACACTTACTAATTGTGTGCAAGACACAACCTCAGGCTCTCAGCCTCAGTTTTTACATCTGTAAAATGGGGGGGAGTAGCAATAGAACCCACCTCAAAGAATTGTCATGAAGACCAAATGTGATAAAGTACCTAAACCTTTGGCAAACTTTAAAGCCTTATATAAATGCTAAATATTTTTTCAACAGAATACAAATATGTGTGATGAGTGTGCCCATAGTAGGTGTTTAATAAAATACTTGTTGATTGATGGATACACAGGAAAAATATTTGTGTATGTAACAACGTGAGTGTGCATGCATGTCAAGTGGGTACCTTGGTGGGCTGCCTCCACATTTCCCTGGCTCTAGAGAATGAGCTTTTTTGCAGACACAATCTCCAGAGAGTGTGAGTGTTGATGGGAATTGCTGAGACTTCTGCTCTAAGGGACACTTAAACAATTCCATCTGTTGTTTGAGCTGAGGCAGACATTTGTAAGTGGAATTTCTGATGGTATATCCTGGCTTGCCCATGTTGCAGGGAGAAGGGGATGGAGGGTCTTGCTCCATAGATGTTTTCTTGTTCACTTACTGGTCAGGGACTCTAAAAACCAGGCAGAAGGAGAGACAGGGTTCATTCACATTCCCTTGCTCCCATCCCAAGTGACTGATTTCCTTAGCAGCTGAAGTCATCTTTTCAGAAGGGGCTGATTTTGAAAACAGAGCAGCTCCGTGTTAAAACTCTTCCATTGGTTTCGTGGTGTGATGCAAAGAACACCGGACAAGTGAAGACACGAGTTCTTGCCCTCACTGTCATCACTGACTTCTTGTGTGTGTCCTTGGGCAAAAACTTCCTCATCTCTCTGGCTCTCAGTTTCTTCATCTGTTCAATGGGGTGAGAGGTTAAATTAGATGATTTCTTAATTCCCTTTTAACTTAGAATTCTGTCATTCTGTGCGTCCTTGCTAAATCAGATTGGGCATATCTCCAGGACTAGGTCATGGGGCAAAGTATATAGGAACTGAAAGGCCACTACTGTATACAATGATAGAGAAACGCAAATCGGGTAGAGTCTCCCTTGATCCATTGCCCTCAAGGATGATGGATGTCTCTTCCTTCTCCCACCTTTATCACCAGTCTAAAACTAAACTAATCATTCCCCACCTCCAAGACACCTCCCTTTCAGAGTTTTCCGGCCCTTATTGACCTTTGTTTTCCCTTTGCCTTCATGCCAGGTCAGTTAAAATTATTTCCTACTTTTGCTTGTTTATGTTGTTTCCATCTTCTGTAGACCCTTGTAGAGCATTGACTCTGAAGCCTGAAATCTCTCTCTGATACTTACTCCTTGTACAGCTTTGGGCAAGTCACACCTCAGTTTCTTCATCTGCAAAAATGAGGGGGTTAGGCTGGCTGGCCTCTGAAGTACCTTCTAATTCTGTCTCTATAATCTAACCACCGGTGTGTGCTCAGCCCCTTCTTACCTGGGTGACCTGAGGGAAACCTCTCGGGACCTCACACCTGTCAGGTGCTTTAAGAGATATCCTTATCACTTCACCCCTGAATTGGGCCATAGCTTCCTTTGCTAATCTCCCTGACTCTAATCTTTCCCTAGCACCCTTCGGTCCATATTATAATTTTCTCCAGAGTAATTTTCATAAGATAGGAGGATCTACAGAGAGCTGGAAGGGAGATCAACTCATTTAGTACCTACCAATGAGCTACAAGATGAGCTCATTTTTAATAACTGTGGCCGACAGAGGTCAATCTACTTGTCCAGAGTCATATAGTCAGCATGAGGGAGGACCAGGGGTCAAAATCAGGTTCTCCAGACCCAGCCTTCCTTTTGCTATATCATAAGACAGGGGAACGGGGTGGGGTGAAAAGGGGGAGGAAGGCTGAACGGTTAACTGTTGCTTCTTCTCAAGCAGTAGTTGTTCAGCATGACCCAGGCACGATGAGATCATGGTTGGATCCCAACCAACTCTATGTCTATGTAACTTGAGCTGGTTGCTGGTTGCTCCTTTGCTCTAGGCTGAGTGAGAGTTGAGTTTGCTCCCACAGTCCGGGTGATTCCCCTTCTAACTTATGCCCGCCCTCCAGCTCCCTCCCAGAAATTGCCAACCATCTGGGAGGAGGGGGTGAGAAGGTGGAGGAAGAGGAGGAAGAAGAGGAAAAGAGAAGGGTGGGGGTGATGATTACTGGCTCTTTCTGGCTTCGGTTGATATCTTTGATCTTGACTCTCCCAGGTGCCTGGATTAAACGTCTGGGCTAAGACTGGTGTGTTTGGGTGTGTGCACTGTGAGATGGGAGGAGAGCATGTTGTGGAGATGATCCCAAATTAGCTCCCTGCCTCTGGAGAGACAACCTGGAGTAGAAGGACGGGTGTTAAGTATGGAGTCAGAGGACTTGGGTTGGAATGCCAGCTCTGCACCAACATGACCGAGCTTCAGTTTCTTCATCTGGGAAGTGAAGGGATGGCAGCAGATAGATGCTGTTTGGGACCTTTTCTGTTCTAGAGCTCATGATCTAATGAAGCGGGAAACATCTAGCAATCCAGCACAGGACTAAGTAGGCAGTAACTAGGGAGAAAAGATTATATGTGGAGAGGTTAAAATAAAAACCCACCTTTAAATATTAATTTTTACAAATGTAAACCTTTTTAATATCTATTTCCCTTGTTTATTGTTATGTATTTTGTTAAAAAAAACAATTAATAATAGCTAACATTTATGTATCACTTTAAGGTTTGTAAAATGATTCATGTGCTATCTCATTTGATCATGATAAGTTGGGTGTGTCATAGTCAAAGGCTCAAAGCCTCCAGGGGGCAATAATCCATAGAAGGAGAAATGCTCAATCTTGGAGCAAAGGGACAAAGTTTAAACCTTGCCTACCATACACATGTATCCCTCCTATGGGAAGATATGAAAACAAAGAGACTTAAAGGGTCTTGGGAAGACCCTGGGACAGAAGGGGTTTTTATTCTCTCCTCTGGAGATTCTTCATCTACCCGCCTGGTTTCCAACCTCAGATTCTCCTGGGAACATTAGTGTACCTTAGAGCAGGTAAATATGGTAGCAATACAGTGAGAAAAGTGCTGGTTTGGGAGTCAAGTACCTGATTTTGCATACTGGCCCTGCCACTCAAGGTTTTTGTGGTCTGGGGCAAGTCACTCAGTTTTTCTGGACCTCAATTTCCTCATCTTTAAAATATGGGGTTTGTCCTATTTGATTTTTACTGCCTCCTACTGTTCTAAATCTATGATCCCTCCTGGCAAAGGTAGCTTCGTTTTTGTCTCTGTATTTCCAGCTCTAGTACACTTCTCAGTACAGGTTGTTTGGTCCTGTCTGATTTTGTGACTCCATTTGGGGTTTTCTTGGTAGAGATACTGGAGTGGTTTTCCATTTCCTTCTCCAGCTCATTTTACAGATGAGGAAATTGAGGCAAACAGGGTTAAGTGACTTATCCAGGGTCACATAGCTAGGAAGTATCAGATCAGATAGGAATTTGGGTCTTCCTGATTCTAGGCCTGGTGCTCTATCCTAGCACCATAATAAATGCTTAATAAGTACCTGTTAATTGAGTTTGATTAATTGATTTATTGCTTTTATTACCCCAACCTAGAAAATCAGCATAGTAAGAGTAGGTAGGGAGAGAATTGTCCTCAGAGTCAGGAAGATCTGAATTCAAGTCTAGCCTCTGAAGCATTCTATGACCCTGGGCAAGTCACTTAACTTTCCAATGTCTCTAAGACTGTAAAGTGCAGAACTGTTATTTGCACATATTAGTACAGGTTTTCTTCAAAGATAGTGCACTCTAAACCAATGAGATCATAGATTTGAACTCAGGTGTAATAATAAGCAAATACTTATTGAATTTAAATTGAGCTAGTCTTTGCTCGGGTGCCAAGAGCAGGAGGTAAATCTATTTCTTTCCTATTGAATTGGTTTCCTCCTATTTCAACTGTAAGAGTGTAGAAGGAGGTTCATTGTCAATTGCCTTCTTGGGGGAGAGAAACAGACCAACCACACGACTGCTTCTGAACCTGATCTCTTCTGTCCCCATGACTTCACCGCCTTAGGGATGAGGCAGAAAAAGTTGTTACATGGGACAGGATGCAAATTGGGCAAGTAGGACTGGAAGCTTTTGTGTGGATCTCTCCCAGGTCAGTATCGATGGGGCTCACTACTTCCCCTGTCTGGGTAACTGACAGAAAGGGGAAAAATGCCAGTCCAGTAAGACTGGAATTAAAACCCAGCCTCAGGATTCTCTGGGGCTGGGGTGGATTAGAGATGGATTGTCTACTCTTATAAAGGCTTGAGCAGGTGTCCACTCCTTCCACAGGAAACTCCTCCCCCTCTCCAACCAGCTGAAGTCTTCCATCTAGATTTTTAGGGGCCCACTCTCTCTCACTGTCTTGTCTATCTGTCTGTCTCCTCCTCTCCCCTTTGGGGCACTTCCTCTGTTTATATCAGTTTTTATCAAATTCCTTTTCCCTCTTTGTGGTTTCCCTTTCAATGTAAGTTTCTTTCTCTGTCGATTTATCCATCGCCTCAGTTTCCCTCTGTGTCTATCTTCTGTCCATTTCTTTTTCTTTGTCCCTCTCTGTCCCTCTCTCTCCTTTCCACCTTTCTGTGCCCCTCTCATCCCTGCCCCCTCCCGGCAGCGGCGGCGGTCAGGGGCACAGGTGTGGCAGCTGAGCAGCTGGGGGCGGGGGGGAGGGGAGGGCATGAGGCCGGCTTTGTTGCAGCCCCGACAGCTGCGGACGTTTGAGCCCGGTTGATAATTTATGAGCCGAGTTTCCATTAAGCCGTTTCCGTGCCTTCGGCAGGAGAGGGAGGCTGGGCATTTAAAGGTCAGCCGGCTTTTGAAGCTGCAGCGACATTAATAGCTTGGGAAGAAAACAAGCTGGCCCCGGAGCAGGAGGACAAGGCTTCTCTGTCGGGGCTGCTCCCACCCTCCCCTCCCCTCTCTCTGGGGACACACACACTCAAACACACTGACAAACAGACACATTCCTCCCAGTTCCCTTCTCCAGCACCCCAGGCTGCCTCTGCCCTCTCTCTTGGGCTGTGTGTACTGTTGGGCAGGAACTTGGGCTGCCCAGGGCCCACTTGGGGATTCCCTCACACACACTGTCCACTGGCGAGTGGACTGTGTAGGAGTAATTTATACTCTGCCCTGGGGCTCAGCAGTGCCATAATTCAGAAGGCTCTG
The DNA here is from genome assembly GCF_028372415.1 of Notamacropus eugenii. NCBI lineage: Eukaryota > Metazoa > Chordata > Mammalia > Diprotodontia > Macropodidae > Notamacropus > Notamacropus eugenii. The sequence goes on along the minus strand of NC_092873.1, from coordinate 370,231,774 downwards.
CCATCCCTTTGAAAAGCCCCAAGTGCTCAGCCCAGCCTATGATTCTCAGACTTGTCACAATGCTTCAGTTCCTGATGGAAATAAGCAGTTCTCCCTTTTGGGGTGGGGCAGCCTCGTTTAGGTCCAGCCCAGGAGTGGGGGTGCTATCTGAGAGGGCTGTAGGACCAAAATCTGAACCATTGGCCTTTTCCATAGGGTTATAGAATTTGGAGCTAGAAGGGACCTCAAACGCCAACCAGTTCAGCCCCTTTGGGATTTACCTGCGTTCCACAGATAGTAACTAATAGACCCTGGGATTCAGCTTCAGGTGGTCTGATTCCAAAGTCATCGTTTTTCCACTCCACCAAAAATGTCTCTTTAATCCATACAGGTTTGAACTGATAAAAGAGAGGCAGTAGAAAAAATTATATTAAGCAAAATCATTTTACAGATGAAGAGACTGAGGCAAATAGGGTTATCCCACAAGATCACACAGCTACTAAGTCTGAGGCTGGGTTTGAACTTCCTGACTCCAGACCCAGCACTTTATCCACAGTGCCCCCTAGCTGCCCACTGGAGTGAGTGAACTAGGGTTCAAATCCCATCTCCACTACTGAAACGTCTGTATGTGTGACCTGGGATAAATCACTTCCTTGGGTCTCAGTTTCCTTATCTGTAAAGTGAGAGGATTAAATCAGATGGCTTCTAAAACTGCTTCCAGCTCTAAAATCTATAATTCTATAATTATTTCAATGGAAGAAAAATTTATTAGCCACTCACTATGTTAATAATGGCCACAGGCCAAATGCCAGGTCTGAGTCTCTGAAACCTTAATTGGTATTGAGAGAATGGTACTTACCTGCTTTAGGAAAATTGTTCATCCCTGGTTCCAGATTAGTTGAGAATTGAAAACTGATAATGAACAAGCATTTATTGAGGTTTTGTTTGTTTGTTTTTTGGTACCAGTCATTGTTCTAGACTCTAGATACAAAGAAAGGCAAAAATTACCCCTGCTCTCAAGGAACTCACAGTCTAATGACAATATGTACGAATGTAATCTGTTTTGAGCCCTAACCCACTTTGCACTGGATTTCTTGTCTAGAAAGATGAGTCAAAACTACAAACCCCAGAATGCTTAGCCTGATTGAGTCTTAGCTGTTTTCCCTTCCTTTCTGAGGTTTACAACAGCCCCACCCACCTGCTGGGATTCCCTCAAAACAGATATTACATTCAAATAGGTAAACACAAGATATCTATATCTATATCTATATATGTATATATATCTATATCTATATATATATGTATATATATATATAGAGAGAGAGAGAGAGAGAGATGTTAGTAACTCTAGAGGGAATAAAGTTTAGACATGGGCAGTGCACCGTATGGGAGACTGACACTGGAAAGTCTGCTTGTGTGTGTAATGACAGTCAGAGAGAGAGAAAGGAAAAGAGACAGAGAAACAAAAAGGGAGGGGAAGAGAGATAGACAGAAAGAGAAAGGAAAGAAGAGAGACTGAAAGGGGGGTGAAGAGATGGAGAGAGAGACAGACAGACAGAAAGATTAAGGAAAGGAGAGAGAGAGACAGAAGGGGGAGACTGAGATAGACAGAGAGACAGAAAGGGGAAGGAGGCAGAGAAAGGGAGGGGGAGAGAGACAAAGGGAAGTGAATTACTTAACATTCCTGAATCTTGATGCCCTCATCTGAAAAATGAAGGGACTGGGTTAGAGAACCTATAAGGTCCTTTCTGGCTTGTGATGTGTGCCTACGCAGCCTCTGGGATCTCTTTTAGGTGTAAGTGGATATTTTGCAAGCTGTTGAGGGATATGGGTTCAGTGAGAGATGCCCTGGTGAAGGTGTTTACATTATAGACATATGGCATGGTTGAATACAGTCACAACCCACGTCACAGGTGTTAAGTTCCCTGGGGAAGCCCACTCCTTCCCAATCTTTCCATTTTCTATCTCTGCTGACTTTGTGAGATTAGGATCTTCCCCTACTTTCTTTTCTTTTCTTTTTTAAGATAGCTCTTCCCCTCACCCCAGGGTGTAAGTGAAACAGCCACTCATGGGCCCAATCCCACTACTGATTCAATGGAAAGTATAATCTGCACCCCTTTCCCGACCTGGACTGGTTCTCCCACCTTTGGGCAGCCAAGTGGTCCCCTCTCCCTGCCAGGGTGTGGGTGGGGTAGCTCACCATACCAGTACCAGACTTAGACATTCCATCAGCTTTCCCTGTCACAGCTCAGCCCTTCTAACCTCAAACCATTCACCAGCCTCAGCCTTGCCAGGAATGCCACATTACCCAGTCTCCTGCCTCTCTCACTGTAGGGACCAAGGGCCTCTGAAAAGATAAACTGAAATGTTCAAACCTACAGGGTCTGCAGATGTTTCTTCAAGTCAGCCCTGACTTCTCTTGGGATTGAGGGATCAGACTTGTTTGGGGAGGAGGGACCATCTCCCAGTTACATCAGCTGAAGGCCCATGTTCCAGTCCAAGTGATAACCCTTTTGAGTCCTGTGCATACTGAAGGCCTCTGGGTCTCTTTCCTTTTGCAACTGTTGGCTCAGTGGATAGAGATCTGGGCCTAGAGCAAGGAATCCCTAAGTTAAAATCTAGCCTCAGAAATTTACTAGATGTGTGACCTTAGGCAAGTCACTTAACCTCTCCCTTAGCTTCCTCCACTCTAAAATAGGGATGATAATAATAGCACCTACATCGCAGAATTGTTGTGAGAATCAAATGAGATAATAGTTGTAAACAGTGCTTGGCAAAGTCATTGTTCAGTTGTGTCCAACTCTTCGTGACCCAGTTTGGGGTTTTCTTGGCAAAGAGAGTAGAGTCGTTTGCCATTTCCTTCTCCAGCTTGTTTTATAGATGAGGAGATTTCAGCAAACAAGATTAAATAACTTGCCCAAGGTCACACAGTTAAGTATCCAAGGTCAGATCTGTACTCAGGAAGATGGGTCTTCTTGACTCCAGGCCGGGCCTTTAACCACTGCACCACCCTGGCAAATACAAATCTTAATCTCTTCCACCTTATTATGCAAGTGACAGTAGTAATGCCTGCCAGCCCGGTCCTCTTCGAGAGGGGTTTGTTGTAAGAACAGGAGAGAGAGGGGTTGAATGTATTGAAAAAGGGACAGACCTTTTCCAAAGGTTCATCATTACGGCTAGCCTTTGGGAACGGTCCCTCCTTAGAGTCCAACCCTTATCCCAGGCACAGTGGGGATACCCTACAACCCAGGGACAGCCAGCCAGTTGTTAGACAGAGATGATCTCCACAGATTCCCAAGTCTGATCTCCTTTTTTTAAAAGTGTGGTGACTCCATCAAACTGTTAAAGACACACAACAGCAAAAGTCTCCTTCATTTCCCTGCCTTGGGACCAAGCCATTGGTCTATTCCAAGATTGTTGGCCAACTCTGTGCTTTCTCTGTTAGAAGGTCAACAGAGTTATACACAAGTATCCTTGAGTCTGTGACTAGGAGGGCTCTTCTTTAGCCTCTGCTTCTCAGTCCTCTGTTCTCTGCATCCTTGGTCTTTATTCTTCTCATCCAAGGGACTTTGGGGGATCATAGTCCTCTCATTTTTGTTGTGATAATGATGGTGATGGTGATGATGATAACTGACACTGGACATAGCATCTTTACATCCATTATTTCACATGAGCCTCACAACCACCCAGAGGTAGGCAGGCTGCATTTTTGCTTCCATTTTGCAGATGAGGAAAGTGAAATTGAGAAGATGATTAATTTGCTCAAGGGCCCAGCTGGTGGTTGTCACTACCTTTTCAGTTGAGCTAGGAAGAACTCAGGAAAAAAAGTCTTGCAACTGTCTCTACTTTCTCCTTTTCTCCTCCTTCTTTCACATTTTCCTTTAGCTCTATAACCATGCCCTAGGCCCAGGCCTCAAGTGCTACTTTTAAGGTGTTGTTAAAGGTGGCAAAGGTTGTTTAAAGGAACTGGTCCAAAAAAAAAAAAACCCAACAAAAACAAAAAAGCAAGGTCCTTATGGGCAGCAGTTGGTAGTTAATCACAAGCATGCTGAGGTTATTATGATAGATCAGCTATTATGTATGGAAATTGAACTTTTATAAATCAAATCCTATTTATTTATTGAACAAATATTTATTACATACCTAGGTTAGGATTGGGGAACCTGTGGTCTTCTAAATCCTTAAGTGTGGCCTTTTTACTGTAGCCTTTAAGGCCACAGGTTCCCCACTCCTGACCTAGGATATGCTGGTGGTGATGATCAGGGTGTGTTAATCCTTCATAGCCAAAGAAGACCGTGCCATCAGAGAAATGATGACATGACTTGCACTTGATTTTGTTTTGAATGAGGGAGGGCTGGGCAGGTCACCAGCCTCACTTCTCCTCCAGAGCCATCTGAATCCAGTGACCAGATATTCATCAGGAGGCCTGGAGATGACCCAGGATGAGGCAATTGGGGTTAAGTGACATGCCCAAGGTCACACAGCTAGTGAGTGTCGTGTCTGAGGTGAGATTTGAACTCAGGTCCTCCTGATTCCTGCACTGGTGCTGTATCCACTGCCCCACCTAGATGCCCCTAATGATCAGGGTAAGGTAAAGAGCTTAGATAAGCCCTGGTCCTTGCCCTCTAGTTACTTACAATCAACAAGAAAGATAAGAAAGCTAATAATTCACACAATTACACAAGGAGTGTTTTAAAGTCTTTCTTTCAAGTTCAATCCTTAAGATACTGCCTGGCACATAGTGAGTGCTTAATAAATGCTTATTGATTGACTTTTAAAATTTTTTAAAATTGCATATTATTTTATTTTCATAACAAACTGCCTTTTTTCTATTCTGCCTCCTCTTCCCCTCCCCTCCAGAAGCAAGAAAAAGAAAACCCCTGGTTTAAACTTGTATAATCAAGCAAAACAAATTCCTGAATTTACCATGTTAAAAAATATATATGTTTCAGTCTGTGCTCTGAATCCATTACCTGTCTATCAGGTGTATAGTCTGTTTTATTTTTTTCATGAATCCCCTATAATTGTGGTGGGTTATTGTGTTGTTCAGATTTCCTCAGTCTTGAAGGTTGTTTGTATTTATAATATTATTATTGTTGCTGTTGTATAAATTGTTCTCCTGGTTCTGCTTACTTCACTTTGCATCAGTTCACTTAAGTCTTCTCAGGTCTCTCTGAAACCATTATCTTCATTATTTCTTCAAGCACAATAGTATTCCATCACATTCATATATCACAATTTGTTCAACCATTTCCCAATTGATGGGTGCCTCTTGAGTTTCCAGTTCTTTGCTACCATGATAAGAAGTGCTTATAATTACTTTTATGCATAAAGGAGGCTTTTCTTCTTTCCTTGATCTCTTTGGGGTATAGACCTAGTAAGTGGTATGGCAGAGTCAAAGGATATATATGTATATATATATATATGTGTATATAGTTTAGTAACTTTTTAGCCATAGTTTCAAATTGCTTTCCAGAATGACTGGACCAGTTTAAAGTTCCACCAACAATGCATTAACATACCAGTTTTTCCACAGCCCCACCAGCATTTGTCCTTTTCCTCATGTCTGTAGGATATGAGATGGAACCACTGAATTGTTTTAATTTGCCTTTCTCTTATTATGTTGAACGATTTTTAAAAAGTGCTCTGCTGATTCAGTAGGGTAGTTTTTAAAATAATTTATGGCATTTATTACATACTTTTAAAATACAATTAGCATGAAATGCATTCATAGTAATATTCGTGCTTTCATAAATAGTCCTCTTTTGTGTTCTGTGTACATATGTGGAAATGCTCTTTTTCTGGTATTTAAGTTCAAAATTAAAAATTAAATTAAAAACAAACAAAAACCAAAGTGCTATGGGACCATGAACAAGTTGCTTTACTCTGTTGACATCTCTTCTAGGTATGGTGTCCCTTTATTAGAATGGGAGCTCTGTGAGAGTAGGGACTATCTTGCTTTACTATTTGTATCCCCTGTGCTTAACAAAGCATCCTTTGAGCCTCAGTTTCCACATTTCTACCATGGTGATAATGATCTTTCACAAGAGAATGGCTGTGAAGAAAGTACTTTGTAACTTTAAAGTACTATAAATTTGGAGCTGTCATTGTTTACCATAGCTGCTTAATCAATATTTGTTGCATGATTGCTGCTTGGAGCATCTCCAAGGCTACTTACTCCTGGCTCCAATATTGTAGAAGTCTTTGAAGTGACTCCCTAAAGTGTCTTTAGTGCCAAGCTTCCCAGATTGTCCCTTAACCCTACTTTTCTTTGGTCATGATCATTGACTGCAGGAGATGCTGGATGTTTCTGAAAGACCCTGGGATGTTTGTTTGGTTTGGCAGGGGAACCAAAGGTACCCAGACTAGATAATATCTGGATTCAGGGTGGGAAGGGAATTCGGACTCCTGGGCAAGACTAGCCAGCTGGGGGAACTGAATTTAGATCTGTTAGCAGCCTTAGGAGAGGGTATAGCCTCTCAAAGGTGGCCCCTCTGCATAATGAAAGTGTCCTACACAGGCCTTCCCAGTCTCCTATGTTGAAGCTTGCTGGATCTCCATTGGAATGGTCTGAACTGCAGAGGTTGGTAGACCACCAGGGGGAAAGGGCTCAGCTAGGGCTCTAAAGATGTGTACAGCTGATGTTTTCCCTCCAGATGGTCAAGGAAGGGGGGAGAATCTTGGCTCTTCCCTCTAGGGGGACTGTGTGGGGCACTGAAAGCTCCTCCATCTCCCTTATTAAATTACCTGGGGCGAGAAGGAGACAGACAGCTTTACTGCCTGCCTAAGTCCATTAGCATAAGGACCATAACTCTCAAGCATGATTTATATACATGTGAAGTGGCAGAGCTGAGCCTAGCAAGGCTTTTTCTCTGGCTGAAGAGGATGAGTAAGAGAGCCCAGAATTTGAGCCCTCTCTGAGACTGACCTGAACACAGCTGCTCTGAACATGGTTTCCGGACAAAGACATTACCTTTTGGAGCCTGAACAGAATCTAAAGCTGTCTTGATGTTGGTTGGGACAGTTTCCTGGTGGGGGAGGCAGGATGATGATGATGATGATGATGATGATGTGTGTGTGTTTGTGTAAAGAGAGAGAAACCTTCGGTAAGAGATTAGTTTTGTGTTTTAAGATGACAAAATTTTATACCCAACTTGATATCCATGATGATATAATGGCCCTCTTGGAATAGAATCACAGAAGATGAAAGGCAGGGCCCTTCATTTTCTCATAATCATCTAATCCAACCTCCTCTTTTTACAGAGGAGGAAACTGAGGTGCAGTGGATAAAGTTGATGCCATAGTGGCTAGAGCACTGGGTCTGGAGTAAGGAAGACCTGAGTTCAAATTTATCCTCAGACACTTCCTAGCTGTGTGACCTTGGGCAAGTCACTTAGCCTTTGTTTGGCTCAGTTTCCTCATATGTAAACTGGGTGTGATAACAGCACCTACCTCTCAGGGTTGTTGTGAGGATCAAATGAGATAATATTTGCAAAGTGTTTAGCATATAGTAGGTGTTATATGAATGTTAGCTATTCTCAATATTATTCAAAGTTACCACAACTGGTAGTAGCAGAGCTGGAGCTAGAACCCAGATCTTCAGACTCCCATTCATCTGTCTTTCCATTATCCTATTCTGTTCGTTTCGGGAGTTTCAGCAATCATCCTGTTTCTCTTTCAACTCCCTTGTACAGGTACAGGCCAGATCAGATCATAGCCTTGGATGACCCTCTCTAGTCATATTAAAGCTTCTGTATCCATTCCAGAAGGCTTGTAGTTGGTTGAGCATGTTTATACATTTTTGTCACGTTCATTCATTTGTTCAGCAAATATTTACTGAGACTCATCCGTGTGCTTACTGCTAGAGGTGAAGGGAGTGTGTGATGTGTGTATATGTGTGCTCGTCAGGAGAGGGGGGAGGATACCAAGATGTGTATTTACTGTCTTAGAGCATGTAACTAATCCCTTACTGAAGGTACTCAGGTCTTTGCCTGGAGATATCATTTTACACTGACCCTTACAGCCTCAGTCTTCATCAGACTTCATCAGCAAACCTAGGCAAAGGTTTATATTTAACCTTCAAAATCTGGGGGTAGGAGAGGGAGACAAGAAGCCAGGCCATTATATCGATTTGTTCCCACTGCAAACACTTCCATATAAAACAAATGCTTAGATGATTAACCTACCTCCTGTGAAAGTGAAACAGGTTTCCACTTGTCTCCTCATGTTTAGTACATTATATGAGAGAAAGAACAACTCCAAAGTTCCTTGGAGTCAAGGAATCTCTATTTATTCAAAGAGTAACACAATTCATATAAGTCTTGTAACTCAAATTTTCTAAATTAGATTTTTAAAATTATAGTTGTAACCAAATCTCAGTTACTTGCACTTGGGGAAGAGAGCTGGGGCAGGAAGACTCCAGAAGTCATAGCTCTAGAGTCAGAGGGAAACTCAGAAATCTTCTGATCCAATGCTCTCATTTTACAAATAAGGACACTGAGTAATATGCGTGAGAGACGGGATTTAGAACCTCAGAATCAATGCTTTTCCCACTGTACCATGTCAGAACATGCCAACCAATCAACTGGCAGTACTGGGCACTGTGCCTTCCTGTTGAAGATTTGCATTCCTAATCATGTTTTAACTATTGTTAATATAAGTTTTGGGCACTCACCAACTGACATTTGGGTCACAGAGGTCTACAGTGGAACCAGATGGCAGGGAAGAAACCATCCAAGACAACCAAAATGATTCTAGCTAATCTAGAGCATAGAAAATATACATTTGAGAGATGGAACACATCAGAGGCAGTGTGTTGTAGGGCAAAGAGTACTGACCTTAAGAGACAGAGGAATTGGATTCAAATCCTAGCTCTGCCACTTCTATTTGGACCTGTGATCTTGGCCAAGTCATTTATTTCTCTGGGTCTCTGTTTGCTCAGTTGGAAAATAAGGGAATTGGACTAATTTATTTCTAAGCCCTCTTCTAGCTTTTAAGTCTATAACTTGATGAAAATTCAGTTTAGTCTGACTTCATCAGCTTAATCTTAAAAATAAGATGTAAATATATATATATGTATGTATGATTTTTAGTATTCCATAGAAACCCTTTCACATTGAGGAATGGCTCTTAATCTTGTATCAGTTCCTTATATATCTTGGATATGGAACTTTACCAGAGAAACTTATTAAACAGATTTTCCCCCAAGTTCTTTATTCCCTTCTAATTTTTAGTACATTGGATTTATGTCTACCAAAATTTTGAAATTTTACAGAATCAAAATGATTCTTTTTATCTTGAATAATTCTATCTGTTGTTTGTCCATTTACCCAAATAAACTCAGATTTCTTTTGAGAATGGGGATTTTCTCTTTATCATCATGCTGGGAACTCCCAAGTTATAGTTAGCAATTATATCTTCAAGTTATAATTGATTATTTTGTCATTGTTTTACTCATGAACTCTTTCCCTATCCATAGGTCTGAAAGGCAGTTTCTTCCTTGCTCCTCTAATGTGCGTATTATGTGTATATCTAAGTCATATATCCATTTGGAGCTCATGCTGGTGTATAGTACGAGGTGCTGGTCTAAATCTAAATTCTGCCCGATTCTTGTCTGGTTTTCCTATCAGTTTTTGTCAACAAATTCCTCCCCCAATATTTCTTAGAAATAAATCTACTTCTCAGATAGGAAAATGACAGGTCTAATCTGACATCTTTGGAGGAAAAAATGAATTTCAGTGGACTGACCATGTTGTGTTATCATTAACATCAACATTGCTGCCTGTTCTTCACCACTGACTTGTATCCCCTTTCTGTTCCAGGTGGAAAACATCATTGGATTTGGGTTCAACATGTCACAACATTCAGGCTGACAGTCAAGGCATCATTGGACAATCCTGCCTGTCCCCATCACCTCATTGTCAGGCTGGATGACGCCAAACACCCAGAACAACTCCCTGAGGACCACTTCACAGCATGACCACTTAGCCTCCTGACTGGAAGGCCCCGCCACCCCCCCCTGCCCTGTTCCCACCTCCCACCCCAGGTGGTGAGGGAGTGAAATTTCAGAGCAGTGGGGGGGGGGGGGGGGTGGCAGCAGTGGAGGTGGGGGGAAGGGGTGGGTGGGCTGGGGGGAATCGATTTCAGCTCCAGGTTGAAACATTTTCCCAGAACAGTTCTGCAAAATGACAAGCCTGTTCCGCAGGAGCGGCAGCAATGGTGGGTCCCGGGGTGGGGGGAGCGCCTCGGCCCAGGAACTCAATAACAGCCGGCCTGCTCGGCAAGTCCGGCGCCTGGAGTTCAACCAGGCCATGGAGGACTTCAAGACCATGTTCCCTAACATGGACTATGACATCATTGAGTGTGTGCTGCGTGCCAACAATGGCGCCGTTGATGCCACCATCGACCAATTGCTGCAGATGAATCTGGATGGGAGCAGCTATGATGATAGCTCTGACTCGGATGGCAGCATCCCCCCCGAGGTGAGGGGGTACCCTGTGCACCTTAGCAGGCCACACTAGCTCTGCTTTACAAAAAGAAGAAAACACACCCATGTCAGTGTAGTGTGTAGACATCTAGACTCAAGAGACCTGGGTTCAAATCTTGACTCTGAAGCTTATTAGCTGTGTGTCCATGGGGGAGCCAACCTTCTCAGCCTCTGTTTCCTCATCTGTAAAATGGGGCTAGTGCTTGTGTTCCTCACAAGGCTATTGTGAGGAAAGCTTATCATTATTATTTATTTAACATTTATTAATATATTTTATATTTATATATTTAATATTTTATGTAATATTTATATAGCATATAGTAACAAATTTATTGTTTATCAGTTATATATTATAAATTCATGTATTATATATAACATATTTATATGATATATTTATTAATTTGTATATTATATTATATATTTATAGCTTTCTATTTATATACAGCATATTTATTTATTATTACTTTATTTTAAACTTAAATATGTAATTATTATTATTTTTTAAAAATACATGAAGCAAAAATCATATACCTCTCCATCAGGGTCCCACCTTTTCATACTGTATGTCAACTAAGGGGTCAGTAACATACTGTGCACAGAGACCCCTGCTTGAAAAATGCATAGTCTATAAAGAAGTAAGATAAGATACATAGATGTGGGAAACAATTCCAGGGTACAAAGAATGTCTAAATGAATGAAAATGAATGTAGTCTCTTGTCCTCCTCACCCTTTTCAGTCATTTGCTGAGTCCTTCAGCTTTTCCTTCGAAGTATCTCTGGCACCTGATCCCATACCTGTCTTTTCCATTCCTCCTGTTACCACTCAAATTCGGGTCCCTATTAGCTTGTGCCTGGACTGTGATGATCACTTCTAGCTGGTTCCATCTCTATAATCTCTCTCCTTCTTCCTATCTTCTCTATGTGCAGTTTTCCTTAAAACACCTCCATCTCTGCTCCAAAGTTTTCAACAGCTCCCTCTTGCTCATAGAATAAAGTTAGTTCGACATTCAAGGCCTGTTGCAATCAATTCCCGGCTTATTTTTCCTGCCTTATCTCTCACTTTTCCCTATTTAATCCATCTACTCTGGCCAAATTGGTTCATCTACTATCCCCTTTCATCTTTTCTCTCTTTCTCATTCATCCTTTTTCCCTTAAAAACACATATAACCATAATCTAGACTTATCAAAATTCTATTAATTTCTCCTGGTTTAGTTCAAAGGTCACCTCCTTCTGGCCCATGGTACTATGTCCTTCTTCTGAAACCCCATGCCTCTTGCTGGCTGGACTGCTCATATACTGCCTGCCTACCTCCCAACTATTGCCTTCTGCAATGGCTATTTATTTGGAGTCTTATCTCCTCAATTAGATCATAAACTAAACTATACCCATTGGTGTAGTGGAGAGATGGCTAGATTGGGAGGCAGAGGACCTGAGTTCCGTTTCTGTTTTAGGCACCTATTTCTTATCCCTCTAGCTTTGAATGAGGCACTTCCATTCTCTGGGACTCAATTTTCTCCCCTGTAAGATGAGGTTGGTTGGATTAGGTGATCCCTAATGTCCCTTCCAGTGTTGAGTCTATGACCCTAAGCTTCTGGTGGACGAGAACTATGTAGTACCCATTTTTGGAGGTCTTTTTTTGCTTTGCTCTGCCCAGAGAGAACAAAAGCTGCCTGGAGTCCCTTTCCCAGCTTCCCTAAGAACACCCTTGCTTGCTATCAAAAATCCCCCCCTGTCAGTTTAGAGGGGGCCACATCACAGACTTACAAATCTCAAACAGAGAGGGACCCAACATGTCATCCAGCCCAACACCCTCATTTTAAAGATGAGAAAACTGAGGCCCAGGCATGTTAATAACTTGTTCAAGATCACACAAGTGGTAAGCATTATAGGTGGGATTTGAACCCATGTCCCTCTACCTCAAAGTCAGAAGCCCACTATTCTTTCTGCAGGTGTGTGCGCATGGGAGCTTGTGTGGGCACGCCAGTGTGTGCGTGTGTGTGTGTGTGTGTGTGCGTGACTGAGTGTGCACGAGCATGTGTGGGTATGAGGGAGAGAGAGAGGGAGAATTCCTCTAGCTCAATAAATACTTAGCAAATGCAAAGCATAAGGCTAGATACCATTTACCATGTTGATTCTGAAAGGTGCTTCTCACTCTAATCTCTGATAATTTTTCCCCATATTGATTTATTTTAACTTAGCCTAGTAAATAGGGCCATATTTCTTTCTTTTTTCCCCCATCCCATAAAATATCCTCCAGAGCTTCCCACAGTGACCTTTGCCCTATTAATGATGCATAGAATAACCTGGTATGATGAGAAAGTGGGAGAGGCTAGGCCTCACTGTGTTTTCCACTTTTCCCAAGATTTTTGCTTTACTTGAATGAATGGGCTCGGTGCCCCACCTTCTCTGCAACGTTCCCCCCGCTCCAATCCTTCGATGCTCTCCCCCACCCCATCACTTCCCAGCTCTCTGTGTCTACCACTTGGCCTGGATCTACTGAGCCAGAGTCCTTCAGTAAATTTATTAGCAGCAGCTGGAATGACAATAACGGCTAACTGTAAGCCTCCCCCTTCCCCCAGGGGCTGATGGATGGTGTACCGGGCTGTGGGGTATCCTTGCCATTGAAAAATATCACCTGTCAGGCAAACGACAGAAAAACAAGCCATCCTAGAGCATCTGGCATCCATTTATCACTCACGCTGAGTTAAACAAGAAGGCTGCAAAGCCAAAAGCTTCAGCACATTTTTGAACGAGAAGAATAAACATATTGCTCTGGGGAGGGAGACAGGGGGATTCCAGAGATGGGAGCGGGATTAGTGTTGGCCAGAGGAGTGCTGCTGGAGCTGTTGTGGTCTCTCGTTTTCTTTTTCTCCAAATTGGGGCCAGGGCCTAGGCCCCTCTGATAGAAGCATCTGTTTTCTGCTGCTTTGGGAATGAGTGATACTGAGAGACTGGAGGCCCTGGGAGAGAAAATCTGATTGCAGCTTCAAAGCTACCAGGCCTTGAGGGAGCACACACAATCTGATTTTGGCTAGGTTCCTCTAGGAGGAGGAGTCTAGTTCATCAGCCTTTCTGAGGAAGGACAAGAGAGGCCCAGCTTTCTGGGGGTGGGAATGGTAGGGGTGGAGAGGGGAATAAGCAGCTTCCTGACCCCCCTGATCCCTGGGGCAAAGAAGAGCAGACTGGCCCCAAAAGGAGCTGTCCCAGGTAGTTAGTTCATTTACAAAGGAGGAAAGGTGCAGGGTGGTCTCCTATGAGTGGAATTCTGGCTCAGTTTATCATCCTGACCTAACCTGATGACCCTGAAAGCAAAGAGGGCAAGATGTGTGGGAAGCTAGCAGCTACTGATAGCCCAACCTCTCCCCTTCTTGAAATATTGGGGTGGAGCAGACCTGGCCAGCTAAGTGGTCAAGTGCATTCTTGCTTGTGAAAACAGCTGTGCAAATAGTTTCTGTCTCAAAGGAAAAATGTTGGTGCATTCCACAGGACAACCACTGGTGCATATCCATAGGTGCCATTCATGTATATGAGAGAGAGAGAAAGAGAGAGAGAGAGAGAGAGAGAGAGAGTATGTGTGTGTTCGTGTGTGTTCTTGAATGCTGTGTACCTCTGTGTATGTTTTACATTAGGACCCAGAACTGTGTTAAGGAAATCCAGTCCCTATTCACCCCTCCTCTCCACTAAGGAAATCCAGTCTGCCCCCATTCTCAGACTCCCACAACCCATGGCCAGTCTGATCTTTCGAATGTGGTAGCTTTAGGGAGCAAACCAGTTAAAAGCAGCATTTGAACTTAGGGCCTTAATACCTTAGATTCATTCCATGTTTTTCAGTTTGCAATGCAATTACTTTACTTCCAATGATCTTATCCAGGAGCATGGGTAATACAAGGATTATTTCCCTCCCTCCCCCCCAATAATACAGATGAGGGAAACTAGTTGAGAAGTTGAGTGACTTAGCCATGATCATACACCTACTAAATGTCAGAGAGTGAAAACTAGAAACCAGAACTTTACAGAGTACTTACTATGTGCCCGCAACTGTGTTAAGCACTAGGGATAAAAATAAAGGCAAAAACAGCCCTTGCTTTCCATGAACTATTGGGAAAGTCTGAGTTGGCACAGTGGATAGAATATGGGACATGGAGTCAGGAAGCCCTGAGTTTGAAAATCCTGCCTCAGACACTTACTAGCTGTAGGACCTTGGGCAAGAATCCTTGACTTCTTTCAGCCTCCCTTTCCCCCTCAGTAAAAAGAAGATAATAATAGCAGCTACCTTCCAGAATTGTTGTGAGGATAAAATGAGATAGAGATACTTTGCAAACCTTAAGGACTTAAGTTATTATGATGATGTATAAAAAAGGCACGTACAAGATGATACACGGTATCCATAACTGCAGAGGGGAAGGCTGTAGCAAAGTTTCCCTCAATAAGGGGCTTCCGAATTCCCTATAGGAGATGATATGTTGGGTTGTCTCTTTGCCTGATTTCTTCATTTCCTGGGGATCCCTGGGAGGATCTCTGGTCATTTTCTCCACCACCAGCAGTAGTAACAGAAAGAGGGAACAGAATTACTGAGAAAAATCAAAACTAGGGAGAGGAAGAGAGAAGGAGGCTAATTATGCATGCTGAGGTTGGAGTATCTATGTAGAGATTGTTTTCAGTCCTCCCTTGGGACTAGACAATGCTTACCAATACTCAGAAACCACTTTCTCTGTCACCTAAAGTAAAGAGAATCGGTAGTGATGGGGGGTTAAGAAAGCTTCTATCCCTTGGGCTCTCTCCTCATCTTCTCTCCCCAGTTCCCAGAAGTTGACAAAGTGGCTTCTATCAGAGGAGTGCCCTCTGCCCAGCTCAGCCTTTGCCAAGGTGGTAAAATGGGGTCTTGTGGATCAATGGGGGATGCAGAGTTAGATACTATGTTTATAGGCTGAGACCTTGTTTTGGTGACTTGCTAATTGACTTTGAGTAAGTCCTTCCCCAACTCCCTTCTAAGACCTTGAGTTTCCTCATTGCTAAGGGGGAGGGGCTAATCATCCTTCATGTCCCTGTCTCATTGGGGTTGTTGTCAAGATAAGACAAAATAGTTAGACCTTCGATAGAGCTTGAAGAGATCTAAGAAGTCAGCTAGTCCAACCCTATTGTTGCATATATGAAAAACAGGTACAGAAGGTTACATGAATTGTCCACATCAGACAGGTGGTAAGAATCAGAAGTGGCTCTTGAACCCAGGGCCTCTGACTCTAGAATCAATGTCCTTTTCACCAGAACACACTGCCAGATGTGGAATCACTTAAAGTGCTATTGTAATGCAAAAATTGATCCTATTATTACTGTATCATCTCATTTTGCTCTCTGGTTTAGATTTTGGAAAGGACTTTGGAACCAGATAGCTCTGATGAAGAACCACCACCAGTGTATTCACCTCCTGCCTACCACATGCACATGTTTGATAGGCCTTATCCCCTGGCTCCCCCAACCCCACCTCCCAGGTAAGAATTTATTTTGTCTTCTTCCATTGGCTGTAGGTGGGATGAACCAATATGGTGAGGAACAAAGAACAGTTCCCTAGTAGTATCATAGTGGCTTGTTCTAACAAGAACAAGAAAGGATAGATTTCAACTCTAGCAGAGGGAATTCAAGTTGGGAATTAAAGAATTGGTGAGATGCTGAAGCCTATGTGTGAAGGAGACCTGCCTGCCCCACCCTCTCACCATTGTTCGCCTGCAGTCCTACTGGGTGCTGGATTGGCAGCCAGTTTCACTGGAATGTAGAGTGTGTGTATGTGTGCGTGCGTGCGTGCGTGCGTGTGTGTGTGTATGTGTGTGTGTGTGTGTATGTGTGTGTGTGTGAAGGCGGGTGATACACAGTAAGCCTAGAAATATAGGCTGGGGCCAGACTGTAAAGAACTTTGAATGCCAAATAGAACTTTGTATTTTATGCTAGAGGCAAAAAGTCACAGGTGCGTTTTCAGCAAGAAGGTAATGTAGTTAGACCTGTATTTTAGGAATATTGACTGAGAAGATGTGTGTAGAATGGAGAGGGGAATTAGACGGCAGCTAGGTGGTACCTTGGACAGAGAGCAGGAAGATTTGAGTTCATATCCAGCCTCAGACACTTACTAAGTAAGCTGTGTGATCCTGGGCAAGTTACTTCACTGCTATCTGCCTCAGTTTGCTCATCTGTAAAATGGATATAATAATACCTACCTCCCAGGTTTGTTGTGAGGATCAAATGAGATTGTAATTATAAAGTGTTTAGCATAGTACCTGGCACATAGTAGGTGCTATATAAATGTTAGCTTTATTATTATTAATTATTATTGTTGTCATGGAGGCAAGGATAGATTGAGAAGGAGTCATTAAAACCTGAATGTTGGCAATCCAAGCTCTGAAAGGGAGAAGCAGGTCATAGGGGAATAAGGGAATAGGGGTGGGCTCTGCAGGACAGTTTAGTTCAAAGGGACTCCTTTAGAGTCACAATCTTAGAGAGTTGCTTGGGGCACTGAGAGGTTAAGTAATCTACCCAAGTCACACAGCCTGTTGAGCATGGTGGCAGGGGGGAGGGTGTTCTCAAAGTTTTTGTTCTTAGGACCCCTTTACAGCTAAAAATGATTGAGGACCACAAAGAGCTTTTGTTTATGTGGTTTATATCTGCCCAAAAAAGGCACCTAGGTGGTACAGTGGATAGAGCACTGGGCTCAGTAGAATCAGGAGGACTTATCTTCATGAGTTCAAACTGAGCAAGGTTTCTGGTTCTGTCATGTGTGAGATCTTAGGCAAGTCATTTCAGTGGGCAGCAGCTTTCTTCTCTCTCAAATGAAGCAATTGCACAATATAGTCCCTATGATCCAGTCCAAGCCTAAAAGCCCAAGACTGCCATGACTTTTAAAGAAAGGAGAGTTAGCTCTTTATCTCCAGCAAATCACTGGGAGGCAGTGAGATGAACTTAGAAGGTCTTTCAAGGCCTCTTCCAGACCAAAACTGTTCCACAGTTTGGGAATATGGAACTAATTAACTTGTTGACAGAGTTCTGTGGGGAGGTCAGACACCACAAATGACTATATTTTCCAGGCTGCAGCATTCTATTATAGAATTACTAGGCAACTGGAATAATTTTTTTTTTGTCCCGAAGTAGCTAAAGCCTTTTTAATGGTCACCAAAGGTAGAGGTATTGATGGAGAATGGTTTTATTCTTGTCAGATGCTTCCTTTGAAAAGTCCTAGGGAATCCCAGAATAGCCAAGGCATGTGTGTGTGTGTGTGTGTGTGTGTGTGTGTGTGTGTGTGTGTGTGTGTGTGTGTGTGTGTGTGCTTGCACTTAGGCCTTTGGGGGACACCACAAATAGATCATTGATCTAGAGTTGAAAGGTATCTCAGAGGTCCCATAAGCACATTCTGTTTTACAGATGAGGAAACTGAGGCCCGTGGAGATTAAGTTACTTACTCAAGGTTATATAGGTAGTAAGATCAGAGGTAGGTTAAAAAGAGCATTTTGAGGCTCTGTGGGAGTAGCAGGGATTTTTACACGGGTCCCTAGTTTGAGCCCTCACCTAACTTTCTAGCCTGCAAACTGGGCTTACAATCTGTGCACTTGAGCTCAGGGTGAGTGATCTCTTCTGCTCCTCAGGGACTGTCAGTGCTTTGTAGAAACTGAAGCTGCTATCCACAAAGCCGGGTTATGCTGACCATCTTTTCTGTTCTTTTTTTGGGGGAGCAGGGAAGAAATTCAATTAAATCCTGCTGTTTATAGAGAAGGAAAAAAATTAAACCTCATTATTAACACCAAAGAACTTGAAAGTGGGTACACTTAATTGGCTTAATTAATACCAAAGAACTTGAAAGTGGGTGCATTCATTCATGTAACTATTGAAAGTACCTGTAATTTCAGTCAGTATAATAAAACATCCTAGATAAATATAATGACAGGTAATTACTAAGCTCAGGTAGAGGGATAAGCACCTGGGATTTCATTGGTTTGGGGACTCCCAGGTGATGAAATGCGCTCCATTAATGCAGACACCTTCTCTTCAACTTAAAATCTTAGAGAGATGCTTGGGGCAATGAGAGGTTAAATAATTTGCCCCAAGTCACACAGCCTTGAGCATCAGAGGAGGGGGGGTTCTCAAATTTTTTATTCTTAGGACCCCTTTGCAGCTAAAAATGATTGAGGACCACAAAGAGATTTTGTTTATGTAGGTTATATCTGCTCGAAAAAGGCAGCTAGGTGGTACAGTGGATAGAGCACTGGGCTCAGTGGAATCAGGAAGACTAATCTTCATGAGTTCAAATCTGACCTCAGACACTTACTAGCTATGTGATCCTGGGCAAGTCACTTAATCCGGTTTGCCTCAGTTTTCTCATCTGTCAAATAAACTGGAGAAGGAAACAACAACCCACTCCAGTATCTTTGCCAAGAAAATGGGGTCATAAGGGGTATGACACAACTGAACAAAAACATATTTGTCAATATTTGCTGCAATAGAAATTAAGATGATTCATTTAAAAATGTATTAATTCATTTAAAAACAATAAACCCATTCCATGTTAATATAAGTAGCATTTTAGTGAAAAATAACTATTTTCCAAAACACAATCGGTGAGAAGAGTGGCACTGTTTTACATAGTTTTGCAAATCTCTTTTAATGTCTGGTTTAATGGAAGACAGCTGGATCCTCATCGGCTGCTGCATTCCATCTGTTGAGATAATGTTGTTTTGGTTAAAGTATATGAAGAAAATCTGGCCTCACACAGACATGTAGTTGGAAAAGGGGGAAGTATTTTAATAGGCAAATAACATCTGAGTATTATTATGAAAATAGTTTTGACCTCTAGGACCCCTTAAAAAGGTCTCAGGGACCCCCAGAGGTCAAGGGACCACACACTGAGAACCTCAGAGTTAGAGGGAGGACTGGAACCTGAGTCTTTTTAACTGTAAGGGCCGCTCTCTCCTATCTCCCATGCTGCCTCTCCAAGGTATAAACATGTAAATTTGTTTGTTTAGAACCTCAGTAAAGACTTCATGTTTACTTTAGTGAATGGTGGTATGTGATTACAGGATGGGAGCTTTCTTCGAAGAGCCATCTGAGGCATATGGTCCAGTAGACTTTTAAATGGTTACTGTTGCTTGCTTCTAGACCTCCTGAGTCATTTCTTTGGGGATGTCATGGCCATTTCCCCCCTAAATCTATTTAGTGCACCTGCAAGCCACCCCTGGGTACTCCTCTCCAAGTCTTCCACTCCAGCTAACTTCTCTTTCTGTTGGCCAACATTCTGGTATTCCTGCTCCCACTACTGAAATCACCTGGAAGGTCCCTTCCAGCGCCACAGTCATGAGTCCATGAACCTTTGAAATTAAGGCCAGAACTGCAAAGATTGCTTCTGGTTGAGCTTCTTGCCTCCGTTCAGGCTGTTTACTACCCCCACGCCCACCCCCAAGAGATGAATGGAGCTTGGTAAATGCTGTGGCTCCTTCAATCTCTTCTCCCTAGTTTTTGTTACTAATATACAGAAGCGCGATGACTTTTTTAAAAAAAATTAGTTTATTTTTAGTTTTCAACATTCACTTCCATAAGTTTTAAATTTTCTTCCCCTCCTTCTCCTCCCCCCTCCCCAAGACAGCATGCAATCTGATATAGGCTACACTGATGATGTTTTTGCCACTTTTATATCTGGCTACTTTGCTGAAGCAGTCATCTCTTGAGTTTTTTTCAGAGGGGGGCAGTTAAGAAAAACTCATTCTTCAGTTCAGGGGTTTTCATCTTTTTGTGTGTTGTGTACATAAGATCTATGGACTCTTTCTCCAAATAAGGTTTTTGAATGCATAAAATCAATTACATAGGATTATATAGGAAATTTGGGCAGTGAGATAGCTCAGTGGATAGAGTACTGGGCCTGGAGGAGTCAGGAAGACCTGAGTTCAAATTCAGCCTCAGATACTTATTATAACTGTGTGACCCTGGGAAAGTCACTTTACCCTGTTTGCCTCAGTTTTCTCATCTGTAAAATGAGTTGGAAAGGAAAATGACAAACCACTACAGTAACTTTGCCAAGAAAACCCCTAATGGGGTCATGGAGAGCGGGACATGACTGAAAAAATGACTCAATAACAAATAACAGGAGTCTAATTAGAACTGATTCCCACATCTGCTAGGGCCTTCTTCAAAATTACCTTATATTGACTTCGCATGTACTTATATGTGTGTATATCATTTCCCAGAGAGAATGTAAACTCCCTGAGGGCAAGGACTATTTAAATTTGGTCTTTGTATCTCCAATGCCATAGTGCTAGCATAGTAACAGGGGCCTGATTTGTTTGTTGTTTAATAATAGCAAACATTTATATAGCGCTTACTATGCCAGGCACTATGATAAACACTTTACAATGACTGTTTCATTTGATCCTCACAACAATCCTTGGAGGTAGGTGCTATTATTTTGTCTCCATTTTACAGTTGAGGAAATTGAGGCAGACAGAGGTTAAGTGACTTGCCCAGGGTCACATAGCTAATAAGTGACTGAGACTGGATTTGAACTCAAAGTACTCATGTCTCCTAGCCCAGTATTCCTCTCTACCACACCACCCAGATGCCCTCATTGATTAAATGGCTCTGGACAGGAAGTCTGGAGACCTGGGTTCTAGTTCTGCATTTGCCACTAATTTATTAAGTGACTCTGGGCAAGTCTGTTTCCTTTCCTGGGTCTGTTTATTGATTCAATTAGACTAGATGATCTCTAAAGCCTCTTCCTGTTTCATGATTTGTGACTCATCCTAGAACCTAAGTGGGAGGGTTTGGCATTGCTTTATTAAATGGTCTCTAGTCAGTCAGTCATTATGAACTTGTTAAGGACCTACTATGCACCTACCAAGCTAAGCACTGGGGGGGGGGGGGGGGTTATAAAAAAAGGCCAAGGATAGCTCTGGTTCTCAAAGACTTCACAGTCTAATGGGAGACAGCATGCCGACTGCTGTGCACAAACAAGCTACATGCAGGATGGGTCAGAAATAATCAGCAGAGGGAAGGCCCTAGAATTAAGAAGGATTGGGAAAGGCTTCCTGTAGGAGGTGGGATTTTAGCTGGGACTGGAAGGAAGTCAGGGAAGGCAGGAGGCAGAGAGGAGGAGGGAGAGCCTTACAGGCATAGGGGACAGGAAGCGCAAACGAGATGGAGTTTCTCATTTGAGGACCGGCCAGAAGGCTGGTGTCAGTGCATCTAAGAGTTATGTGGGAGTGGGGATGGAGGTGTATGGGGGTGAGGGGGAACAGTAGGGAGTAAGAAGATAGGAAAGGTGGTGGTGGGCTAGGTAATGAAATGTTCTGAATGCCAAACAGAGATGATGACGTACCAGGAGCTTGGGGTATAGGGATGTATCAGACCTAGGGCCTGTCCCCAAATAGCTTACAATTTACCTGGGGGAGCGGCAAGGGAGGGGGAAATACTAAGTGCATAAATACGGGTTTACTGACTGCCCTTTATCTCAAAGTAATGCTGCAAATGACGGATCTATGGAATCAAGTATTATTACAAAGGGAAAAAATGTTTTGTCTTGGCTGCCTGGAGTTTTCCCGGTAAAATTACAGCCGTGGCATTCCCCCTCCACCCCCTTCTTAGCTCATTTTTGACATTCCATTCAGACCAGAGCTGATTTTTGAGACTCTAGTTATCCCAGGGCCCCAGCTCAATTTTTATGAGCCGAGCTTGGCTCCTCTGGGGTTCGCCTCTCGAAGCTCCAAGGTGCCAGTAGCTAGGGTAGGGTTTCCTGATTGTCCCCTCCCAACCCCCAAGTACTCAAAGGAAGGAGTGGGTGGGGCTTGTGGCTGAGGCCTGAGCCTTGTCTGACCTCTAATAGATGTCTCTGTCCTTCCCAGTGACCCTCTTGTCAGCCTCCAGTGAGGGACTGCTCACTGCTCTGCATAAACAGCTCTGGGACTTTTGCCTCCGATTCTTGGCTGGGTCAGATGTGGTATCGGGCTGGGCTGCAGACACATTTAACAGATGAGAACACTGAAGTGAAGGAAATAGAAGACATATGTGGCAGAGAGGGATGGGCGGATAATTCCCTCTACCTCTCCCATCCTGAACCCAAAGGACATCAGCACATCACACTGAGAGGATCTGACTCCCAGGGGGGATTGACAGGGAATTTCAGAGACCAAGCCACAAAAATGTAATAATAATTTTTATAATAATGATAATTATAGTGGATGCTTATGAAGCTTTAAGATTTATAGATGATTTCACATTTATTATTTCATTTGATTCTTATAAAACCCCTATGAATACATGCTAATTATTATCCTCATTTTACAGATGAGGAAACTGAGGTATATACAAGTTAAGTGACTTGCTCAGGGTCACACATATATTAAGTGCCTAAATTAGGATTCTCATATAGATCTACCAATCTGTCCACTAGGCCAAACTGCCTCTTATGTTGTGGAGAAGGAAGCAGTGGATTGAGATATCCAGGTTCTAGTCTCAGCTTTGTCACTAACCAGCTGGGAACCAACTTCCAGGTCTTGGTTGCTTTCTCTGTGAAATTAAGGACTTGGATTTAATGGTCAATAAAGTCCTCAGCTAGGTGATGTGGTAGTAGAGCACTGGGCCTGGAGTCAAAAAGACCTGAGTTCAAATCCAGCCTCAGACCCTTACTAACTGTGTGGCCCTGGGCAAGTCTCTTAACCTTGTCTGCCTCAATTTCATCACCTGTAAAATGAGCTGGAGAAGGAATTGACAAACCACTCCAGTATCTTTGCCAGGAAAACTGCAAATGGGGTCATAGAGAGTTGGGCACAATGAAAATGACTCAGTAACAAAGTCCTCTGCAGCTCTAACATGTCCTAGCTCTGTGCTTCCTTAGGTGTTTGTTCAATGTGCCTAGCATCAATTGAACCAGGTGATTCTCCTATGTTTCCTGTGTGGTATATGGAAAGAACTTTAGTTCTGGGTGCAAATCCTAGCTCTGAGGCTGACTACCTTGTCACTTTGAGCAAGTCACTTAACTTCTCTGGGCCTTAGTTTCCTTATCTGCAAAATGAGGGGATGGATTACATAGTCTCCGAGATCTCCATCTGCTCTAAATCTCTGACCCCATGAAAGGGGCAAGAAGCTTCTACAAGATGAGAGATACCCAGGGAAAGCTTCTTTCTAATGGAAGAGTCACTCTTCAAGGGAGGAGGCTGAGGAAATCAAAACCAGGCCAAGGAAATGAACACTGCTTCCCCCCCCCCACCCCAACATCAAGGCTGGTTTGTCCATGTGTCATTTCCCTTATTCAGCAAACCATATGTCTTGTGGGAGCTGTGGGGCTCTGTCCTGCATGCCACAAAGGAAGTATGGAAAGGAATGTCTCCTAGTCCACAGATTAGAAAAGGATGGTTCTCACCAGTGGCAGAGCCCTCTGACTTCCCTCTGCCCTGGCAGTACCTGCTGTCTCTGGGCATCAGGAAGGGGCAAGGGTAGTGCTGTTTCCTGCTTACTTTCAGGGGTAGAGCATAAAACCGCTCCATTAGAATAGCTTTGCCTCTTTAACCTCTTCCTCTGGATAAACTAACCCACTTCCTTATTTTTCCAAATTAATGTGACATAGAATCTCTCTCCACTCCTTTTTGGTGTAACAAGTAATAATAAGAATTCCTTGCAATCTTAAAATACCTTCATGTGTCAGTCAGTAAATAAATAAAGTAAAGTAAATAAAGATTTATTAAGCACTTACCGTGTGACAAGCACTGTTAAAGTGCTGGGGATACATACATGAAAAAGAAAGATGGTCTCTGTCTTCAAGGAGTTTACAATCTAATGGGGGGTGAGTGGGAAGAGAACACACAAAAGGAAGCTGGAAAAGTAGGGGAGGAAAGGGAAGGTATCTGGCACATTGGCATGATGGAGAAGTCCGAAGGAATGCAGCCAGGTGGAAAATGTGCATCATCTCATTAGAGCCTTTCAGGAACTTGTACAGGGACTTTGTAGTCCTGGCTAGGACAAACCCAGCTCTCTCAATCCCCAGATCAGGGGGTCTGTGACAATCCTCTGGTTTCTATGAAGCATAGCTTAGCTTGGTATGCATTTCTAAAGTCAGGGCATGAGGATGGATGGCATCCAGTGGCACTGCCCATTTCCTCCCAAATTCCATCTCATTGGCAATATGCACTCTGATTAGGCACCCATTGATTCCTCCAGCCTTTAGCCTCACTAGTTTGTCCCTCTTTTACTTGTTCCCCTACAGGATAGATGTGCCTAGTGCTGGGGTCACCCCAACACAGAGGCGCTATCGCAACTGGAACCCCCCACTTCTGGGCAACCTCCCTGATGACTTCCTTCGAATTCTGCCCCAGCAGCTGGATAGTTTGCAGGTAAGAGGGGAAAGGAGCCCATGCAAGGGGCAGGTAGCTGAGGGTAAGGTAGGTGCTAAAAGTAGAAGTCAAAGATGGCCAGTCCTTTCCAGTCTTCTACCTACCTCTAGTCCACCAGACCAGAGGTTCTATTTTGTTGACAGAAAGACAAGAGATTTGGTCTCTGCCCATTTCATTTCCTGATTTTCTGGGCTCAGACTATTCACGATGGGGTTCAGGGGAAGTGACCCCAAACAAGAAACCTCTTCTCAGTTTCCTGGCTTGGTCTAAATATCCTGGCAGGCCAGGTAGATATAAAAATACTTAGGGTACATGCTAGGAAAGCAGGGGTTTGGGAACCCCCTTATTGGAAAATTTCCATCCTGGGTAGGACTTAGGCAAGGGGATGTGGCCAGGGGACAATAAGGTTATTTGCCCACAGAACATGTGCCTGAGGACTTGGGATTGGCAATGAGGAGGGTAGAGCCATGCCATATCATAAGACACATGCTTGTGACCACCTCACCTGCTCTGGAGACAACTGAATCCGCCTGATTTGGGGAAGAGTGTTAGAACCCATTTAATTTAGGACTATCCTGTGAAAAATCATGTGTAAAGACAGTGTGGGGAAAAGCTCTGGGTCTGGACTGAGAAGGCCTGAGTTTGACCTCAGCAAGTTACTTTGTCTCTTTGGATCTCAGTCTCCTCATCCTTAAAATGAAGATTTTGGATTAAATAGCCTTTAATTTCCCTTCCAGTTCTAAATTTATTTTTCTATAATTTTCTAACTACAGAGTAGCTTCCCAGTCCATGGGCAGTAACCAAGGGGTGTGTGTGTGTGTGTCAAGGGTGTGTGTGTGTGTGTGTGTCTGTGTGTGTGTGTGTGTGTGTGTGTGTGTGTGTGTGTGTGTGTGTACCAGTACCCTGAGGCACATTTCCTTGGGGCTGGATTACTTCTTTTCTCCTAACGTAACTGGACTGGGAGCATGCAGTTGAGCGTATCATTGGATCCTGGGGAAAGAGCTTATTGGATCTCTGTGTGTGGCTGCGTATACACGCCCATGCCAGTACCTGTCTCTCTCCTGCAGAGTACCCAGAGTGGCCCCCCAAAGCTAGGGCTTACGGAGGTCAGCCAACCCATGGCGGGAAACCTGGAGGAGGAGTGCCGCTGGAAGCAGTACCTGGAGGACGAGCGGATTGCCCTCTTCCTACAGAATGAAGAATTCATGAAAGAGCTTCAACGGAACCGAGACTTCCTCCTTGCCCTCGAGAGGGGTAGGAGGCTGGGAATGGAGGGAGGAAAGGACTTTGTGCTTTTCACAAATTTCCTCATAGAGTGTACAATGGTTAGGACACTTTGTAGCCCAGAGTATCTTTAACTTAGGGTCCAATTTGTTTTTTAGAAAATCTTTTTTTTTAATTTAGATAACTATGTTTCAATATATTTTGTTTCTTTTATAATCTGACATTTTATTTTGTGCATTTAAAAATATTATATTGAGGAGAGGTCCATAGGTTTCTTCAGATTGCCAAAGAAGTTTGTGACATGGCAAAGGTGAAGACCTCTTTCTTTATCCAGACCTTCAGTCTGTCTACCTAGCTTCTGGGCACCCAGCCTGGAAGGTCACCTGACGGGATCTCTTTTCTTTTTCAGATCGATTGAAATACGAGTCCCAGAAATCCAAATCCAGCAGCATGGCTGTCAGTAATGACTTTGGTTCTCCATCCACTGTCACAGGTAATCCCCCAATGACCCCAGCAGCCTCTCCTGCCTAAGGCCCAGACTGGACAAGGGCCTTCCCAAAGGAGTGCCCATCCCCCCAACCCCCCACTCCTCTGCCTAGCCCCCTCCCCAACCCTTACTTTTTTTCCTTGTTAGTTGTTGCATATTTGGAGCCTGGAGCAAAGGGAGGATGGAGAATAAGAAGGTCTTTCCTTAAAGATGGGGAAGTGAACTAGGCTGATGAGTGGGAAAATTTGTTGTTGTTGAGTCATTTCAGTCATGTCTGACTCTTCATGACCCCATTTGGGGTTTTTCCTGGTATGGATACTAGAGTGGTTTATCATTTCCTTCTCCAGCTATTTGACAAATGAGGAACTCAGGCAAACAGGGTTAAGTGACTTGCTTAGAGTCATATAGCTAGTAAGTGTCTGAAGCTGGATTTGAACTCATGAAGATGAGTCTTCCTGATTCTAAGCCCAGTGCTCTATTTACTACACTACCTAAGCTATATGGAGGTAGTAGAAAAAAGGGACTTAATTTATTCTAATTCCAGGGAGAGTGATTTGAGGTGGTGGGAGCAGAGAAGAGAGCAGAGGCAAAGAGATAAGTTCAACATGAGAGACACTAAGCGTATTGGCCTATACAGAGAAAATAGGTCACAGTACATAAGCTTTGTAATATATTGTTATAGCTAGAATTTTGTTTAGGATTTTTGCATCCATATTCATTAATGAAATTGATACTCTTCCTAATGAAGAGTGGGAAGCTGGAAGAGATTTGAAAGGTCAAGGAGGGGGCCACTTCCAAGTGCCAGTCACTTTTCTTCTACTTCCTAGGAAACACATTTAATTTTCTCCTGATTCTCCATCTCAGTCAGCTATTAGTCTAAGGTCCTGGCCCCAGGACTGTCTAGATCAGGGATTCTTAGCCTAGGGTCCATGAACTTGCTTTTTAAAAAAATATATTTTGATAACTCTATTTCAATGTAATTTATTTTTCTGTGTATTTAAAAACATCATTCTAAGAAGAGTTCCATAGACTTCACCTGCTTGCCAAAAGGGTCCATGACACACTACAAAGATTAAGAATCCTTGGTCAAGGAAGCAAAGGATTCACTTAGTAGTTGGCCAAGGCCTTTTAAAACTGCGTGACACCTGGGAGGTTACTTTCACATCTCTGAGCCTTGGTTTGCTCATTTGTAAATGGGGATGATAATACATACTTACCTTGCAGTTGTTGGGAGGAAAGTACTTTGTGAGTGGTTTTCAATCCCTGGGCTAAATGGGCAGAGATGGCATGAGTAGTTCGTAGAGAGGGAAGCTTAGAGTCAAGAAAGGCGTGTGTGCAAGACTATGTGATTTGGAGCAAGTGTCTTAGGCAACTCTACAAAACTCAAAGTTGTAGACTAGTTGCTGATCTTCCTTGGTGGAAGGAGTTGCCTTGCTGGGAGTTCCCCAATGTCAGGGAAATCACACTATACTTTCCCCCTCTTCTCCAGTTAAAAGTTCTCTCCTTTTAGGAGCCATCTCAGATCCTTCTTTCTCTGCACACTCTGCCCTCTGAGTGGATACCTATCTACCTGCTAGAGGGAATGAATCACTGAATAAAGCATTTATTAAGCACTTACTAGTAGCAAAGCATAGGGAATATGAATACAAAAGCAAGGGGCAACCAGGTAGTGCAGCAGGTGGAGCACTAGTCCAGGAACCAGGAGGACATCAGTTCAAATCCAGCCTCAGAAGTTTATAAGCTGTGTGATCCTTAGTCACTTAACCCCGTGTGTATTAATAATAAACTAACAGTAAGGCATTTAGGAAGTTTTCTCTGTCAATGAGATCCCAAGTCAGCTCCAAAAAGTAAACATGAGCTCTTATTTATTACATTATTAATAAGTATACTAAAAGTCAGGCTTTGTCTTCTTTGGGCCCTATGATCTGGGAGTCCTTAGTTAATGTTGAATCTCAGCCCCCGATAGTTCTCCTGTCTCAGAGAAAGAAAGCTTCTTTTAGATAGAAGCTCTAAGCTGCCTCTGTCAGACTTCCCCTACACGGGATCTAACATGGAGGGGGAGTGGGGGAGGGGATGAAGTTTTCCCCTAACTGGAGGGAGGGCAGAAGGATTGTGCTCTAAACTGAGCCCAGCTTGGAGAGAGAAAATCCAGGAGAACTGATTAGTAAGCAGAAGGCTGAGGAGCTTAGATGTAGCCAGAGATACGTCAGGGTGTTTTAATGACCTTTCTGTCCTTGATTCTGAATTAACCAAAGGCATTGGGGCTGCTGAGAATGTGATAATGACCTCAGGGTGGGATTTAGGAGGCCAGGTGACCTTGGGATTAATGAGTCACCAAAACAGGGTTTGGGGGAGGAATGAAAAGGACTGTGGCTAGTTTCTGTATAGGGAGGAGAGACAGATGTACAGGTGGCACATCTGACTCACCCCCTTCCCCTTTATTTTCCTTTCCACTCTTGCCTCTGACACTGTGGTCCTTTATCCCAGAGGAAACTGCTCTTTTCCATCTCTCCATTCCATTTCTATGTACTCCATTTCTCCAAAGAGAAAGAGTATATGGTAGCAGCAGCTTATCCCTCTTGGGAAGGAAGATTTGTGACTCAGAGTGGGCTCATGCCTTCACATCCCAGGTCATCAGTTAGCTTCAGGCACAGGTCAGAGGAGAAGGAGGGGACAGACAGAATCTGAGGAATGGAAGGCACTCATCTGGAAAGTACCATGTCCTTGTAGCTTTCCTTGAAAGAAGATCATTTTCATCACCTGCCATTGAAGCCCACTCTATTTTTGGATAGCTCTAGTTTCTAGGGATGTTTTTCCTAACTTCATGTCTAAATTGGCCTCTTCGCTCCTGGTTTTGCCAAACAGGACAAGTCTAATCCCTTCTGCATATGGGATAGCCATTCACATACTTGAAGACAGTTTCATGTTCTCCCGCTGCCCCAATCTTCTCCTCATCCTAGACATTCCTATTTCCTTCAGCCAATTAAACAAGAAAAGGGAATTCCAGAATAGAGGAAGAAGAAGGTTGCAGTATCTGTGTTATTGTGTCTTCCTGCTTTCAACTCCCTAAAGGCAGAAAATAATTTCTATTTTATCTCATATCCCACATGGATCTGCAATTTTGAACTTTTCCAGTCTACAGTCAAGACTTGGTGACCAATTGACTTAGGGGAGATGCTGTCACAGCCTGTCACAGGCCTACCCTCTCCATTTAAGGGGTCTCAGAATACAGCAGCTCCTCCTTAGCTTGCCTTAGGAGGACCTGTCTCTCCCTTGGTATCTTAGGAATTGTGAGCTCTTGGGTGATGCCATTCACTCTAGTGCCTCTTTTTAGGTGATGCTGCCTTGGGAGCCAGTGAAGCCAACCCTGCTGTGTCTGAAGATGCCTTATTCAGGGACAAGTTGAAGCACATGGGGAAATGTGAGTGCCCACTGGGGACAGCAGGGCTCAGGTACTCCCCTCTGCTGAAGGCCTTCCCTGTCTATGTGAGGTACATGGGGGAGGAGGGAAGAGGGAAGGAGAAGAGGACCACCCAAGATTCTGCCCCTTAGCCAATTCATGATTGTTTGTAGGAAGGTCTTAATGCCAGGCTGGCTTCCCCTAGTGGTTTCCCCCTTTTCCCACTCCACCTCCCCCAACCCCCACCCTCCCAGCATTTCCTGCACACCAGCTAATCAGCATGTGCTTGGGGAATGCAAACTCATGTTCACATCATCTTGAGCCAAACAATCGGACATGCTTAGGAAAGTAAATCTGGTGCTGCAGCCAAGCCCCTCCCCATCTCTTAATACCCCGCCCCACCCCACCCCACCCCACTTACAGTCTGGTCCCCTGGTGGAAAGTCAAACCTTGTACTTCACAGTCCAAAAGGAATTTTTTTTTAAAGGATCCCTGGTTCCCAATTATCTGCCCCGCGCCTCCCCTTCCTTCCTGTGCAGTTTTTAAAAGTCCTTCTTGAGCCTGTACCCGGCTGCCTGAGCGCCCCTCCACCCTCAGCTCTTTTCAGTCTTTTTCCATGGTAGGCTGTGCCAACCTCCCATCTCTCCTGTCCTGCTCTCCCTCCTGTGCCCCCAATGTACCAAAGATCGGGTGATTCAGGCTCCATTTCAGGGAAGATCAGGGATTAGTCATGGAAATCCTAGAACCAACCCTGCTTGCTGGGGAGGGAGGGGGAGGGAGCAGAGGAGGGAGGGGGAAGACACTCGGCTTGTTCTGGAGGAGTTAGGAAGAGGAATGCCCGGATCTTTGGCTTGTTTGCCTTGGCCTTTGGGGTGTCCTATGCTGCCCCTGCTGGCCAAGTTTCAGATAGCATCCCTTCTTAAGCAGCAGCTGTCCCTGTATCCTCTTTGACCCTTTCACCTTCTGGCAATCTCTCCCCACAGCTCCTGGCACTGCCCAATGCTCTCTCTCTTCTCCAGTCTTTTGCCCTTCCCTCAGCCCCAACCCTGCGCTCTCCTTCTCTCTTAGTCTGGTGCTTTCTTCCTCCTCTCTCTAGACTTCTCCTTTTCCTCACCCCCCTCCCTGTGCCCACTTCCTCTCTCCTAACCCTGTGTTTTCCTCTCCTCCAGCTGTGTGTCCTTCTCCTCTCTTAGACTTGTTTCCCCTTTCCTCTCACCCAGCCCTGTGTCCTCCTCCTCTCTTAGACCTGTTCTTCCTTTCCTCTCACCCAGCCTTGTGCCCTCATCCTCTCTTAGACCCGTTCCCCCTTTTCTCTTGCCCAGCCTTGTGCCCTCCTCCTCTCTTAGACCTGTTCTCCCTTTCTTCTCACCCAGCCCTGTGCCCTCCTCCTCCTCTCGCCCAGCTCTGTATCCATTTTCCGTGTCCCTTCTACAGTTAAACTTCAAAGAAGGGGAAACTAGAAGAAAAACTGGGCTAGACTTCTTTCTCTGCCCCTCTAATTCAGAGAGGGTTAAGTCCCTGGGCCCCTCAGTGCCAACAAGAATCATTTACACTTCCCTGTCCCTCCTGTTTTGCTCACAGCCACACGGAGGAAGTTGTTTGAACTTGCCAGGGCCTTCTCTGAGAAGACCAAGATGAGGAAGACAAAAAGAAAACAGTTGTTGAAGCACCAGTCGTATCCTTTCCAGCTCCTCCCTGGCCGGGAAGGGTGTGTGTGTGTGTGTGTGTGTGTGTGTGTGTGTGTGTGTGTGTGTGTGTGTGTGTGTGTGTGTGTGTGGTGTGGTATGTATGTGGTATGTGTGTGTGGTATGTGTGTGTGGTGTGTGTGTGTGATGTGTATGTATGTGTATTCAAAATAGAGGTTGTGAATGTGAGTTCTTAAAACAGGTGAGACACCCACCTGGATTCTATGTGGCTGGCTATGTCCCCAAGTCATTCTGGAGTACCTAACCCCATTTCTTAGTAAGTTCAGTTCATCATTTGGCTATCCCTCATTACCAGTAATTCCCTCCTTTCATATTGCCTAGTCCCAGTGTTTGAATGGTGAGGAGATGAGATGAGGACAGGATATGGGAATAGAGATGACCCAAGGAGCCATCCCACATCTTTTAAGGGGGTCTTGAAGGCATCTCACAATCTGGGAACATCTGTATCTTTGTACCAATGATTTCATTGTCTTGTTTCACCAATTGACGTGATTCATAAGCCTCTTTACTTCCTTACTTCAAATACATCAAGCTCAAGCCCCATCTTTTGTCTCATATGTACTAAGAAGAGGGTTTTCTTTTATCCCTATCAAGTCCTTGCCTGGGTACAGTCCAGAATAGGGATTCTGTAATTATGAGCATGCTGAATAAGAAATGAAGGTCCTGGAGAATATTATGAGAAATGGGAGCCATAGATTGTAATATGGGAAGAGGGGATGTCACAGCTACCTCATACCAACCATCATGCTCTGTAGCCAATCTTTCCTTTAAGGGGGAGGAGTCAGGGGAGGGAGGATAGGATAACTACAGTAGAAGACACTCTGGGACCTAGACTGGGAACCTGCTGAGAGGACATGGATAGGCAACTAGTAGGTGGGTGGCTGGAGGGAGTGGAGTGGGATTAGACAGCAGCATGGGCCAGGTCACTGAATGGTTTTCCTTAATGCAAGGGCAGGTTGGGGACAGCAGCATCTACAGCTAATCTCCTGGATGATGTAGAAGGCCATGCCTGTGGTGAGGACTTAACCTTTGGGGACTGAGAAGGGAGGAGGGGCAAAATTTCCAGGAGCAGAGAGCTGACATTTGGGTTCTTGTCCAACATGGTCAACACCTTGAAACTGATGATTTTGAGCCAGGATCCTGGAAGGGTTCCATGCACATGGCAAGGTTGGGGATGCACAGAGAGACTGGAGAAGGAGCTTGAGGGGAGTAATTAGTAGAAGTTTGCCAGCTGGAACCCAGAAGCACCAGATAAACTACCCTGCCCTCCAAAGCTCCAGCCATTAATAAAACCTCCTCTTACCTTCATACTTTTTCCTTTGAACACACAATGACAAAAGAACTAGTAAACTTGGAGCTAAGATCAAAGGGTCATAGGCACCTCAGAGGCCATAGAGTCTGTCTCCTCCTTTTTACAATTGGGGAAACTGAGGCCCAGGGGAGTTAAGTATCTTTCCCAAATTTACACAGGTAGTAAGCAGCACAGGCAGGATTTGAATCCAGATCCTTTGATTGAATCAGTGTTCTTCCCACAGTACCCTATTGTGTCCATGGTCAGCAGGTAGGATAGGTGGGACATAGTCTCTCTCTTCCTACTCCAGTAACCTGCAGACTGAATTAACATGAAAACCTTCACTGGTGCCCTGGGCTCTAAAACAAACATAGTGGTTCTTTTAGCTTGAATCATCCTAAACTTCTGAGGCTTGGGTGGGCTGAAAAGTGCTGCTTCCTCCAAATCCACAACCTAATCCCAACCTCATGCTCAGGCTACCAAGGGAGACATACCTTATTTGATGCCTACCCTGGGCTGATGGAGAAGCTTCTCAGTCAGTGAAATACCTCCAGGAGGCTGCTGTAAGGGAGAATGGAGGGGTTTTTGTTTGGGGGGAGTTCTAGGGTGGTGGAATACAGTCCAGGGCTCAGATTTAGGACATAGAAGAGATGGTCCATCATAGAATCACAGAAGTTAAAGAGTTGGGAGAAAATCTAGTGGGCAAGTAGTTCAAACCATATGTGAATGGAATCCCCATTATAACATACCCAACAAGTAGATGTCCAGATACTTTTTGAAGACCTCCAAGGACGGTGGTCCCATCACTTCTGGAGTCAGCCTGTTGCATTTTAGTTTGATCGACTCTTAATTATTTGCTTTTATGGAATGGGGTAGTTGTATGGCTTGTGACCATCCATGGATAATAGGGGAATTTTATGTGATGTGGAAGGATTTGAATGCTGGAAGGGACCTTAAGACCTATTGTTCAATTCTTTCAGTTTTTCATTGAGGAAACTGAGGCCCAGAAAAGTCAAAATACTGCCTTCAAGTCATAGCTATGACTAGACCCTAGGTCACTACAGGGTCACAAGACACAAATATGTCATGGTGTGAGGTTAAGTAGTAAGGTCAATACATGTGAAAAGCAGATGGGGTGGGGGGAAATGGAGGCATTTCTCTTTCCTAGACTGAGAATACTTCTTATTGGGGTGGGTCTGTATGTGGGGTATGAATGAGAGGGGAAGATGAGACCTACATGAGTACCTTTCTTGTCTTTCAGATGAAGACTTCCGGGCAAGGAAGCAGGAGGCACTCAAGGAGGAGGAAGCACCCAGAGAAGGGCAGTAAGAGGTGAGCTGAGGGCGTTTGAGACTGGAGGATTTACCACACCTTACCCAGGGCATCCTTCTGAGTCATCCCATATCATCTCATATAATCAGCATGTACCCCTGAGAGTGCCAAATTTGGACGCAAACTCCAGCTGATGTGATGGGTCTGTACCTGGGCAAATAATGGAGTCATATTCTAGTTCTGTTTCCTATTACCTTTGTGACTTTTGGCAAGTCCTTTAAATTCTCTTGGACTCAGTTTCCTCATATGCAAAATGAAGGGTTAGAGTAGATGGTCTCAGAAGTATTTTGTAGCTCTAACCCCTGTGAACCTGTGATCCTCCTTCTCTTCCCTCATAGATATAACTCTTCTGGGGTCCTAGACCCTGCTTTGGGACCACTTTTGGTCAGCAGCTCACTAATTATTCATTCTCAAACCAAATATTTATTTAGCACTCCATTCTGCACAAGGCTAGTTGCTATGGGAGATAAAAACATTAAAAAAAAGACATGGGACCCTTGAGTGAAGTGAACAGAACCACGAGAACACTGTACACAGTAACAGCAACATTATGTGATGACCAGCTTTGAGAGACCTAGCTCTTCTCAGCAACACAACAATCGAAGACAATTCCAAAAGACTCATGCCATCCACGTCCGGAGAAAGAACTATGGAGTCTGAATGCAGACCAAAGCATATGATTTTCTTTCTCTTTCTTTTTTCTTTCTCATGCTTTTCCCCTTTAGTTCTGATTTTTCTTTCACAACATAACTAATGTGGAAATATGTTTGATATGATCATACATGCATAGCTTATATCTGGTTGCATACTGTCTTGGGAAGGGGGAAGAGGAAGGAGGAAGAAAAAAATTGGAACTCAAAATCTTATAAAAGTGAATGTTGAAAACTATCTTTACATGTAAATGGAAAAAATAAAATACTATTAAGTGGAAAAAACAAACAAAAAAGACAAAAAAGACATAGGACCCACTCCCATGCATCTCACAGTTCATACCAGATACGTACACAACCATAGCACAGAATATAATGTCAAAGGGTATCTGCACAGGCACAAAATGCCATGTGCGTCCAAAAGAAGGAGACATCATTTCCAAGAATCACCAAAGAATACTTGATGGAGAAAGAGGCATCTGAGCCAGACCCTGAAGCATGGGTAGGAAGGGATTCCAGGCAAAGGGCATAGTGTGGACAAAGGCACAGAGGTGAAAAACCAGCACTACCTGAAGACTTTCATGAAGACTTTAATGTCCCAAGTCTTTCTTTCTCTTTCTCTTACTGCAGCTCTTCCTCGCGCTGCCCCCCATGTAACTGGCCCTTTGGCGGTGAAAAAGGATACATTGTTTCTTCCCTTCAGCTACCATTTAAGCACTAGAGACAGGGATAGCAGCAATAGAAGACCAAACCCTGAGGAAGCTGAAACTCACCAAGTCATAGCATCCCAGTTAGAAGGAATCTCAGCTGTCATCTCATCCAGCCCATAATTGAACAAAAATTTCTTCTAGATCACACTGACCCAGTGCTCCTGCAGCCTTTGCTTGAAGACCTTCAGTGTGGAGGAACCCACTCCCTCCCAAGTAGCCCATCCCATTTTGGAACAGCTCTCAGTAGTAGGAAGTCTGTCCTGACATCAAGTCTATACATTGCCGCTTTGCAATTTCCTCTCGTTGCTCCCAGAGCCAAAAGTTTAATCTAATCTGAGAAACTGTTTTGTTCTTAATATGACAGCCTCTCAAATACTTGAAGACAGCACTCATTTTCCCTTAAGCCTTCTCTTTTTCTAGGCTAAACATCTCCAATTCCTTTAACCAATCTCAGACTACTCAAGAAGAAAAACTATCCAAACTTGAAACATTTAGAGCAGGGGTTTTTCACCTGGGGTCTTTGAACCTGTTTAAAAAATATTTTGATAAGTATTTTGATATGATTCGTTTCCTTTGTAAGTCTATGGTTCTTATTTTTATGCATTTAAAAACATTTATTCTGAGAAGCGCTGCATAGGCTTCACCAGACTGCCAAAGAGCTCCAGAAACTGAAACAGTTTAGGAACCCCTGGTCTAGAGAGCCAACTGAAGGTAGCCATTTGGAGACATCGGTTCTCCTTGGGGCCTTGCTTTGATAAAGTGGGCCTGATCAGCCATCTAAGAGAGCCACCTCCCTCTACTCCAGTTATAGCTGCTCCTCATTCAGAGGTGTCTCTCTCTGTGCCCCCAAACTGGTCTTGTTTCTGGATTGTTGTCACCTTTAGCAGATAGATAGCATAAGTAGACTGTGTAATAATACTGGAGCGCATGTGGTAGTGTTCTGTATAGACATCATGAAGGATGTACTATCTCTGTCCTCAGGGAGCTTATAGGTGAAGAAGTAATAAAATAAACATGTAAAGTACTAAGCAAAGACCAGAGATTACCTATAACCTGTCTGTGTCAGCACTGCTCTCTCACCTGGACCCTCACTGTGACTCAACAAGTCTTTTGGATATCTCTTCTTGACTCCCTATCATACTCCCCGTTCTTCAGTCTCTTTCCCCCAGCAGATAATATGACTTCCTACTTGTCTGAGGTGGAATTCATCTAGTGTGAGTTTCCTCGACAGTTGTTTTCCATATTTCACAATGTCTCCTATGTTTACCCATCCTTTCCTGCTTTCCTCTATTCTCACAGGAACAAGAATCCCTTCTCTTTGCCAAGGTTAACCCTGCCTATTGTACTCTGATCCCATCTTTGGCTGTCTCCTCCAGCTGCTCTGTCTCTCTCTCTGTCTCTCTATCTCTCTCTGTCTCCTCCCTTCTTTCCTCTCTCTTCCCTTTCTCTCTCTCTCTCTTTCTCTCTCCCTCTCTGTCCTTTCTCTTTCTTTCCCCATCCCTCCCTGCTCCCCTCTCTGTTTCTCTCTGTCTCTCCATCTCTCTCTCTGTCTCCTCCCTTCTTTCCTCTCTCTTCTCTTTCTCTCTCTTTCCCTTCCCCCTCCCTTCCTGTCCCCCCCCTCCATTTCTCTCTGTCTCTCTCCCTCATCTCTGACTCTCTCTTCCTCTGTCTATCAGTCTCTCTCTTGGATTTTCACTTTCTCCCTCTCAATTGTTTCCTTCCTTCTGACCCACAAACAGTGCTTAGATCTCCGCAGTCCTAAAAAAGCTTCTTTTTATCCTTGCACTCTTTTTAAATGCTATATTTTATCTTTTAATTTCAGTGCTAAAATTCTCAATAGTCATCAAAATTCACTCTTCTTTATGGACTTATCCTATTTATTTACTCCTTTGTTCTATTTGATCTGACTTCTTGCAGTTTTCACTTTGATCTAAATCACTTGTGACTATCTAATATTTAAATCCAATTGGTTTTCTCAGTCCTTGTCCTCCATGACTTCTCTGCAACATTTTACACTTTTGATGATCTCTTGGTTTTGAAATTCTTTTCTTGACTTCACTATATACACCTGTTTCTTCTTCTGCTTCTTAGTTCATTCTTTCTTTTTCTTTTCTAGTAGCTCTTCTTCTTTCCCCACAATGTGAGTGTTGACAAAGGTTCCATCCTTGGTCCTTTTCTCTTCTCTTTCCATACTTTCTTCCATTGCAATTTCATCAGCTCCCATGGCCTCAGTTATCATTTTTTATGCTATTACTCCTCAGATTTATATTTCTAGTCTTTCTTTTCTCCCTCCCAAATTTCTCATTTCCAGCAGCCCAGTAGACATCTCTCATAGCTGGTAGACATCTCTACTGAAACTCCTTGTGTTTAAAAATGAACTTAACCATTGCCTTCTCCAAACCATTTCCTCCTCCTAATGGCCCCATCCATATTTGTTAGTGGAATCACCATTCTACTAGTTACTCATGCTTGAAACCTCAAAGTCATCCTTGTTTTTCCCTTCTTTCTCTCCAAATCCATGAGTCCTATGGTATTTATTGCCCTTACATGCGTACTTCCATTCTCATCAGAGCCTCCATTGCCTTTAAAAATTAATTTTATTATTTAAAAATATTTTTATGTTTTATTGCTGCCTTTTTTTAATATTACGGTCATTTCTAGCTATTCCCCTCTTCCACCCAGTGAGTGTCCCTTTGTAACAAAGAAAAACCAGCCGACACATGTGACTGCATATGTAACATTGTGCATTCACAGTCTCCTATCTCTCTGAGGAAAGGAAGGAGGTGCATTCCTTGGGGCCAAGATTAGTCATTACAGTTACTCAGCATTCAGCTCTCTTTTAATGTTTTTTTTTCTTTCCCATTTATATGATTGTAGTCATTGTGATGATTTTTTCCTGGTTTTGCTCACCTCACCTTGTGTTAGTTTTTACAAGTCTTCTCATGTTCCTCTGAATTCCACGTCCATTGCTTCTTATTGTCTGATGCAATTGGACAATTATATTCCTAATATTCCTTTACATTCATTAGCCACAGTCTGTTCAGCTATTCCAGAACTGGTGGATGCTCATTTCGTTTCTAATATTTTGCTGCCACAAAAGCTGCTACAAACATTTTGGTAAATAATGGGGCATTTTTTTTTTCCTTTCCTACTTTTGGCCTCCTTGGGGTAGATGTACAGCAATGGAATCTTTGGGTCAATAGATACGGATTTTTAAATCACTTTTCCCCCCACATAATTCCAAATTGTTTTCCAGAACAGTTGGATGCTTAATTACCTTTTGTTCAAACTATCAAAAAGTGACCTCATAACTATTTTCCCAAACTAGTTTCTTTTCCCTTTCAGTTTATTCTATTCATGGCTGCTAGAAAGATTCTCCTTAAGGAAACTGCTTATGGTTTTCAGTAGCGTCCAACTCTTCTTGACTTCATTTTTGACCTCTTTTTTTTTTTTTTGGCAAAGGTACTGGAGTTGTTTGCCATTTCCTTCTCCAGCACATTTTACAGATGAGGAAACTGAGGCAAACAGGGTTAAGTGACTTGCCCAGGGTTACACAGCTAGTAAGTATCTAAGGCCAGATTTGAACTCATGAAAATGAGTCTTCCTGACTCCAGGCCCAGCACTTTATCCACTGTTTATGTTATTCCTCCACTCAGAAACTTTCAATAGCTCCCTATTGTCTCCTGAATAAAGTCCAATCTCTTACTCTTGCCCCTACATACTTAGTCTCTAGCAAACTTGAACTATTCACATATATCTAATCTCCTATGTCTGTGCCAATAGTCATGCTGTTCCCTCTCCCTAAAAATCCTTCCCTACCACTCTCATCTTCACCTGTCAAAACAAAAGCTCAGATCAAATGCCACTATTTCCATGTGAAACTCAATAGGTAGAAGAACCCTGGGAGCTGGGAGACTACCGAGAGCTCTGATAGTCCCCAAAGAAGGGTGTTCAAAATCTTTTCCTTGTTGAGTTCATGGACTTGACAGTCCATGCTGTCAAGGGATCTCCTTCAGGTCTAGTGCTCAGGGAAACTCACTTAGTAGTAGAGGTCATTTAGAAATCCCTCTCTTCCACCTACTCCAACAAAACACATTTTATTTTTTCCCCCAGGTGCTGGAGTTCACCACAAAGGAAATATCCCAATGGGGCAGCCAAATAGTGAAGGCTGTCCTTAGCTGCCCAGATCTGCTGCAGTAAGAAAGAGGGTGTTTGAGCATCGAGGCACCAAGTTTCTCCGGCTAGGGCACTCTCTGCTCCTCCGAAGCCTTGCTTTCAACTGCCTCTTGTCCTTCTCCTCTTGTGCAGGGTTTTGGAACTTTGGTATTGCCATGTTGTGATTGGGGAAAGCACCTGGCGCCCCACCAAGGGCAGCAGCCAATCACAGTTTTCTCTTGTAGCTGTGTTGTTTTAGGGGCAATGAGTGGAGGGGAACTTTCCCCTCCCTGTTGTTTCTTTTTAATGTCTCTCTGTAGCCTCTTGGCTTTCCTTTCCTCCCTCCCACCATTCCTCTCCTAAAGGAGCAGGTCCAATCAATGGGAGGGCTGGACACATAAAGCACAGACCCAGGTAAATGTATAGGCAAGGACAAAATGGAGCCTCTTCTTCCCCCCTCAACTACCCATCTCTCTCTCAGACTAGTCTCAGCTACATTGAAGAGTCTGATACATGATCTAATCCTCCCTGCCCCACTCCCAGCACCCTGCTCTCTTCTTTCCTGGGCCCCTGGCTACTGTTTTTCAGGATGAGACCCATTTTCTATCTTCATCCCCTCCCCAGAGGTCCCTCAGCCACAAGGATGAAGAAATAGTGTCAGATGGGAAAAACCACACTTGGATTGGGGTTGCTGAAGGGGATAATGACCTGACACAAGAACCCCAGAGCCACTAAGTGGGAGTGGTACAAGAAAGCATACCTGGGAGTAGTGTCCTGAGGGTCTTCTCTAAGGTTGCTACTCCCGGAGAAAGGGGCATAGAAGGGTAGCTCTAGAACTGGAAATGACGTTAGAGTCATTCAATTCAACACACTCATTTTCGAGATGAGTTAATTGGGGCCCAGAGAGGTTCACTGATTCACCCAAGGTTATACAAGTA
Source organism: Notamacropus eugenii (assembly GCF_028372415.1). Classification (NCBI taxonomy): domain Eukaryota; kingdom Metazoa; phylum Chordata; class Mammalia; order Diprotodontia; family Macropodidae; genus Notamacropus; species Notamacropus eugenii. Next base: position 370,191,068 of record NC_092873.1, on the reverse strand, counting down.
TTCTTTTTTTTTTTTTTTTTGCAGAAATGGGATTTGAACTCAGATTCTATGACTCTAAGTTCAGAGTTCCATGTTTAGTACTTTCCCCACTGTTTCATAAGCAGAGAAATAGTGTCATAGGGAGAGCTATCTGCTGTCACATTGGAGTTTGGTGGTGATGGTGGTGATAGGGGGCCTTCTCTAATAGTCTGGAGGTAGGACAAGGGCAGACTGGAGCACTTGCTTCCCTTACTCCTGTTGGAAAATAGAATGGGGGCAAGTGGTCCAATGTGGAATCAGTGGAGGCAGAGAGCTCTTGGGCATGGTGACAGTGCTCTGCTTTAGATTGACTTCTGGGCTAGACTCCTAAGCTCAGGGTCCCCTGCCAGACCAAGCTGGTGTGGGAAAAGCCAAGGGAAGGGAGAGGGGCTGTAGGATAGAATGCTAGAGTGTAGTTGGCAGCGAAGGGGCCCGGGTTTCCCCTATCCTCAGGGGAGCACTGGTGTTAAGCTAGTTAACCCCAGGTCCTAAGGGAGGAGTTCAATGCCTATAAGCAGAAAATGCTAAACTGTGAGATCTTCAGAGATAGAAAGAGCAGTATTTTTATACAGTGTTCAGCGGCAAGGGGTGGAGCTGCCCTGGGTATTACCTGCTTAGCCCTGAAAGCTGGCCTCAGAGCAGAAGGGCAGGCTGAGTCCTGTTTGGGGTGGAGAAGAAACCTGTTCTCTAGAGGAAGCTCTCTAGGGGGACTGCCTACCCACCCACTGGCTCACCTACTCACTGTCCCAGGGAGTTCACTCTCTTTGCCTCTTCACATTAGTGGGTTGGCACCAGGATGGGGAGAAGTTGATCTGAGGAATCATGAGGCTTGGAAAGGAGAGAGCTTTGGGGGAGGGGCTTCCAGTTTCACTAAAGCATTAAATCTGTACTGCCCAGTATGGAACTTGGGCTTGTTAACACTGGGGTAGGAGGAGGAAGACTAGAGTTGATTTGGGGGGTCCTCTGTTAGCACTAAGCCAAGATAAAATGATGAGATTATTCTTGTAGTATTCTTTCCCCTAGTGAGGAGAGAGAGAGAGAGAGAGAGAGAGAGAGAGAGAGAGAGAGAGAGAGAGAGAGAGAGAGAGAGAGAGAGACTATGTGGTTATGTGAGAGGGGACAGGGTTTAGAGACTCATAATTTCTCCTTTTCCATCCCCCAAGTTGAAGTGCAGTGCTTTCTTCCCCAAACCCTGGGGGGCCCAAAGAAGAAAGGATTACACAGTGGGAGGCCCCCCCTGGCCAGTGGTTGGGCCTGGAATGTGCTCAGGTCTGCTGGCTGGCAGGCCCAGGCCCTGGAATGTGCCTGCAGCTACCAGGGGGAGAGGAACCGCTTATGAAATGTAACCAAGTTTGGAAGTGTGTGCAGAGGTTGCTAGGGGTGAAGCTGGAGTGGGGCCACAGGTAACAGAAGGCGCCTTGGCACAGGAATGAATAATTCACAGCTGAGGAGGGGAAGGCCACCTTTTTTTTCCTCCTTTCTATTTCTCTTCTCCCTCCCTTTTGCTCTTCTCCCTTTCCTTCATAGCTGCCAAACTCTCCTCCTCACCCAGATCCCTTACCCAGCAAGGATCTGTTTGGTTTTGAGGTTTCCCCCAGGCTTCCCCATCTCCTTGTGCCTTCCTTCTAGCTTTGCATGAATAAGGAGAAGACAGCAAGGCTCCAAAGTTGCCTGACCCTTCTATCTGGAGGTCAACACTCCCATTCCCAGCCAGTCAGAGGGACAGCTTTTTCCCTTTCCACAATAACAATTTGGGACAAGCTAAAAGCCCAAGAGAAATCTGAAGATTCCCATCCTGGAGCTCCTGGAATCTATTATTCCCCATAGGACAGGGAAAGGACCTGCCTTGGCAATCATGTTATCCCAAACTAAATGGAAAACAAAATGCCACCCTGCCCCAGGCTCTCTTGACCCTCAGAAAGAGGGGAGAGAAGGATGCTGGGCTGGAAGTAGCCAAAGCAAGCTACATTCAGAGACTCATTCCTCCTGCAAATGAAAAGCTGTTCACTTCTAACAAAGTTTGTGCAGTGAGGAATACATGAAAATTCTTTTAAACAAACAAACCCCCATGCACTTGGGGAATTCATAAGGTGGAAACCCAATCTTGAGCTTTGTGAGTGTTGGTTGCTATGTTAGGTTTTGTTTTCACATGTGGTGTTGTTGTTGTTTTTTCTTAAAGATGTTTAATAGGAATTCATATAATAAAGTCATGGTGTACTCTTAACTTGCAGTCATGGTCTGGGTTGAGGGGGCCCAGCAGGACAAAGACTGGGGACAAGACTGACCTCAAGGGATCTGGGGCCCAGGACAACCGCTTCTTTTCTTCCTCTTTTCCTGCTTCTTTCCTACTTTCTTACCCCAGCTTTTTATCCAGCAAGGTGCATTTCTAAGGGGTTAAGAGACTCCTTTCACAAGGACAGTGATACCTGTTTCCAGGTTGGTGGACTCTTAATTATCTGCTTGGCTTCTCCCATCACCAAGCACCTTTCTCCAGGCTGTGCTCTTCCTGTCACCCAGCCTGTGTTTGCTTAGGGAAGATAAACTCCTTTTGCTTAAGCAAAACACAACTGGGAAAGCTGGTCTGTTACAAAAGCATTATATAATTTTACTCCCAAGTCAAGTAGAATTTTTTTTTAGATTGGGGTCTTTTGGAACAAAGTCACTGACTCCATGCAAGTGGTTGATCACCTAGTACTTGGATCCGTTCAAAGGGTAAATACAGGTGTTTGGGACTAAGGCAAGGAAAGGCAACAGGCATGTATTGGTTGCTTATTATGTGCCAGGCACTGTGCTGAGTTCTGGGGATACAAATACAAACAAAAAAGAAACACAGTCCTTGACCTCAAGGAGTATTCTACAGGGGAAAGACAACACAGAAAAAGTAGCTAAGAAGATGTGTAGGGTGGAAGGTACTGGGGTGGGGGCACGGTGTGGAAGTATAGAGAGTCAGAAATAGAGCTGGGAGGGGGATGGCTGGCTGGCCGACCGGGGTCTTTCCCTGAAATAGAGAGCCCCACCTTAAAAATTCATTAATAGGAGAAGGGGGCAGGCCTGCCACAGGGATGAACTAGGGCATGATAGCAGCTGAGTCATGGAAATGAAGTCCAGGAGGAGAATAGGCTCTGTAGTCAGGTTTGGGGATGTGGTGATTTCTAAGATTTCCTCTCAGACTCCTGAAATCCTTGGCCTTTTCTACTTCTGGGAATGGGGTGAGGGGTCTAGTTCCTACTAGGGATGACTAGAGCAGCTTCATCTTCCCGAGAAAAGGACACAGGGGCTTGGAGATGCAGGAGAGAGTTTCAAGCAGAGGGAGCAAAGTGGGAGAAGGCAGCTGGGATGGAGCAGCACTGAACCTAAGTGTCATGCAGAGAAGAAATAGGTAAGTGCCCACAAGGTCACGCTGTGAAATGGAAGGACACCTTAAAAGTATCTCCCTAGTGGCTGTGTTGGTCTAACTTTGCCACCATTAGAATTGTCTGGGTTAAGAAACAGGTTCTGAGAGGGGGCCATTAAAATGCAAATGTTAACTGGGATAGTAACATATTAACTGGGTTAATATCTATTATCAGAGGATAGATTAGTTCCTGTTTCCCAAACTGCTCTGTGGAATTCCGATTCTCTGTGCACTAGGAATAGGGGTTCCACAAGAATATTTCAGTTCATTATTTTTAAAGTAGCTCCCATGTGTAAGAAGGGAAGAGATACAAAGATAAAAGCAGTGTTCTTGTCTTCAAAGAGCTTACCTTCTTGGGGGAAGAGGAGGGGGTGAATGAAATGCACATACAAGTAAATACGGAGCATATGTAAAGTAAGTTAAAGAGGGATAGTTGTAATAATAATTTGGATTGAGGAGCTGGGACCAGGAAAGGCCTCATGTTAGAAGGCAGTTCCTGAGTAAGTTCTTGAAGAAAGTCAGGGATTGGAGTCTGGGTAGAGGCGGTGAGGAGAGAATATATTCCAGACTCCAGACAAGCCCAAAGGCAGGAAATGTAAGGTCATGTATCAGCACCAGCTAACAGACCATTTTGACTGTGACCAAGAATGGGGAGTAATAAGAAATAAGACTGTAACAGTAGGTCAGAGTCAGATTGTGAAGAACTTGAAATGTCAGGCTGAGGATTTTTCATTTTATCCTAATGGCAGTGGGGAGACATGAAAAGTTTTTTAGTAAAGATATTTTTTCCCTTCAAAAGTATAAAATATATACATTAACAACACTCATGTGTAGTAGTTTTTTGGTATAAAACAGCTTTAATTTCCTCAATGTTGCTTTAACATTTCCCCCACTTCCTTTGTTCTTGGTCATTCTATTTGTGGTTCATCCCCTCCCTGTGCCCCCACAACCCAGCATTTATGGGCTTCCTAATATTTCAAGTCCATAATTATATGATAGCTAAATTCATTTGGGAAATGCTGGGTTAGTTTTTTTGACTTATCTGGAAATGGGTTAATTTTGATGGGAAGGGAGGGGAATAGAAAAGTGAATTTGGGGATTTTTGGGTGATGGGGGCAAATGCTGTTCAGGGGCAAAAGGGACCAAAAGAAGGTGCTAAAGACTTAAAAGAACTCCCACCAACAACATTTTTGCCTAGGGTTGGTTCTGCAGCTAAAACTGAACCTGTTCCTTCTGTCCCTGTGCTCTCCATAAGCATGGAGTGTGTGGGAAGACTGTGGACATAGTGGGCATGTGGGGGGGGGGGGGGGGTAGACCATGGGAAGGGAGAAACAGACATCTCAGTTTTCATTTCTGATGGTCACAGGTAGTACGGAGGCCCTAAAATCCAACTGGCAGTCAATATGGCCTTAGATGGAGGGCGAGAGGGGAGAAAGGTAGTGGACAGTCAGTGAGGCTGGGGAGGGGAACCCAAGAATCTAGAAATGCCTCTTTCAGAACAACAGCCGTTCTTGGAATGTCTCAGAAGTCAAATTCCTGGAAATGCTTTCTCTTGTGAAAAGCCTATTCACTCCCCGGGGCGATAACCTTGGCATTAGCTGCTGTAGCCATAAAGAGTCCCTGGGACAGGCCAGCTGCAGAAGAAAGTAGAAAAGTTAAGAGCAGCTGGGAGATTGACTGCCACCTGGTGGCTCTTGTAGAAGTAATCACACCTGGATGCTCCAAAGGCTGAATCACCTCTTTCCCCTATGGGAAGCCAAAAGGCATCTGGATTCTAATCTTCTCCACCCCGCTCCCCGCAGGGATCAAAGGCACATAGATTTGGAGCTAGAAATGATCTTAAAGGTCATCTAGTTCAGGCCCCTCATTTTGCAGGTCCAGAGAATTTCTTGCCCAAAGTCACACAGTAGGGGTCAAAATTTAGGCTTCTCTTACAGATCTAGACTTAGAATTTGGGAACTAGACAAGATATTAGAGATCATTTAGTCACATAATATAAATCAGAAGGTAGCCCAGAGACCAGCATGCTCGACTGAGGACACCCTGTTGCTACATGCCCAACAAAAGATGGTCACCCAACCTTCCCTGAAGACCCGTGATGAAGAGGAGTTCACTTCCTTTGAAAGCACCCATTCTGCTTCGGGGGAGCTCTAGTTGTTAGAAAGTTTTTTCTTACAGTAAACCTAAATATTTATTTTTGAAACTTCTAACTCACTCCGAATTCTGCTCTCTGGGACTAAGTGGAACAATTCTAATCCTACTTTCATGTGATAGTCTTTCAAATGCTTGAATATAGCTACCACAGCTTCCTTAAATCTTTGCTTTTCCAGGCTAAATATTCTCATTTCCTTAAATTTAAACCATGTTTGATATGATCTCAAAGACTTTCACCAGCAACCAAGTGACACAGTGAAGGACTTGGAGTCAGGAAGATCTGAGTTCAAATTTTACCTCAGTTTCTTATTAGTCATGTGACCTCATACAAGTTACTTAACCTATATGCCTCAGTTTCCTTATCTGTAAAATGAGGAATAATAACACCTTAGCACCCACTGTGAGGACAAAATGAGATATTTGGAAAATGCTTCCAAGCCTTAACGTGCTGTATAAATGTTAGCTATTGTTGTTATTGTTATTCACCAATTTGGCCACGCTCTCCTGGATCAATTCCTCTACATATTGTAATGAAAGACATTGGCCTTTCCTAAAATATGGCACCAAGATCTGAATGGTCTAGTCCAGATAATGGGGTCTGACCTGGACAGAGTAGAGTGTAGTGGGCTATTGCCCTCTTAATGTAGCCAAAGTTCAGTCCCTGTCTCTTTTTTTATCTGCCACATCAGTGCTGTTGACTTGTACTGAACTTTGCTGTATGTGAAAACTCCAAGATCTTTTCCCAATGAACAGCATCATTTGCACAGAATGAAACTGAAGTGATTTACTCAAGACCACACAGCTGCTTAATGGCCAACCTAGACATAGGCACAGTTCTCTTGGCTCCTGGTACAGTGTTTTGTTTTGTTTTTAAGTCAGTGAAATGTAGTGGGATGAGTATAGGATGTGGTATTAGAATTGGGTCTAAATTTCAGCAAAGGCTGTTAAGTCTGTGCAAGTCATTTAACTTTTCTGGAATCTTTGTTTTCTCCTCTGCACAATGGGGAATTAGGATCACTCACTGCACCTGAAAGCTTTTGGTGTGAATTCTTTCATCTGGTGGCAAAGTTATATCCAAGATCCTTGGATCCCTTGGTAGTTACAACCTCTCTGGGAATGATAATGTGCTACCTCTGAATACACAACGGAGAAGAGAAAAAGGAAAAAGCCTGTACACAAGGGAGCAGCTAAGTGGTTCAGTGGATAGAGTGCTGAGATCTGGAGTCACAAAGACATGAGTTGAAATATGATTTCAAGCTGTGTGACTTGGCTAGTTACTTAACCCTTCTTGCCTCAGTTTTCTCATCTGTAAAATGAGCTGGAGAGGGAAATGGCAAAGCACTCCCGAATTTGTCAAGAAATACCCCATGAAGAGTCAGACATGACTGAAACAACTGAACAACAACTTTTGTATGTCCCAAGGAGCTTTATTATGGGATGTTCTCTCCAGATGACTGGAGATGGCATTGGGATGCTGTGGTTCCCCAAATTTGCATCCAGATTGGGTGGGACAGTTTCCTGCCTTTCTCTTTTTGTACAGTAAAAGTTCCATCTCTGAAATATTTTATGAATGTTCTCTCCTTTGGGGGGGAAGGGTTCCAGGACGGTGATTGTTGGGGAGCTAGGTATTCTCTTACTTCAGTTTCCATATATATGCTTTGAGAACTTTGAACACAATAATTGGCCAAGGGGAAGAAGATGTGGAATTAGAATGTTTCCCAGTTTACTCAAAATTTGCCAACCAGAAGGATGGGGAGGAAAGGGTTATCTAGCCCAAGGTGATACAGGACTATTTGGGAATCAGGTGGACACTAGGCTACAAAGTTATGCTTAGGGAAACAAAAAGAGACTTCTCAACTAGTTTTAGGGATGAGAACAAAAGGAAGGCAGAAACAATTAAAATGATAGATAGTAGCCAGTTTATATGGGCATAAATATTTTCCAGGAGGTCAGTCTCAAAACTGCCTGACCAGTGCTAGAGGGTGGTCTTGGGTTGTTCCTCCACTAAAGATCAAAGTGCCTATAACTCCCCCCTCACCCCTTGGGATTCTACCTGTATGAATGCTAACTCATATTCTAGGGCAAGGGTCCTTATCTCTCCCTCCCTCCCCTTCCCCCCCTCCCCTCCGTATGTGATGGACCTCTCTGACAATCTGTGAAGCCTATGGACCTCTTCTTAGAATGTTTTTTAAATTAACAGAAAGAAATGTTAAATATCATTTAGAGTTTAGTGAAAATAAAGATGCATTTTTTCTTCTATTCAACTTAATGGATCCCCTGAAATTGATCCATGTAGCCCTAGAGGGGTTTGTGACTCCCAATTTCTTTGGAAAGAGAGGAACAGACTTTAAAATACAAGGATCCTCACAGGGTGGGGGTGGAGCTCAATATAGCTATGTATAAATGTGTGTGTATGTACTTTCTGGCAAGCAACATCAGTTCATTGACATTCCTCAGAGGAAAGATGGTGTTTGTGGTTACAAATTTCCAAGAAGCAAACCTAGCCTCATATGCAGCATAAGAACGGTCATGGAAAACACACATCAGGAACTCTGAAATGAATCGTGGCTGTGATCATTTAACAGGCCTGGCAACAAACAGAAGTGGTGATACTTGTATCACTTAGAGGCCTCCTAGGAAAGTGCTTTGCAAAAGTTGAAGCTGTATTTGGCTATTGTCTCCTTTACACTCCCTGGGGAAGATACAAGGGGATACCAAAGGAAGCGACAGTAACTCCTAGCTGAGCTTAGGAGACTGCCTCCAGCCTCAATTCAGTTCAGCAAACATTCATTGTCTGCTGTGTGCAAGGCATTGTAGTAAGAGCTGGGGTAGACAAAATCCCTGCCCTGAAAGAACTTACCTTCTAAATGGTATATTCACAGATAAACAGAAGGCAAAGCAACTTATAAAATCCTTTCTGACCCCATCTATCTGTTAATGTTTTTTCTCTCTCTCTCTTAAAATTACTTTATATTTATTAATATTGGTACATAGACCCGAAGGAAAGAGGTTGGATTTGGAGTCACAGGACCTGAGTTCAAATTCTGCCTCTTCTACATACTGCCTGTGTGACCTTTAGTAAGTCATATAACCTCTCAGCTTCAGTTTCCCCATCTGTAAAATGTGGTATTTGGATTAGATGATCTCAAACGTCCCTTTCAAAATGACCCTATGCTGTATCCCTTAAGCAAAATGCAAATCGAAGACAGAAAGGATTTCATTTTTGTCTTTTTATCCCCAGCACCTAGTAAATGTTTGATACATTTGAACTGAATTTAATGTTGAGTTTGAAATACCTTATGAAATATTCAGGCACATGTGTCCAGCAGAAAGCTAGCAATGCAAGACCAGGGGTCAAGGGAGAGAGAAAATACTGTACTAAGTCTACAGATTTGGGAATCATCAGCATAGATCTAATACTTGAACCCAAGGGAAATGATGAGGTCACCAAGGGAGAGCAGAGAGCAAAGAAGAATAACGAGGACACAGCCCTGAAGAGATACCCTTGCCAAGGGTGTGGGAGGTGAAAAATTAGTCAGCAAAGAAAAATGAGGAACCAGGAGGCAGACTGGAGGAGAAAAGGAGAAAGCAATGTCAAAGGAGAAGGTTTCAGGAGTGGGGTGTGGTCAAGTGTCCAAAGCTACACAAAAGTCAGAAGATTAGAGCTGAGAAAAGGCCACAAGGACACAGCAACCTTGGAGAGAACAGCAGCAAGAGAATGTTGGGTTGGGACTCAGGGACCAGAAGTCAGACTGCAATGGGTTTGAGGAGGTGGAGGCAGTGAATGCTGACCATTTTCTCTAGGAGTTTGGCAATAAGAGGAAGGGAAGACATAGGATAATAGCTTCCTCTAAATTTGGCAAGATCAAGTAAAGAATTTAAAAAAAGTTTTTTCAAGCAACAAAAACCTATTTCTCCCCCCCCCCCCCGCTGTTTTCAAAAGGAAAACCAAAACCCTTGTAACAAATATGCATAGTCAAACAAATTCTTGTGTTCGTCCTGTCCAAAAATATGTCTCAGTCTGCACCCTGAGTCCCTCATTTCTCTGGCAGCAGAGCTACATCGTTGGTTGTCTGCCCTTTGCATTAATCAGAGTTCCTAGGTCTTTCAAAATTGTTTGCCTCTACAATGTTGTTATTGTATAAATTGTTTTATTTGTTCAAATTAAGGATTTTTTTAAGTCTGTGGTAGAACTGAGAAAGAAGGGAGCCAGTAGATATGGAAAGATAGAAGATGAAAGAGGAGAGAAGGGGAAGGATCCATGGGAAAGCTACTGGACGCATTGGGTAGAGAAGGAACCAAGAGCAAGAGCAGAAGAGGTAGCCTTGGAAAGAAGAGGATGTATTTAGGGATAAGAGTAAAAGAAAGGGAGAAACAATTAAAATGACATAGGTATATGGAATAGTAGCCAATTTTGTATAAGCATAAATCTTCCCTAGGAGGCCAGCCTCAAGATTGCCTGACCAGTACCAGAGGGTGGCCTTGGACCACTCCCTCCTGGAGAGATCAAAGGCTTACAGAGGTGCTATCTCTTCCTCAGAGAGAGCAATAGAAGAGGAAAAGGGTGAAGGTGTATGGGGGATTTAAGTGTGGAATAAACAAGATGAGGAAAGCTTATCTTAGGTATCTAGTTTTCCTCTGTAAAGGACACCCACTGGATATCTACTGAGAGGAAAGAGGATGGTGTTGGAGGCTTGAAGATAGAAGAAAAGGTTTGGGATAGCTGTTGAGGAGAATGAGAAGGCACCAAATAATTGTGCAGTAGTAAGGGCCCAGATGAGATGGGATAACCTGAATTTCTAGTGGAACTACTCAGCATAATGAGATGAAGATCTGAGTTTGAATTATGCTTCAGAGGCTATGTGACCTTGGGGAAGTCACTTAACTAGACCCCAGTTTCCTCATCTGAAAAATAAGAGGGTTAGACTCTAAGATCCCTCCCAACTCTAAATCTGTGGTCCTGTGACTTCCTCCAGGACTATTCAGCAGTTTCTGAAGATGTGGAAAAGAAAATGTGTGAGTGTGTGTTTGGGGGTGGGGGATGAGAGGGGAGTATGACACAGGATTGAGGATAGTGGGAAATGAATGGCATTAGGAAAAGAGGGCAAGAAGTTAAAGGAAAAGGGCAATGTATAAATGAATTGGTTACCTACAGGGTCACATTAAGGAAGGAAAATGAAGCCAGAGCAAGGATGACAGACTGGGTAAACAGGAAGGGATGAGGGACTGAAGGTTATGCTAAGGATGAAGAATAGTTTGGAAGGAATGAGGCCAAGGTGAAAGGACAAGAGATTGTTATCTGAGGAAAAAATTCAGAATTCAAAATATTGGGAATGGCAGTTATGGGTGATTGTGAGATCTAAGGTATGGCTATCCATGTGGGTGACTGAGCTGGAGGGAGGGGTGTGGACACTGAGGAGGTAGGTGAACTGGGAGTCCAGGGCTCTTGAAGGGATGTCAACACATGCACTGAAGTATGAGAGCAGAGATGGAGTGGGGGGGGGGGGGGGTGGTGCGGGAGGAAGGTGGACAGGAAGACTGAATTCATACAGAAAGAAGGGTTAATAGCCTCAGAGCTGGTAGCTCACTACAGGAAGAATCTGGATGGGGTGATTCAGACATTTGAAGTGAACCTCGGAAGAGAGGGTAGCTGGGTAAGGATGCAAAAGAAGGCTCCAGAGGGGGCAGTGGGCAATAAGGAGGATGGTGTCCATTTGTCCTGGGCTTGTGAGTGTGTAGACGGTAAGGGAATGAGAGAAGGATCAGTCAGCCTTCAACATTTCCCCTACCTGTCTCAGACTCAGAGTTGGAAGGGCCTTAATAGTTATCCAGTTACCTCCCTGTTTTACAATTGAGGAAACCAAGGCCCAGATAGTAAAAGTGATTTGCCCAAGGTTACATAGGTAATAAAAGTCAGTCAGGATTGGAACTCTGCTCCTCTGACTCTAGGCTCTAGGAGTCCTTCCACTGTTCAACTCTGCCTTTCTTCTTAGGAGCCTTCCTTCTTTGTCTCTTCATCTGGCTCACTCCCCTATATTCTCCACCCCTTCCCATTTGACCCTGTCTTCTAACTTCCTGCATTATCTCTCCTTCAACTCTTTTACACAGTCAGGACACAAATATGCAGTGTTTACTAGTTGCTAGTGCTTGGTTGGCATTATGGACATGTCAAAGTGGTCTGATTTCTGCCCTCAAGGAAACCACTGGGAGGAGGGAGAGAGGGCCTAGAGAACACATTCATTCAGCAAACATCTACTAAGTAGTATGTGTTAGGCCCTGGGGAGGGGCAGGAAGAGCTAAAACCAGGACAAGGATCTTACTGGTAGCAGGGAGAGAGTAATAAATGACAGCTAAGTGTGAGATCACATTCCTGGGGCCACAGATGTTTAGAAGGAAAGATTCATGAAGAGTGATACCTCTATTAATGAAAAGGGTATATATACCCTCCAGGTATATATATCCTGCCCTAGACCTTCTACTTTGTTATCAATTTCATTATCTTAGGATCCCATGATTTAGAGCCTTCTAGAAGGACTCTAGAAGATCATGGAAGTCCATTTTAGAGATGAGAAAGCTGAGGTCCAGAAAGGATAAATGACTTGCCCAAAGTCACATAAGTAGTAAGTGCGGCTCAAATGCAGACCCATCAAATCCATAGGTAATGTTTTTTTCCCCCTATATTATACTGACTCTCTAATCACTTCATTAAAAAAAAAAAGATTTACTGACTCCTTTTATACAAGTCACTTCCCAATATAATCCCTGACAGATAATGACATAGTGTCATTATTTGTCATTTCTAGTGGAACTACTCAGCATAATGAGGTGAAGACCTGAGTTTGAATCCTGCCTCAGATACTTAGCAACTATGTGACCTTGAGGAAGTCACTTAACTGAATCCCAGTTTCCTCATCTGAAAAATAAAAGGGTTAGACTCTAAGATCCCTCCCAACTCTAAATCTGTGGTCCTGTGACTTCCTCCAGCACTATTCAGCAGTTTCTGAAGATGTGGAAACGACCTGAAGATATGCATGTGTGTGTGTGTGTGTGTGTGTGTGTGTGTGCACATAACAAATTTGTTATAGAAATGACAAATAAGTGTCATAAAGGAAAAGTTAAATTAAGTCAGTCCACTCAGAAGCTAGGTCTGATGGTGCACGCACGTGACACTCTGTACCCTTGTTCTTCCACATCTTTGCCAAAAGGAGAGAAGCATGTTTGTTCCATCATCTGCCCTCGGAAGCAAGACTAGTCATTCGACTGACTCTGAATTCATACTTCCTTTATTTTTGTTTTCATTTACATTCTTGGAGTCACTGTGCATATTGTCCTTCTGTGTCAGCTCACTTCCTTCCACACCAGTTCATACAAGTCTAGACACATTTCTCTGAATTCCTCCCATCCATTATTTCTTGTGTTATAATAGTAGTCCGTCACATCCACATAGTAGCAGCTAGGTGGTACCACAATGCACAGAACACTGGCCTGGGAGTCAAGAAGACTCATCTTCGAGAGTTCAAATCCTGCCTCAAATACTTACTAGCTTTGTGACCCTGGGCAAGTCACTTAACTCTGTTTGCTTCCTAAGATAAGCTGGAGAAGGAAAAGGTAACTCCAATATCTTTTCTAAAAAAACCCAAAATGGGGCTGTGAAGAGTTGGACATGACTGAAATGATACCACGACTACCATCACCACCACCAATCACCATGAACATCCATAATACAATGATTTATACAGTCATTCTGCCATTGATGGGCTCCCATAATGCTCCCAGTTGTTGTTTTGCTAATATAAAAAGTGCTGCTATGAACACACCCCTTCATTTGTACAGAGGAGGAAACTGAGGACCAGTGAAGGGAACAAGATTATAAAAGTAGTAACAGAACTGGCAAAAGCTAGAGATTAAAAAAATAGGCTGAGAAGGCTTTGTAACTTTGCAGAGAGTCAGACGAACAGGCAGAAGCTGTCCCTGTGTTTATCACTGAGCTCTGTTCTGCATTCTCCTATAATAATAACTAGTATTTATATTAGCACTTTAAGGTTTGCAAAGCATTTTACCATTATCTCACTTGATCCCCACAACAATTCTGGGAAGTAAATGCTATCATTACCCCCATTGTACATGTGAAAGAACTAAGACAGACAGAGGTTCAGTGTTTGCCCAAAGTCACAATTAGTTAGCGTCTGAGGCTGTGTTTGAATTCAGGTTTTCCTCTATTCACTGTGCCCTCTATCCATTGTGCCACCTAGCTTATTTGTGTGTGTGTGTGTGTGTGTGTGTGTGTGTGTGTGTGTGTATGAGAGAGAGAGAGAGAGAGAGAGAGAGAGAGAGAGAAGAAGAAGAAGAAGAAGAAGAAGAAGAAGAAGAAGAAGAAGAAGAAAAGAAAAAGAAGAAGGAGGAGGAGGAGGAGGAGGAAGAAAAAGGAGAGAGGGGAAGGAGGTAGGGAAAGGGGGAGAAGGAAGAAGGAGAAAAAGGGGAAGAGAGAGAGGAGGAGGAGGGGAGTGAGAGAGGGGGGAGGGAGGGAGGGGGAGAAAGAGATAGAGAGTGAGCACTTCCAAAGGACTTCAATCAATCAATAAACATCTATTAAGTAATTACTTTGAGCCAAGGCATTGTGCTAAACACTTCAGATACAAAAGGAGGTAAAAGACGGTTTTTGCCTTTAAGAAACTCACAATCTAATGGATCTGAGCTGAACCTTGAGTGATGATAAGTAAAATGTGGCTGCCTCAGAGCTGACTGGCAGCAAGAGGAGTTTCTGCATCAGAGAGAATAACCACCAGCAGAAGGATGAGCCCTAACCCTGGCTGGGCTTGCCAGAACACCTGGACCTAGAGGGAATTCTTGGGACGCCATGGAGAAGAGGTGAAATGTAAAATGCTTATTCAGCAGTCTTGCAAACTGCTCCATGTTCTGAAGTTTAAATCTCAACACCCTGGAAAAGTGTAACACTATTTGTGTTGCTGCTATGGTTGGTTTAAATTTTCTGTCAATGCACACTTGTGTGTATTTAGCATTTCTTTTATGTAAAGCAAATGAATTGCTCTCCTATACGTAATTCTATATCATACACTGGGTACTCTTCTCCTCCCACTTTTTGGGAGAGTCTACATAAGAACCAAATCTAAGCTTTAAGTAATTTCCCCACAGGGTGGATTAGGAATGTAGAGAGATAGAGCCAATTAGACAAAAGAGCCTGACCCCACTCCTCTGAGGGCCCGAACCCCCCAGGACTGAATGTGGTCCATATGCATGCATGGAATCCTTGATTGTGAAGAGAGAAAAGGTGAAAGCTCCAGCACCTCCAGCCCTGAAGTGAAAGTGGTTGTTATCGTTAGATGATGACTAAAGAGAAAGTTATCGTTAGATGATGACTAAAGAGAAAGGGAAGACTTACCTGAAATGATGCAGAGAGAAATGAAAAGAACTAGGAAAGTGATATACAATATAGTCCAATTACAGTGATTAAAGAACAATCACAAATGCCCCCAAAGAAGAGATATGAAGAGGCACCTCCCTCCACTTCTTTCAGGGATGGGGACGATGGGTGTGAGATACTGTACGTAATGAACTCAGTAGATGTGTGGGTTAGTTTTGCTTTCTTATTCATTGTTACAAGGAACCACACTACAGGAGGTATATAATGGGAACTGGAGCTATATCAAAACAAAAGATATCAATAAAAATTTTAATTCAAAAAGTACATATCACATACACTCCGCTGGTGGGCATCATCCAGCAACAGATGTTTACCCATTACCTCTGGGTTAGCCTGGTCCCTGGTCGGAGAGTCATGACATTTTTGCAGTGACTCTCAGTTCTGCACCTTCAGTATTCTCAGACTGGCCTGAAGGCTTGGTCTTGACTCCATGGATAGATGGTCTTGTTTCTAGCTCAATGAGTCACACTCTCTAGGTGGCCTCTGTTCCCTTGGGAGCCTCCACAGCTGGACAGCCTCTAGATTCAGCACTATCCAGGCAAGCATTTTCCTCAAACTACTGTACTTTTCTATTGTCAATAGGGTATTTTTTGGCTTGGTATGATCTGACTACTCTGGAAACCATTATGATTAATCAATTCCCCCTCCCCCTATTTTTATGGTTGTTCAGGTATCTTTACTGTCTATATCTATATTTCAAAGCTAGATCTGTATGCATACATTTATAGTAGTCATTCTGACATGGCTTGAGTTGCCTTGCGGGGTGTCCTTAAGTCAATAAGTTGTATTTCTTCCTACTTGGGGAAGACACAGAACTATTTATTGGGGTATCAGAATTGGAGAGTGGAGTTTTTAAAATTATGATGAAAATTTACAAATTTTTCTAGAGAGGAAGTCAGGGATAGAATTGGAGAAGGAGTTGGAGGGGGGAGAGAGAGAGACAGAGAGACACAGAGAGAGAGAAAAAAGAGAGAAGAAGAGGAAAGAGGAGGAGAGGGGAGGAAAGGAGAGAAGAGGAGAGGAGAAAGAGGTGAGGAGAGAATGGGATAAAAAAAGAGGAGAGAGAATAGAGGAGATGGAGTGACAGATGGAGAGAGAGAGAGAGAAAGAGAGAGAGAGAGAGAGAGAGAGAGAGAGAGAGAGAGAGAGAGAGAGAGAGCAGCTAAAAGATGATTTTGAAGAGGCTATTCTAAGCCTTGTTTATAGTTAGAGCCTCCCTTTCCCCCACCTTGGTCCAGCTTATTAAGGGAGTCCAGCGCAGAGTGAGTAAGTTGGAACAACACTGATTTTGAAGCCCTTTCTGCTTCTCCCTTATGTCTTACTGCTGCATTCAATGGAAGATACGATTCATTACCAAGTGTTTTCCTGCTGTTACAATTTTGCTTACAAATTACTTGCATTTTAAAAAAATTACTTACTTGATAAAGATAAGAGAATTATAGCTGTGTACTGAGTAGGTGTTTTTGCCCTGAGAGGGAAAGCCTGTGGATAACTGTTTAGTACAAATTCAGTGGGTTGAGGGGCTGACTTTCTGGCTTGTCAATCAATAGGTTACCTGGGGGCTCAGAACATTTTATGAATTTTACTTACAATTTGTATTTTTAAGCCTTCTAGGTTGCAGAGAAAGGAAGTCAAGTAGAACTTGGACCCTTGCCCCAAGTCTGGGGTGGGGGTTGGAGATAAGCATGATTAATTCTGCCCATTTCCATTGGAGGAGAGTGAAAAGTGATGTTCATTCAAACTGCCCTCCACAGTGACATCTGCTGGGGTGTTACATTCATTTACACAGACTGCAAGACTCAGGTTCTCTCTCCTGCTGCTCTTTTTTTGATATGCTCTTAAAGCAGAAACTGTTATCTTGGAAACTGGAGTTCCTGCAAGTTTATTGTTCTAGAATTTAAACTCTGCTATTTAGAACTTCTTTCTTAACTGTACAAAAAGTCAGTTTTAACCACAAGGGCTCTTGTCCTTGTCCAATTGTCATTGAAGAATTATGTCCAGGAGGGTATATATTTTAAGAGACGATCAATTACCAACCTGCAAAAGCTAACCAAGGACGGAAAGAAAGTTAGGGAACCTGAATGTTACTTTAGGTCAAGGCCGAGGCTTTTAGAAAAATGACTATCCCAGATTTCCATCTGAATAGTTCCTAGAACTACCCAAAACATGTTAAATAAACTGAGAAAAAAAAAGCCAACATCACAAGGAGTGGTTATGGTGAGTTATCTTAAAGCCA
Source organism: Notamacropus eugenii (assembly GCF_028372415.1). Taxonomy (NCBI): domain Eukaryota; kingdom Metazoa; phylum Chordata; class Mammalia; order Diprotodontia; family Macropodidae; genus Notamacropus; species Notamacropus eugenii. Next base: position 370,173,824 of record NC_092873.1, on the reverse strand, counting down.
TTATTATAAATTCTTCTACTCTACTTGGCACAAAGATAATGCTTTCAAAACCTAGGATACCCTCAGGTACACAAATCAAAGCTTCCAATCATAGGACTGCTCTTTCCAATTTTAAGATTTTAACTCAAACATTCTAAATCTAGCCTTCTTAGCTCTTTCTCCGTTTACATAGGCAAATACAATATCAGTATGCTGACAAAAACAGTAAGCTGAGTCAATTTTACACAAACCGATAATTATGACAATATCTGGAAACTCAAAAAGACTTTAAAAAATTTTCTGAGCTATTCAGGAAAACACATGAATGTATACTTATCTTAAACACATTTGAAGAATTTTATGAACTTGGGCTCTTTTTGCTTTGGCAATAGGAAGTCTTGGCAGATTGTGCTCAAGAACTTATATTCTCAGAGGTCTTTCTTTGAAAACAGGAATGTAACTTTAGCAAGTATACAGAATTAAAAAATTAATTATGCAGATGGTTAAATTTGTGCTGGAATAATTTCTTATAGGACCACAGATATAAAGATAAAAGCGTCCTTTGTTACCCTCCTACTCCAACTTCCTTTCACCATTTTCAAGATGAAGAAACTGGAACCTAAGAGGAGTGAATAATTTGTTCAGGATCATATAGGGAATTGGGACTTGAAGTCAGGTCCCTAACTCAAAATCCAGTGCTCCAAATACAATCTAAGTATAACATATTGATTATCTCCCTCACAGGATTATTTAAAAAATAAAAATAAAAGTGCTTTATAAACCTTAGATTGATCTACAGAGGCTACGCCAGTGTGTATATGCCTGTAGCTCTCTAAAAAACCTTCTGAAGACCTCAGGGACTTGGTGATTCAACATCTGAGTAAGTCAGAGATGACAAGTAAAGTCAGTTGTTTGAACAGTGCAGAGTGAAGGTGAAATACAAAATGCCTGGTCAGCAGTTTTGAACAATGGTTTATGTTAGCATGAGGCTTAAGTATCAGCCTCTCAGTGGATTGTAACATAGTCAGAAGCTGTTACCTGAAACACCTTTTTAATTGTTGTGTCAATGTGCACTGTTAGTGTTTTATGTTTAGTATTTCTTTTGTATTGCAAGAATACCTATCCCATATCTTATTTGTGTTGTACATTAAGCACCACTTTACTCTTTCCTTTTGGGAAGACCATAGATGAAAGCCCAAACCTAAATTCTAAATAATTTATATCTGAGGGGCAGGGGTGGAGGGGGGTGCTTTAAGGAGTCTTTAAAAAGCCAGCACTTTTAAGGAGTGTTAGAAAAGGGGATCTAGTCCACCACTTATTAGATGCAAGGCTCTCTTAGGATTGAATTTGGTCTGAATTGTGCACATAGGTATACAGCAGATGACTCTCTTAGAGAAGAGTCAGCACAGTGGCCCAGTTCCTTGGGCTAAATAGTGGTTCCTTAATGTTAGACTTGAAAGAAGTGCTAAGGGCTATCTTCAAAGAAATATAGGAGGTAGCATGGTGCAGTAGAACTTTGGGTTTTGGAGTCAGAGAATCTGGGTTTGAATCCTGCCTCTTTCTCTTCCTGTCTATGTGACCATGGGCAAATTACTCTCTGGGTCTCAGTTTCCTTATCTGTAAATGAAGGAGCTGGTCAAAATGACTTCTAGCATCTTTTCCAGTTCTAAGATATTATTGGATAATTTTTAGCTCAACACAAGTATGTAAATAATTTTTCATCTGAATGGGAATTAGCCTAAGGAGATAACTACTTTACAGAAGGAACTTAACTTTCGGAACTTCTAATAGCAGCTTATGCACACCAGAGACACGATGAGAAGATAAATACACAGTAGAGAGAGAGAGAGACAGAGAAAGAGAGAGAGAGAGACAGAGAGAGAGAGAGGGAGGGATGGAGAGGGAGAGGGAGAGAGAGAGGGGGGGAGAAAGAGAGGGAAGGAGGGAGGGAAGGAGAGGGAGAGAGGGAGAGAAGGAGAGGGAGGGAGGGAGAGAAGGAGAGGGAGGGAGGGGGGGGAGAGACAGAGAGAGAGAGAGAGAGAGAGAGAGAGAGAGAGAGTGAGAGAGAGAGAGAGAGAGAACGAGGGCAACAAGAAAGAGAGGGAAGGTGATAGAGATGACCCTATTCTTACCCCTCTGCCATTCCTGGTTCTATGAGAGAGGCAGAGGAGTAGTGCCACTAATGAATTCTGGGTATATTATATGTGCCCAAATTATTCAATGGTTGGATTTCTAACTTAATAGTCTATGGTGGAATATACCCACACCCACCATAGAGAAAAACAGACCCATGAAATTCAGTATACATGCAGTATGCTACTGATATAAATTTAAGTTACAAACTGCTTAAAAAGCTCATCAGAATCATATAAAGGTCTAATTTCCCTACCATTATAATGTGTGCCAAATTCACAATAACAGAATTGTACCACAGATATACTCACATACTAATACACAAAGTCACAAACATTTATATTATAATCTTATGCTGAATTTCATTCTTGGTTGCAAGGATGTAAATCAGCAACTACTTTATAATTAGAAATGTTTATACATTTTGTATGTATATATCTGTTGGCGCCAAATTCAAAGAATATTTTCTGCTGCCTGGACTTCTTAAAAAAATTTTTTTTGGACTGAAGTTGTCAACTTCTGCCTACTAGCATCTCTAGCATCAGAAACCTGATAATTTCTTCCCACATTCTTCTCAACTTGGTAGCTTGTTAAAGAAAGGAGAAATGAATGCATTTGAAATCAAATTAATTTTTTTTTGCAGCAATATCCCAAATCACTATACTATTTTTCTTTTTCTTATCATCCTTTCTTTCATTGATGATTGTGTTCAGGTTGCTGGCCATATCATTCTGGGTTGTCTCTTGAGCTTCTTTGAGTTTCAAAACATATTATTGTATTCCTTTCTGCAATTTTCAAAGGACACAGAGTAGTTTTGCATTATGAAAATTTCCTTTTCTTTATATCTGAAGGTTTTTCTCCTAGCTGCTTATGAAATTTGTTGTTTATCTTGGATTTGGTAAATTTAACCACTGTGTTGTAGTTTAAAGAAGAGTTTCTTGTTGGTTTTTTTTCTCCTGAAGGAGCTCTATAGATTTTTTCAGTTGATGCTTTATTTTCTGTATTCAGAAGATCTGAACAATTTTCTTGTATTATTCCTTACATGAGTACTTGAAGGATTAGAATTCTCCAGTATTAATTCATAAGGCTTTTACTTTGCTGGGCTTTTTGCTTTCTTGTCCTATGGATTCTGTGTAATTGTTTTACCTCTGACACATATTTCTTCCTTCCACCCCCACTCCCTGTTTTTGAGATTTAGTGAAGACTGGAGAAAATGTCTAGTGTGGCATCTTGGAGGTCACATGATTTGGAAACTGGTGTGTACCTTCTAATAGGGGTAGAAAATACATGAATCACAAATGTCACAAAACAACTTGAATAGACACATACATACCAGCTTTATCACTGAACCATAAATCTTCAAAGTTGAGGAAAATTAAACTTTAACCAATTTTTAAAAAAATGAATTAGTCTTCTCCTAACACTCTGTGACTCAAAGGCACTGTCTGGCGATGTGGGTGGGGTTATTTGCATACCTGTGAGGCATTGCAGGGAAAATACTGACAGCTCGATTTTTTTCAATGAGGCTAGTGTCCCAAGTGGGTTTGGAGGGAGTGGTAGAGAAAGAGTACGGAAAAGTCTCTGCCCTGAGGTTTGTGGCTTTGTCATTTTTTTCAAAATAAAATGCTCCCTAGTTGGCTTGGCACAGGACATCTGCAAATGAGGGATGGGGTAGTAGCCTAGGAGATACTCAATATGCTTTCCCTACCCCTGATGGGAAAACCAGAAGCTGAAAGAAGATAAATCTTCAGAAACAGAAATTTTAGATATGAACACTTGACTATCACCTAGAAGGAAACTAAATTAAATAAGTCTTTCATGCTGATTCACAGAACACTAATATAACTTATTGTGTAATAGAGTCAAATAAAGAGCTCTTTCCTTTGAACGCAGAGAACAGGTTTCACATTTCTTATATACCTCCTCTGCCAGCTTAGGCTATTAAACTTTATTGTGAACCAGCTCCAGAACTTTCAATGGGTCCACGTGTCCAAAATCCTCCTGGAGTGCTTGAGCTTGGGTAGAACCAACTGTCTTCTTCCAGTTTGGGCACAATCCTCAATTTCACAGTTCCGACCTCTTTCAACAGGAAGGTGCCCTCGTGATAGTGAAACTTGAATTTCTTAGTTTTATCCCATTTCTTCCTCGGCCTGCACCACTTTTCCCAGACCTTGCCGTCCATCATTCAGCTTCAACCCTGACACTGAATACGCAGGATTGCCCACCTCTGCGAGGAAGAGAAAGCACTGGTCCTAACCTCACCCCTCTCAGTTTCGGAGCGCAGGCACGGTATCGTGGGGCCCCGGGTTTCGAGTTGCAAGGGATCAAACCAAAGCCCCGGGAGCGTGACTTGCCCAAGGTCACACAGGCGGCAGGTGGAAGAGGCCAACTCTCCGATTCCACCTGTCATTTATGGCTGACCCTTGGGAGAATCACGTGACCAAAGCTAGGGACTCAGTTTCCTCACCCATTAAATGAGGGGGATAGGCTAAAAAGCGTCTGAGATGCATTCCAGGTCTACACTGGTGATCCTATGAAACTGGTTCTGCTCACTTGCCCCAGCACCCAGTCCTAGAGGTCTTTCCCACTGAATTCCTGCACTCTAAGGTGCTTTAGTAATTCTCCAATCAGCGCAGCCCGGGCTTTTCAAATCTCCCGCCTCCCAGAAGCCTTTACACCAATCAGAATCTTTGGCCGCTCACTCTATGGCCTCCTGGGAAATGGAGTCCAAGCGGTTTCTCCCACTGAGAATGCTTCATGGGCTTTCTGGGGAACGAAGTCTTGGAGATTTTGCCTAGTCCCTACATATAAAATGAGACGGCTCGGCTTAGGTCGTTCTCTCGTCCGGCGCCGACATTCTACATCCTAAGCGTCCCACTCGGCGCGGTTTCATTACTCCTGCCTGGCCCTAGCCTTTGTTGATTCTGGGATTGGAGGACTTCTGCCTGAGCGGGAACGAACCCCCCCCCCCGCCCCGCCCCCTCCCCGCCCCTTCCCCGCCCCTTCTCCTCGCCTTCCCCTCCCCCTCCCCGTTTCTCTGGTGGACTCGGCCATCTTCTGCTTTTGCTTGGCAACGTCCCCCCCCCCCCCCCCACTGCGTGCTCGGGGCCGCCCCGCCCCCTCCCTAGCGACGCGTGGAGGCCGAAGCTGGGATTGGCGCGCGCAGATCCTCTGCACCCTCTTGACCCTCCCGCCTCTGTTTCCGTTTCCGGTTCTCAGCTTCAGCCGAGCTGCTCTCGTGAGGGTGGCGGCAGGAGCTAGTTAAGGGTGTCTCTTAGAGGGGTCGTCATGGCGGGAAGCCGGCTGGAGACCATCGGCACGATCTTCACCCGGTGTGTGCGCGGAGAGCGCACGGGGCTCAGTCTGCGGGGGCGGGGTGTGGGGTCTCCACGGGGAGCTGGGGTGGGGGGACACACCCCCTGGGGCTTCCTGGGCCGGAGTCCCGGCGGAAACCCTCGTGGGAGGGCAGCGCTCCTTCTCTTGTAGCCGGGGGACTCACCGGCTAGCACGTGACCTTGAGCAAGTTTCGTCTCCCTGCGCCTCAGTTTCCCCACCTGTAAAATGATCGAGTGGTCGAGAGGCTTTATGGCACCGTGGAAAGAATGAGAAGACTTGGCGCCAGATGTTGTCTGGGTCGCTTAACACCTCTTTGACATTGGTCAAGTCACTTCGGCCCTCTGCCTCAGTTTACTTTTCTGTAAAGCGTGTGTGTGTGTGTGTGTGTGCGCGCGTGTGTGTGCTGGACTCGCTCGAAGCCTGTGGATCCTTTCCCACAATAACTTTTTCAAAGGTCCCTGAAAGGAATTGTTACATTCCGGTTACAGGCTGGTGAACACAAAGACGTAATTTTTTCCCACCCCAGTGCACAGAGACTTTGAGATCTCTCCGCGGCCCCTAAGTTAAGAACCCTTAGGCTAGGTGACCTCCGTGATTCGTCCGTGAGCTCTTGAGGGCAGAACTGTTTCCTCCTTTCTTTGTATCCTCAGCTTGTTGTGGTTGTTGGTTGTGTTTGTCCTTCATTCTCTAAGAGGATCATGACATCAAGATGATGACATGACTTGCAGTTGACTTTGATTTGAGGGAGAGAGAGCTGGGCAGGGTCACCAGCCTCACTTTCTTCTCCTGAGCCATCTGGGTCTAGTGGCCTGATATTCATCAGGACGACTGGAGATGGTCCAGGGTGCAATGGGAGACCCTGGTCCTTTCAGGCTAAGGTCTTATAGCATTGTTTCTTTGAATGAGATGCACCCATTCAATGAATAGGTTTCTGTAAGAAGTTGCTCAAGGGACGGCCCCTTTAATCAAAAAAAAAAAAATCAAACTGGGAGAAGACCTTCAGGGTTCCTCCTGGGTAAAAGAGAAACAGTTACAGCTAATGCTTAATAAAGGGTTGTTGATTGATCTCTTGTTGATTGAATCTTAGAAAGTTCCTTTCTAAATCCTGTGATCCTGGGAGATGTTTCCTGTACTTCTTACCATATAGGGAGGTAGAGGGATAAGTTCCCCCACCCATGGCTCCTCAGCGTTTGGGACTATTGCTTGTGACAAAGAGCAGCCCCTGGGGTCTTTTGCAAAAACTCACTTTTGGGTAAGCTGGTTCATTCTTTCTCTCAAGGACTCGGAACCTGATGCGGGCTGGGGTGATAAAGGAGAAGCCCCTGTGGTATGATGTATATGAGGCCTTTCCACCATTGAGGGAACCAGTGTTTCGGAGGCCCCGCCAGCGCTATGGCAAAGCCAAGGATCTGGTACCTGAGGTCCTGTACCAGGAAGATCGGATTAGAGCGTGAGTGATTGCACTGCTCACCCAGGGAAAGGAGGTGGCAGAGCCTAGCAGGGGGAAATTAAGTTAATACTCCATGAAACCATTCAAGAAATTGTAGCTAGGAACTGGAGCTTGAAAGGGAATTGAGATAGAAATTTTCTAATCTAGTCTCAGTCAAGGAGATCAATTTCTGTATAAGAAATACAGAAGCCATTGAAAAGAGGGTCTAGAATCCAGTCGCTGACAAAGAATTAAATGAGGTATATCTCCCTTTAACGCAGTTCTCACTGAAATGCCAAGACATGTGCAGAACCTTTCATTCCATCCTTCCCCAAAAAGGACCATATGACCATTGAGCGGACACATAGGACTGAATTTACTTTGTCTTTTATCCAGTTGGGGAGCTATCAGCAACTGCCTGAAACAGTTTCTGGAACAGTGATTTAGAGACTTTTACTGTGATCACATTCACTTCTCTTAATCATAGCTCAATAGGTAAGGAATATTTAATTGGCAGCTTAATACCTGAGGTTTTGCCTCAGTGAAACATTGCAGGACACCTCATTTATACTCCTTGTTATTTTGGTCTAGGAGACAATGACTTATAAACCATTATACTTTGATTTTATATGTCATATTTCTTCCACTGATGAGTTCTATATATAATCTCATCTGTCTTCATTTCTGCGAGTCAGAAGGACAGAGATATTCTATCCCTACTTTGAGAACATCATAGAAAGGAACTCAAGAAATTCAGTTTTATTATTTGGGGTTTTAAATAGTTGGCTCTTCAGCATTCTGCTGGGTTCCATTCCACTAATTTTTTAATACAATAATATAAAACACATACCTTTTAACCAGCTATTGTGTGCCAAACACTGCTAGGCACTGGAGGGGAAGCAGTTTTAACTAAAAGTCTCTATGGCTCATTATACATTAAGGGATTTTTGCCTGTTGATTTTGTGGAACACAAAGGAGCAAAAGACATTTTAGTGGAGTATTGCAGATTGTCCCTTTTAGCTCTTGATTTTTACTGAATATTATTGTTAATAATACTAACATCATAATACCTTACAAGTATGTAGTGCCTTTACATTTTTAAAATGCTTTGTCATGTAACTGAACGCCAGGAGAGTATAACTTGAAATGTGTTTCTTTTGCTGTCCGTAGGAACTGACAGCAGTGTGTGTTGGGCTATTTTGTATTGTTATATACTTCTCAAAGGTTGATTGATTACTCCTCCTTATGTATCAGTCATTGACATTGATTTCTGATTGGGGAGATAACACTAATTTTTATTCTCTAGGAAATTCTATTCAGTTTATGGATCTGGTCCCAAAATTTTCGATCTTTTCAACCCAAATTTTAAATCTTCCTGCCAGAGGTAAGAGATTTGTATGTGTATCAGTTCACATTTAATAATAAGTCGTTTGGCTGTGTGATAAGGTTATGAGTTTCATTTAAGAGGAGAAGAGGTTGGGATGTTTAGTATTGGGATGTTTAATAAGTATGCTTGGTGTTCTTTAGTAGCTGAGCAAAGAAAGTGTAATTTCCTGGGACAGAAAAACTGAAAAGGTTCCTATCTGAGAGGGGACTGCTTGGACTTTCAGATTTGTGGAGAAGTATATTGAGCTACAGAAAAAGGGAGAAACAAATGAAGATACGCTCTTTGTGGAAACAGGAAAGGCTTTGTTGGCAGAAGGCATAATTTTACGACGAAGAGGAGAAGGGGCGATTGTAAGTATCCCATACTGATCTTGGGTCAGTCTACTGTCAGAGAAATCAAAGAACATCTAGACCTCTTCTCCACCTTTCTCTTTTTTTCTCTATCCCTAGTTTCACTTTTAAACTACAGGTCAAATCCTATTACAGTGAATGCCAAAGGATGTATTGGAGTATTGTTATTTTGAATATTGCTTGAAAGATATGGGTCATTACCTGGGGTTGGAATGTAATGGTATTCATTTTAGTGGGTTTGGCCTGAAATATCAAAGCTTTGATGTGTTGTCTGTGTATTTAAGGCAACTCCATTAATTAATATAGATAAAATAAATCCATTAATGTGGTCAAAAATGTCAATATCTGTGACATACTCATGTCTGGTGTTGGTAATCTGTCTTTTTAGCATTTAGGGAAGTCAGAAACATGAAACAAGAACTGCAGATCAGAACTATATTGGAGGAAAAGTGACCTAGCCCCAGATGACCAGCCTTTGGAGTTCTCTGAAGAGAAGCTGAAAAATCTGTTTCTTCACCATTGAATTATACTTTTATATATCAATGCCTGATCTCTTTACAACCATACATAGTAGATCAGTATTGAATTGTTTTCTCATGGTTGAACTGGGAAAATATTTCTTAACTTACAAGTATTTACACTTGAATTTTGTATATTCACCCCTCTTTTGGGGTTTTCATTAAAGCCCATAACCCAGCAAGCAATTTTATGAATTTTTATTTTGTAGTTCTGCTTAACTATAAAACAAATTCAGTCTGAAACTGTCAATAGTCTGATAAAATCCTCATATATGGACTCACACAGTATTTTTAAGTGGATTCTTTTTTCAGACATGCTTGATTGGATTTCAGTGTTAGTTTGTAGATAGGATGAATTTTGCTGTTTGCTGTTTTTCCCTCATTTCATAATCTATCAATTGATTGTTCACATGGATTCAGTGTGTTCCCATGACAGATTTGTCACTCTTCTCAAATGATGCCTGCTATATTTGTTGCTATAAAGCTATCTGCCTTCTTTGTGGAAGACCAGGTTGACCTGCTTTCTAAAGTAACAGCCAGGGAGCTGAATGCATGGTTGATAGAGGGTGGAGGCTATAACTACTGTTCATGTCCCACGAAAGAGGGTTTGAAGAAGACCATTCAGTGAAAGATTGAATTTAGACAGTGTCCTTGAAAGCAGTCCAGGCAGAGAGAAAGGGACAGACTTGGTTGAAGCATACACACTCCCAGCTCCTAAAAAAGGAAGCATTCCACCCCAGATTTATGCTAAGGATGTGACTGCAAAACTTTAGTCCAAGAAATATATTTATAAATTTACTTGAATCTTATAAATTATACTTATAAATTTACTTAAATCTCCTCATCTATTTCCCTCACCACTTAGAAGCAGTGGAATGCTATTTTGAATTTATGGTAATTAATAACCTTGTTGTCCTGTAATGAAATTATTCAAGAGCAAATAGAAGTATCCCTTATCCTTTCAGAAACCCATCTTAAATTTCATCTAAATGAAGCTTTTTGTTAGAGCTAAAGTGGAGGGGGATGAGGGGAGTGAATTAATTTTCTTTGATAAACAGTGACATACTGTAATAATGCCATAAAAGTACTACTGTTAAGTCAAATGTGGAAGGAAATTAATTAGAATGTAGAAGAGATAATCCTTCCCCTCAGGGAACTCACAGTCTAAAGGAAAGATCAAAACAAATGGAACTGTCAGCAGGTACACTTTAGTCTCTAGGATACAAAGTTTCTGGCTTTCTCTTATAAAACTTGCCTTTGGTGAGTGTCTTAATAAAACAGGCTGTTAATCTGATGGTGAGGAAGCCTCAGGTTTGGGGGCGAGGCTGCCCCTGAAATACCTTCCCCCCATCTACAACACAATTTTGGAAAGAGAACAAAAATGAAATGTTGGCCCCATAGTTGTTTGGTTAACTCTGCTGCCAAGGCAAAATTAAAAGCGCAATTACTTGGGAAATTCAGTACCATCTATGCAGCCAATTTGGTCAAAATTAATCTGGTATTGAGTATCTATCATGAACTTAAGCATTCTGGTATACACCATAGAGGACTAAACAGTAAAAGGGCAATTCTAAAGTAGTAGTCATCAGAAATACTTAGTAGTGTTTAAAAATTGGGAAAGTAGAGCAATGGAACAGATTAGATATGCAAAAATCAATTGAACTCAACGTAATCAGTAATCCTGTATTAAGTAAATGCCCCCTATGTGCCGGCACTGTGCTGAATGCTGAGGATACAGAGGAAGGCATAAACATGGAGCTTGTAGTCTATTGGGGAATCAACCTTCAAACAACTACATACAAGACATGGACCATATAAGTGGGAGGTAATCTCAGAGTGGGGGGCACTAGCAGTTGGGGAGACAGGAAAGGCCTCTTGTAGAGGGTGGGATTTGAGCTGAATCTTGAAGCCAGGACACATGAAGAGGAGTGCATTCTGGGTATGAAGGAATGCAACGGTGTTTGGTAAGTCCAAGAACATAGTAAACTCCTTCAGGAGGGATTCCCTATTTGATGAGAACTAGGAAAGTTGGAAAACAATTTGTCAAAAAATTAAAGGTTTTGACCAGTGTCTTATACTATATACAAGTTACAAATGTATATTTGACTTAATTAAAAAGATAGAAAATGAATGAGAGTAACCAACTACTATAGTCATCAGGAAAAAAAAAGGGAGGCCCAACAGTGGACAAGTAGTAAGTGTTTATTATGTGTTGGGTTTTATGCTGAGCATGGGGGATGCAAAGAAAAAGCAAACAGTCTTTGCCTGAGGGAACTTACATCAAATTTTTTTGTTGCTGTTGATAGCGTTTTTTTTTAACAAAACCAGAATTTCTGTGAGAATTCCTTCTCTCCCCCCTCCCAGAGATCCATCTGATATAACCAAGTCTTTTTAAAAGAAAAAATGGAAGTCGGTAACGCTGATCAATACAAGCAGTGTACCATACCTGTGGACCTCTCACCGTACAAAGAAGTGGGGTGACGCTGTCTACTCATCTGTCTTCTTTGGAGCTGAACTTGTTCTTTGTAATTTTGCAACATTCCTTTCGATGGCTTTGTGGCTGTTCTGTTCACATTCAGTCATTTGTGTGTCTTTCCGCTGCTTAGTTCATTCTGCATCAGGTTGTATAAGTATTTCTGTGCTTGGCTATAGTCGTAGTTAACATTTCTTGGTATTCCAGTACGTTAATTTAGTGCAGTTTCTGTAGCTGTTCCTCTTTTGCTGGGCGTCTACTTCACTTGCAATTCACTGGAGAGCTTACATTCTAGTGGAGCGGACAACATGTACATAAATAGGTACCTTCCAAAGTAAATTATATAGAGTAGATGGAAGGTAACCTTAGAGGAGAAAGCCTCCTACAAAAGATAAAATAAATTACATGAGATTGAAAATGATTTTATTGCATCAAGGATAAGAAAGGGAATTGTGGATTGAAGTTTTCTTCCCCCACAAATATCTCAAGAGTCTGATGTCCAAGATAAATAGGAAATTAATCAATAGATAGGAGACCAAAAGCCAGGTCACCATAGAAGATACATGGTCAAAGTAGATGACCAGGTTTCAAATGAATTGGAAATTTAGCTTAATAATTAACAGTGCTCTACATTACCTATAGGAAATGCAAATGGAAACATCTCTGATCCTGGATCTCACCCAGAGATGAGTAGTAGAGGGTAAAGGGACTAAAGTTTAGGTCAGTGTTAGAGGAATGGCGAGAAGACAGACACAGACAAATACATTGGGAGCTATGAATGAGGTAAACCATTCTGGTAAACAATTTGGGATCATACTTAAAAAAGTGGCTAAAATGTCCATATATTTCGACCTAGAGATCCCACTGCTAGGCATATATCCCAAAGATATTAAGAAAAACCATCCCCAAAACAGAAAAGATCCCATGTGTACCAAAATATTTATAGCAGTACTTTTTTGTGAAAGCAAAGAGTTGAGGGTGAGTGTGTGTGTGTGTGTGTCTGTGTGTGTGTGTCTGCGTGTCTTAAGCACCAATTCATTTCAACAAACATTTATTAAGTGGCACTGTGCTAGGTGCTGAGTATATAAATAAGAAAAATACAGTCACTGCCCTGAAGGAGCTTATTGCTCTGCCCTCCAGCCCTCCAATCAGAGGGGAATAGCTGAACATGTACACGTAGATGTTCCAAAAAGACATGTCAACATTTATATAACACTTTAAGGCTTGCATTGCACCTTACAAATATTTCATTTTGTGCTCACTATAACCCTGAGAGGTAGGTGTTAGTGTTTCCATTTTTACTGATGAGGAAACTAAGGCAGATAAGTGAAGTGACCTTCAGTCACCCAGTTGGGACACTGCACCACCTAGCTGACTGTGCATGAACAGCTGCATGCAGAATGAAATAGAAACAATGTAAACAAGACTACAGCATGGAAAGATGGAAAGACCAATAAAGTGAAGCTGAATGTTGTGTCATTGTGGAGTGCTGAGGGACTATGGGTATGGAATGTTGCTTCTGCTGGCTGCTGTGTTGCTTAGCTTTGCTGTACTCCTTTTTTTCCCCTCCTCTCTTTTTACACAGAAAACCTTCATGGGAAAGGAGTGGGGATGGAAAAGATATATTTGGAAGTGAATATGAGATTTTTGAAAAGCATCAATAAAACAAGCAAAAATGATGGTCCTCTCCCTCAGAAGCCTAGTTCTAGATGAGTACATAGAATACGAACACAAACAATACAATAGAAAATAATATAAGATAGGACAGGCATATGCAGTGTATCTGATTTCATTGACCCAGGGGACCTCTGGGTGAAGACGCTCCTACCAATGCAGGTAGGCACCTTAGCCACAACCTAAAATCTTGAAGATTTGCCCAGAGCACTGAGAAATGACTTGCGCATGGTTATATAGTCAACATTTGTCAGAGACAGGACTGATACCCATGTCCTCCTGACTCTGAGGCCGCCTTTCTAAGCAATATACCATGCAGGGCAGACCAAAACTGTAAGTTTAGAGGGGAGAGAGATCAGAGAGGGCTAAGGTAATCAAGGAAGGCTTCAAGGAGGGGGGGGGTTAGGCTTGAACTGGGATTTGAAGGAGTACTGTATTGGAGTACTATACAGAGAAGGGAGAGGAGAGGCATGCCAAGTAGGAGGATGATAATAAGCAAAGACTTGGAGCTGGAAATTTCTAAGATGCATGTGGGAATTAAATTACCCTAAGAGTGGTGTAGGGTGAGTGTCAATAAGTAGAAGTAAGTTTGGAAGAGTTGTAGGCTAGGATTTAGGGTTGTAAGGGACGATAGTGGTTATTAGTTCAAAATCCTCATTTTACAGAGAAGGAAACAGTCCCAGAGGTGAAGTGATTTAACCACCTGGTAAAATTCTGGAGCTCTTTCCACTCCACTACCACACACTGACAACCATATTGGGCTGGATGATGGAGGCGTTAGAGCTAGGTAGATTAGCTGAGACTTAGTGAAAGAAATAGAAAGCTATTGAAAGTTTTTGAATAGGAATATAAGAAGATGAAGACTTTTTATTTTTAAAAGAAGATTAATCTGGCGATGATATAAAGAATGAATTGAAGGGGGAAAGACTAGTTAGACTAAGTAAGAAGCTGTTGTAGTAATTCAGATGTGATAGGAAAACATGAACCAAAGTGTTGGCAGTGGGAATGGAGGATGGAAGAGCCACTTGAAGGAATAAGAGACAGAATACAGCCTGGGTATGGGAATGAAGTGATTTCAAAATTATGAGTTTGGGTTATTGGGAGCCTGTAGGTGATCACTGACAGCAAGTTAGGAAAGGGAACAGGTCTTAACAGGAGAATGAATGGATTTAGCTTTGGACATGTGGAGCATGAGATAATGCCAGCACTTGCCTTTGGTACTTTGATGGATTTGTGATCTCATCAATGTGAATATCCTTCCCAATAGTACTGATTGCAGGCCATCCATGCCTCCTCATCCTATGTAACTCATCTGTACCCTCTTAGAAATCCTTCACAGGGGTCTACCCAACATGTTGGGAACTCTCTCTAGTTTTCTTGACATTGAATAAATACTAGGGGAGCAAGAGGATTCTTCGTACCTTGATTTCATGGTACAAAACTAATTTACATTCTTTTAGACAGATAAAATGCTAGACTTGGAGACAGGAAGACTATTTTCCTAATGTGTCACAGGCTAGTCATGTCCACCTTGCATCTCTTCATTTCCCTTTGTGTGACTCATACTTTTAATTCATTGAATCAGTGAATAATCATTTATTGAGCACCTACTATGTACTGAGCACTGTGCTAAGAGCTGGCGATACAAATAGAAAAAAAAATAAACAATCCCTACTCCATAGATTACTTACGTATATTTGAGTTTTCTCACCTGGGCCCTAAGAGATCGTTTTCTATTGGGTGAGAAAACTCAGACATACATAAGTACATGTAAACTAAATCCAAAGTAAATACAAAGTTGTTAGAGCCAAAGTAGTCAGGCAGCTAGGGCACTAGGAGTTGGGGGGGGGGGGGGGGAATCAGGCTTTTGGTAGAAGATGGTATTTGAACTATGTCTTGAAATAAGAGGGGCTCTGTGAGGTGGAGGTCAGGAGGGAGTGTGTTCTAGGAGTGAGGAACATCTAATATAAACATATAGAGATGGAGTACCATGTATGAGGAAGAGAAGTTCAGTTTGGCAGGGCTGTGGAGTATGGGAGAGGAGTAATATAGTACATGGCTACAGTAGATAGAATGGATCCAGGTTGTGAAGGGCTTTAAAAGCCAAACAGAGGAGTTTAGATTTTATCCTAGAGGCAGCGGGGAGTCACTGGTTTTTTGAACTGGGGAATGACAAAATAATGTCAGTACTTTAGGGAAATCAAATCACTGGCAGCTGTGTGGAAAATGGATTCGAGTGGGGAGAGATGAGCCCTGGAAACCAATTAAGAAGTTGTTGCAATGGTCTAGAGAGTGGGTGAGGGGTCCCCAAACTGGGTTTGGGCCATGGGAGTAGAGAAAAGGGGTCAGAAGTGAGAGATGTTGAGGATGTAGAAATGGCAAGATTTGTCTACTGATGTCTTGTGGGGTGAGTCAGAGGAACTGAAGGTAATACTGAGCTTATGAACTTGGAAGACTGATAGAATGATGATGCCTTCAACAAAAATAGGGAATTTTGGAAAAGGGCTGGGTTTTGGAGGAAAGTTAAGGGCTCTGTTTTGAAACAGCTGAGTTTGAGATATCTCTAGGACATCCAGTTGAAATATCCAGTAGGTAGCCAAGGATGGACTGAAGCTCAACAGAGGACCTAGATCTGCATCATCTACGTAGAGATAAAGATTGTGTTATTTTATGATTTACAGCCACTCAGAAACACCAAAAGGACTGTCATGTTGTAAAGATGGACCTTTGTTTTAGGGAGGAAGATTGAGGTCATTAAAAGTACTACATAATTTCCCAAAGACTGTTCTATTCATTTCTGCTCCCAGTCCAATGTCGGTTTATAGTGTCTGCCCAAGATAGAGGACAATGATAGACCAGTTCAAGGGGTTTGCAAAATGCTTAACCAAATATCAATAGATGCATAAAAATCTCTGAAAAAATACAACATTCTTTCCTATTAAAAACATTAGAAAGCACAATAATCAATAAAGCTTTTCTTAAAATGATAAGTAGTGTCTATCTAAAGCCAAGTGCAAGCATTATCTGTAGTGGGGATAAACTAGAAGCCTTTCCAAAATGATCAGGGGTGAAGCAAAGATGTCAATTATCCTCATTATTCAATATCATACTAGAAATGCTAGCTCTAACAGTAAGACAAGAAAAAGGAATTACAGGAATAAGAATAGATAATGAGGGGCCACAACTACTGCTCTTTGTAGATAATAGACTGTTATACTTAGAGAACCCTAAAGAGTCAGCTAAAAATCTTGTACAAAATTACAAGACACTTTTCACACAAATAAAGACAGATCTAAACAACTGGAGAAATATTATTTGCTCATGAGTAGGTTGAGCTAACATAATAAAAATGACAATTATACCTAAATTAATTTACTTATTTAGTGCCATACCAAACAGACTAACAAAGAATTATAGATCTAGAAAAAATAACAACATCTAGAACAACAAAAGATCAAGCATTCAAGGGAAGCAATGAAAAGGAAGATACAAAGGAAGGTGACCTAGCAGTATCAGATTTCAAACTATGTTATAAAACAGTAATCATCAAAATAATCTGGTACTGCCTAAGAAGTAGAGTGGTAGAACAGTGGAAGAGATTAGGTACACAATATGCCATAGCAAATGTTCATCGTAATCTAGTGTGTGATAAATAGCTCTCAGCTCTCAGCCACTACTCACCAACAAAAACTAGGATAATTGGAAAGCAGCCGGGCAGAAACTAGACATAGAACAACTTCTCTCATTATACTAAGATAATATCAAAATGGGTACATGAATTAGACATAAAGAGGGAAGTCAAAAGCAAATTAGGGGAGCCTGGAACATTTTTCTTGTCACTTCTATGGCTAAAGGAAAAGATTACAACCAAATGAGATAGAGAGGGCAGGTAAAATGGATAATTTTGAGAACTTTAAATTTAAAAGTTGTTGCACAAATAAAAATGGTTAGCAAGTTTCTCTGACAAAAGTCACATTTCCCAAATATATAGGAAACTGAACCAAATTTATAAAAAATAAGTCATTCCCTAAGTGACAAATGGTCAAAGTATGAACAAATGGTTTTCAGCAGAAGAAACCAAAGTTATCAATAGTCATATGAAAAAATGCTCTAAATCACTAATAACTAGAGACATACAAATTAAAACAACACTGAGGTACCACTTCATACCTATCAGAAAATGACGAATGCTGGAGGGGATATGGAAAAAATAGATACGCTAATGCACCAGTGGTGGAATTGTGAATTGGTCCAATCATTCTACGTCACAATTTGGAACTATGCCCAAAGGGCTATAAAACTGTGCATACCCTTTGAACCTACAATACTGCTACCAGGGCTATTTCCCAAAGAAATCAAACAAAAAGGAAAAAAAAAGACACATGTGGACAAAAATATTTATATAAGCTCTTTTAGTGGAGACAAAGAATTGGAGAATGACTGAATAGGTTGTGGTATAGGACTGTGATGGAATACTATTGTGCTATAAGAAAGAGTGGCTTTTGAAAAACCCAAGAAAGCTTGTATTAATTGATGCAAAGTGAAGTGAGCAGAACCAGGAGAACATTGTATACAAAAACAATATTATAATGTTGATCAACAGTGAAAGACTTAGCTACTTTGATCAATATAATGATCCAAGCTGGATCTAAAGGATTCATGAAAAATACTATCTACCTCCAGAGAGAGAAATGATGAACTCTGAATGCAGACTGAAGCATATTGGTTTTCATTTTGTTTTTCTTGCCTTTTTTTTTTTTTTTTTTTTGCAGCATGGCTAATATGGAAATGTTTTCCATGGCTTCACATGTATGATGAGGATCACATTTCTTCTCTTCCCAATGGATACAAGAGGGGCTGGAAGGAGGGAGAGAATTTGGAATGTAAAATTTAAAAAAATGAATGATAAAATTAAAATATGGTTAACCCCAACCTCCCCAAGACCTCCCCAAAACATTCACTCAAAAATATAGTAAACATTTAGAAACACTCCATTGAACTGAAAGGGAAAGCCAAAGATGATGATACTGATAATAATGAGTGCTTAAAGGTTTGTAAGGTGTTTCACCTTCACTCCCTCTTTTGATTAATAAATCAAAACAATAAATCACTAGCCAAGAGTTAATTGTTTAGTTTTTTAAATAGTTGAGTTTTCTGAGAGTATGAAGAGAAAGAAAAGTAGAAGATTGAGGACTGAGTCTTGGGTTTCACCCACATTTAAAGGGCAGAATGAGGAAGGTGAGTCAGAGAAGAAAATAAAAATCTAACCTCTTCTCTTCCATGTGGAAGAGAATTCTAAAATTCTTGGAAATGTTGGTCCTCAATACACTAGGTCATTACACAGATTTTTCTCGTTCATCGAGTTGGCCTTTGAATGGAAGTTGCCAAATAAACAGGCCAAATAATTAAAAAAAATTGGTTCTGAATAATGCCAAGTTCTCTAATGTTGGCATTGGCAATTATGATCCATTCATGTCCCTAAAGGTTTCCTGAATTATGTAAAATAATGTCCTTTTCTCCCTCCCTTCTCTCAATGACAGCTTGTCATTAAAAAAAAAGTCTCAAATCCTTCAATCCTACACCAGTCTTCTTCTTCCCCACAAAGTTCCAGTCAGATGGGGAATTGGATTTTCCTTACAGATGTCACAGCAGCCTGTTCCTGTTGTCTGGAAACCAAAATATGGTGGGCTATAGTTTTCCTGTCTCATATATCCTCCTCAGCTTTCAGCTGTGGCAGACTAGATTCGGAAGTGATCTGGCAGCTTTGTTGACAACCCATAAGTTCAGACAGATGACTGTGTGTGGTACTAACAGTGTGAAAAGTTGGCACTGTGCCCCTCCTAGAGAAACAGAGAATTGGAGGAATGATCTGATGAACTGTCCAAGATGGCAAAAGGGCTATTTCTTTGTCTCCATTCCTGAGATAAATTTCATTCCTGCAGAGCTATACCAGATCGATTCTGTTGGGGTTCATAAACAGGGATGAACCTGTATCCAGTAGTTGATGAGGCCAGTAATGCCTAAGCAGGGGTGCAGAATCAGTGAGCTACTTGGTAGAAGGTCACCTTGGCTCACCAAGAAAGGGCACTTAGCCTCCTGGAGGAGAAATAGGAAGTAGATAGTATTACTGTCAGGGAACTGGCAAGGTAAGTGGCAAGTCTACTCCTGATTGGTGGAACTCAGCACTGAAGCAGGCCCTGCCCTGGGATGCTGCGGTCAGACAAGCAGTTACTCTCCTGCAGTAGGCTCTAGGAGTGGAAAGTTTGCTGTAGGAGGGCTAGCAACATGCGTATTCTGTATTCTGGATTGTCTGTTACTGAAAGACAGGAAGTCAAGTATTCTGTCTGCCCCCAAAAAACAAAATCAAAACCCCACCCACAATTCAGAGAGGATGTATCTGGTAGTAGGGCTCAGGGGTTGGGTTGTCTAATTTTCCAGACCAGACTTCCAGTTGGGTGATGCCTCTGCTGGACTGCTACCTCAAATGTCAGTCCTCATGACCTTCTGGTTGCTCAGCTATTTTAATTAAAAGATGGTTCTAAGTACAACCCAGCAGTGAGTTATCTATTATTTATCCAGCATTTCCCTTCCAACAGCTAGAGAAAGGTCAGGGGCTTCAACAGCTGCTTTATTTTGGGTTAGCAGCTTAGATGAAAAAAGAGAGACAGTCAATCCTTGCTTCCCTCCTGTTTGGGCACAGGCAGGACATTGTTTAATAGTCATTGTGGCATTTAGGATCCTTGACCCCAAACCAGTGTGCCTGTGTGTGCCTCTGTGTGTATGTGTGTGTGTGTGTGTGTGTGTGTGTGTGTGTGTGTGTGTGTGTGTGTTTCCCTTGCTGTTGTACATTCTCTCCAAACGAACATCAGGTTGTGATGATGGGTAATGATGAGGTGTGGATTTATTTGCTAATGTCATGGCTAGAGACTGTGGGCGTGGGTGCCCACGAAGACCACGAGATGGCGCTGTGTCCTCACACTGGTCAGCTATAGCTCTGGTGCCTTGCAGAATTCCAGACCTGTCGAGGTTGGGGCGTGCCCTTATACCATCATGTTTTGGCTAAAAGTTAGGGATCAGAGGTCCTGGGGCGGAGTTGGGAGTGGGAGGGAGGTGGGATAGGGGACAATGAGACCTCCGTCTAGGGACCTGTGAAGTCACTGACAGTCTGTCCTTTTTGAAGGGCAGGACAGGGAGTAGCAATGTGCCCAACCCTTGGAAGTTGGTCCAGGTTACTGTTTCTTATCCTTATTACGTCTGTGACTAACCTGGACAACATGATGGGAAAGAGGCAAAGCGAGAGATCAACACTAGAGTAGACTTGCTGCTCAGTTGTTTGTCAGTCATTGTCTGACTCTTCGTGACCCCATTTAGGGTTTCTTAGCAAAGAGGCTGGAGGGGTTTACTATTTCCTTCTCCAGCTCATTTTACAGATGAGGAAACCGAGGTAAACCAGGTTAGGTGACTTGTCCAGCAACATACAGCCAGTAAGTGTCTGAGATCAGATTTGAATTCAGGAAGATGAGTCTTCCTAACTCTAGGCTATGCATGCTCCACTGTGTCAACTAGCTGCCCAGGGTAGACTTGGGGAAGGGTAAAGAAGGACAGAGTAGATAATAGGGATTTTTCCTTTTCCAGCTAATTAGCCAGCAATCTACCTACACCTTTTAGTACATTGGGTCTCACTTTCCTCATCTGTGAAAAGGGAATAATAGCACATGCCCTATCTACTTCCCAGGGTAGTTGTGAGAAAAGTTCTTTGGAAAATTGAGATCTCTATAGAAAGGTGAGTTATTATCATTCATGATTTCTCCTTCCCTTTTCCACAAACCATAGATGTGGTCACTGCTTAAGACCTTAGCCTCAAGACATTGTTGCTAAGGTCTCAGATGAGGTCAGCAGTTGCCTTGATCCATCTTCTTCAAAGCTGGATCCTTTCAAAGGATGATGCTTTGAATATGCTCCATGTGAAATTCAGAGAGGAGCAGTCCTTTCAGCTCTAAATCTTCTGGTGGGAGGAAAAAGAGGACAAAGAGGAAAAGAAAAAAGAAAAGGAGGAGGGAGGAGGAGAAGGAGGAAAGAGAGGGAGAAGAGGAAAAGGAAAAAGAGGAGAAGAAAGTGCTATAGTGGAAAGGGAACTGTCTCTAGATCCAAGAGACCTGGGTTCAAATCCCACTCCCAGTCATTACTGTTTCTATGAACCTAGACAAATCAGCTTCCCTGGGTCTCAGTTTCCTTATTTGTAAAATGAGGTTTGGACTAGCTGGTCTCTGAGAACTCCTTCAGCTTTATATCCATGATCCCAGTATCACTGAGACTCTACACTTGGAGCTGGGGTCAGGGTGAGGGTAGTAAGGGGCCCTCCTGGAGGCAGAGATCTGAAGGTCCAAGAGAATTTGCTCTACTCCCTCTTCCATCTCAGCTCCTCCACTTTAGGCTGCCTCTTAGTCTCCAAATGTTCCATGTAAACTATGTGCCTTCTGGGTGGCCTCTTGTTCTTTGCTCCAGGCTGGAGGGAGTAGGAAGGTGGGCCCCTCCTAAAAGTATCAAGAGCCAAGTATGCCACGGGGCGATTGATGTCATTGCAGAATTGGCCCAGATATCTGAGGACTATGAAATCATGGGAAGGGTAGCGGGATATGGGTAGATGAGTGGAAAAGTTGAGTGTTCTGATCCCGCAATTGAATCTGAGACTTTTCCAAAGGATGCACCAGTTCTTCAGATCCCCTCCCGGAGCTCTCAGCTTGAAAGCTGAGGATACTTGAGGTCATCTCTTGAATATTAAAAAGGAAGCCAGGCAGCTTTTGGGCTTTATCACCCAGCTTCTCTTTCCTTCCACCAGCCGAGACGCAATGGCCCTTTTCCATCACCCCAGCAGGAGTCATAGCCTCCTAGTTCCTAAAGGACCTTCTCTAAGTCATCACATTTCTCATGCCTGGCTACCCACCAAGAACCATCTTCCTGAACTGCCAAATCTTTCATTTTTGGTGTTAACAGAGACAGATTCTAAAGGCTTCCAGCCATCTAGGGGTAAAGCCAGACACATGGTGGGATGTCAGGGACAATATATGGAGTGCCAGTCTGGAGTCCTGTTATATGGGAAACTCAAGGCTATTTAATAATGATGATGATAGCCCACCACCACCACTAACATTACCCCCTGACATTTATGTAGCACTTCAACATTTGCAAAACATTTTATATATTTTATCTCATTTTAGCTTCCCAACAAGTGTGTGAGGTTATTAATAGTGCAGATATTATTGCCCTTGAATTACAGATAAAGGACCTAAGGCATTAGGTCCTAATTACCTAACGAGGTAATCTCGCAGTCAACCAACGTGATTAGTGGAGTTTCCATTTTTAAAGTAGGAAAATCAAGACCCTTAATGCCCTGATATTTGATGTGAGGTCATTCAGTCTGTTTGATTCAGGACCCTTGACTCCCAGTTTTCTTGATTACCTGAGGGGTTTACAGATAGATGCTTTTGGGGGAAAGAGTAGTGCACAGCTGAGGCTAGAACATTAATACATTAATATTGTAATGCAAATCACAAGTTGGGGAAGCTGACTTTAAATGAATGAAAAAAAATTAAGTACCTGCCATATATTAAGCACTGTACTAACTAATGGAGGTTCACATACAAAAGCTAGACTGTCTCTGCCCTCAAGAAAGCTTATCTTCCAATAGGGCAGCACACATAGGGAAAAGATGTCCAAGAAAGAGAGTTTCGGTTTAAGGAGTCACAGGGCAGTAGATTGTCGTATTATTTCCAAAAGCAATCGTAGTGTTAATTTCATTACTCTTCCTAGAGCAAGAGGTAGAAGGCTGGGATTAGGGAGTTTTTGTATGTGGTTGGCAGTGCGGATGGCAGGATGCCTAACGTGGATGGCCGGATAGGATGTAAAAACCTTGGTCTGGGAACTGGCTAGGTTTAGGGAGTTAAATGAGTTTGCTTTCACTTAACCCTCAGGATAGCTCAGCCCCAGGGTGGGCTTTCAAAAAGCAGGTGAATTTCCTTGGTGGAGTGGGGGTGGGGAATGATTTCCAGTCCAATTTGGAAGTTGTTCTTTGTTGCCAGCTGGTCAGCTTTTGGTATCCTTTTTGTCCCAGTAGGGCACTGATAGCAAGAAGATAGAGCTGGTCAAAGGGGGCCAGAATCGGGAACCTAGCTAAGTAGGAGAATTTGGCATATATTGATGTTCTAAATACGGCATTCTTAGGAGGTCTGTGAACTTGGATGTGAAAAAAGTTACATCTTTCTTTCAATATAATTAATTGTCTTTGCAGTTCCATGTGTTTTATTGTATGCATTTAAAAACATGATTCAGAGAAGGGTTTCATAGACTGCCAGAAAGGGTCCTTGACACACAAGAGGGGAAGCACCCCTTCTAGGCAGATAAGGTGTGAAGTCCAGAGAAATAGTCTCATAGGATCTTAGAGGTGGAAGGGTTCTCACAGGACCCTTCACTGAATCACTAATCCTGTTCATGGAATTTTTGACAAGTCGTCATCCAGCTTCCATTAGCTTCAAAGATCTTCAATGATGTGGAACACATGACCTCCAGAGCCAGCTAACTCTGCTTCTTGCAATGATCTAATTGTTAGGAACTTTTTTCTTTATACTGAATTAAAACCTACCTCTCTCTAACTTCTACTCATTGTCCTTAGTTCTACCTTCTGGAACCTTGAAGATAGTCATCACATCACAAGGTCATAGGATGTTAGGAGCACAGAGTTTACAGCTGGAAGAAAGTTTAGAGACTATTCCAATTTACTCATTTTACAGACTCTTACCTAAGTATTATTTTCTACAGGTTGAAAATTCCTGGTTCTTTGGTCCATGGATGGAATCAGTCTATGGTGGTTGTAGTCCTTTGTTCTTCAAGGGACCAAAATGACATCACTGTGCTGGGGCTGAGATACAGTGTGTCTGACTGTGACTGATAAGACCAATTTGAGCTTAAAAGAAATCAATCAGCCAATCAATCAGAAAGTATTTATTAGATTCCTACTGTGGTCTAGGCATTGTACTAGGCACCGTAATAGTTCTGAGTCTCTTCCCCTCCTTGGCTGCCCAGGGTATTAACATCCTTTCAAAAATTATTGCTCAGAACTGAACTAAACCTCAGTGTCTTGTGTAATAGCAAACTGATTTGAGAAATGAATAGATGCTATTAGGGAAATAGTTGTTAATGAGGGCACAATGCCCCACCTAGGTAATGCATGTGCATTTTGGCATCACAGGACTTGAATTCAAACGTGGTGAAAATCAAGTACCAGAGCAGGTCCAAAGCGAAGGTGATTTTGAGCAGAACTTTCAGCCTGCTCTGAAAATGACGGAACATAATTAGCCACCTCCACTGTAGATGGAGCCAGCTGTGGATCTGAGAAAGAGATTCTCAGACTTGTTATAGGAGGCCATGGAATCTCTCCCAGAAATCTTAAAGAACAGAACAGCTTGACCTCCGTCTGGCATGGCTCAGATGAAGACAGGAAGGAGGCTAGGGAGTAGATGGCCTTTTGAATGTCCCTTCAAATCTGAGAGTCTATAAGGTAGCCAAGATCATATTTTATTCAGGATGGACTGAAAGATGGAAGCAGCTGGCATAGTGGCTAGAGGGACAGCTTCAGAGGGGAAGGTTTGGGTTCAAATCCTCTGACACATCTTAGCTGTGTAGATAAGCCACCTATCCTCTTAGTAACTCCAGGTTCTTAGACTTTAAATTATGTATTAATTGCCTATTTGCATTGTTGAAAGGCGTTTCCACACCAAGGAGCTCTCCATGCCAATGACATTACAGGTCAGGGGAGAGAGACAGAGAGATATTGAGAGACAGAGACTGAAAGGTAGAGATATGGACAGACAGAGACAGACAAACAGGGGCCGAGAGAGACAGAGACAGGTGACAGAGAGAGGCTCATGTAAATAGACACATATATTTATACAGGAGGAGAGACCCCAGCGTGTTACGTAGGAGCTGACATCTACCACTTCAGGGCACTTCCTCTGTCAGTGAACCTGACTTTCTCTCCTGGCCACCATGGACTTATTGAGTAATATATTATAAGTGCGTCTCATTCTGATGATGTGTTATGGGTAAATCATTAAGGAGGCAGCTCACTGCAGTGAAATATTGGTATAATAGATCATCAGAGTGAAGTCTTCTACAGATGTACAGTCTTGCTCAAAGGGTGGTATCATTCAGGAAAGAATTAGCCCAGCAGCTTATCTGGTTTAATTACAGGATAAAAGGTATGTGAATGATAGGTCGGGCCTTTGGCACCAGCATTTTGATTCACAATATAAGAATATAATTGGGCTTCCTGAGAGAATTTCTGATTATTTTCAAACAGCCTTCTGCCTTATCATAGTAATACAACTTGTCATGTGGCTACCATTGTACCTTTTATCCAGGCATCTCCAGCCCCTTTCTCCCCTTGAATTATTTTTCTCTTTTCACAATTCTAGGTCCCAGAGTGAATCAAGTGGGATAAACTCCAAGAAGCCTGCCTCTCAGGCCCTCTGAATAATCTCCTGAGTGTAAAAATATTTCCATATATTGAAGGATTCTTGATTCCATTATTGCCCACTCTTTATTTATGGAGATCACAATCATTCTACCCCTCAGTACATGGTCTTTATGAATTATTGTGACCAAAAAACGCATTACCATGTAGCCAATTGGCTGCTGAAGAGACTCTTCAAATTTAGTTGTGTTGGTCCTTGGATGGAAGATATTGACAATCTGTTACTGGACCTGGACTTGAAGCCTTTCCAGTTTAGGCTTTGCTGGCATAGCCTTAGAGAGTCCAGGAGCATCTCTATGCCAAGAGTTGGAGTAGTATATCAGTATATGTTAACCTAGAAAAGATTCTAAAAATAAAATAAAATAAAATAAAATTTAAGCAACAAATCATCTGAATTGGGATTTAATCCAATCCACATAAAACTACTGATTCTACAAATGACATGCCTCATGCTGACAATCCCAGAAGACTCCTCATTGGAAAACTTACTGTCTGCCATTTTGTTTCCAGTCAGAGGTCTGATGAGCAAAGCTAACAAAATGCATCATGTTGCTTATTATTATGGAATCAAATTCAACCAAAATGACTCAGCTCCTTGAAAAATTATGAATAGGTAGACAGTAAAATGCTCCCATGAATTTGAATCATTTCACACAGCCCCTGTTATTAGGCAGGATACAGAAAATATGTGGCTCCTGCCCTCAGAATGTTTATGTGTAACAGGGCCCTAGCCTTATATAACGTTTTTCAGTGTTGGCAGTAGGGTTGTGCCTCACAGGACAGGGTCCTTTTGTTAGGGAGAGGCAGATATTTCCATCTCTTTTCTGTTTAAAAGAAGGAACAGAGGTTCCATGAAAGAGGTGGAATTCAAAGCTTCAGTTACTTTATTGTCCAATTGTAATAGACAAGTTTTCAGGGGATTGGCTCAAAGCTGTTTCAGACCTGGGTATAGGGTCTGAATAGGGTCTAAATCTAGTAGATTTAGAAGTAGAAGAGGCCATTGAATTCAACTCCTTCATTTTATAGATGAAGAAGTGGAGGTATCTATGGTAGGATACGAAACCAGCTTTTCATATCCATTCTGCTGTGTTGCCCTTTGGAGAGAGGTCCTTGGGAAAGAGTTTCCTTGACTGCCTTTGGAAACCAGAGTAAAAAGAGAACTTTAGAATAGAAGAGCCTCCCATCCATTAAGAGGGTCCAGATAGTAGTAAGATGAATTCTTCATTCCCTTTGCTGTTGTTCAGTCATGCCTGACTCTTCATATACTATTTGAAGTTTTTCTTGGCAAAGGTACTGGAGTGGTTTGCCATTTCCTTCTCCAGCTCATTTTACAATGAGGAAACTGAGGCAAACATGGTTAAGTGACTTGCCCAGGGTCACACAACTAGTAAGTGTCTGAGGCCATATTTGTGCTCAGGGAGATGAATCTCCCTCACTCTAGGCCCAGCATTCTATCCACTGTTCCACCTACCTGTCTTTCATTCCTATGGTTGACATATTTACTAAGGATTTCCAGATTTAAAAGCTAGGTTGGATGTCAAGAAATCAGACATGTTCTTTCTATTTGTTCTTGAGCAGTGCATTAGCAACATCATCTCCCATTTAAGTAATATCAGTCCGCTCCAGCAGAATGTAAACATCTTGAGGGCAAATGACTTTTAGTTTGTCAATCATGGAAGACATTTTTAGTTTACTAGAAGCATCCTATCTAATTTTATTTTGTCAGGAGAACAGGTGGAGGATGTAGAGTCATTCTGAGCTTGAGTTTCTGGGAGGGTTATAGAGCACTCAGGAGATGCTTTATTTTGTTGGCTTGAATAAGACTCTCTATTGACTTTTAAAATATTAAGCAGTCTGAGAAAGGAGAAAATGACCATGAGCTAAGGAAAATCATCATAGGCCCTGACCTTGTGCTACTATTGATTTTTGTAGAGTCATGACTTAAAGCAGGGTGGAAAGTGCAAGCTGATGACAGAGTATGACTACCAACCAAATTTTCCTCTCTGTGGAAGTCTCTAAGAGCAGAGAGATCCAGGATTTTCCCCAAACCTTTTGATGCACAGTGGTTGCTGCTACCTGTTGGCTCTAATGGAATAGGCATGGTAGCAGCAAACACCTAAGGTTTTGTGATTGACTGGTTAGATAACCAGTGATTTGTTGGGGACTCTTATTTTAGGGGGATGAATCAGCATAATTTGGGCTTTATTTCATGGATTGGTTGTTGTCCTTCGTCTTCGAAGAGGACCAAAATGACATCACCATGATAAAGTGAAAGTTCAGTGTGTCTGCTGTGGCTGATCAGACCAATACAAGCCAAGAATGCTCTACCACAGGTTGGGCTCAGATAGTGTGAGTATTTGAGGTGGATATGCCAAATTTGCGCATTCTGCCTTTACTTTGTGCTGTCTCAATTCTTCTTTGCTCAAAGAGCACAGCACCCTTTCCCATGTGGGCACGCTATGCTGAGTGGTCCTGTGCCAGTGTCTCCCATGTTGCATAGTCAAATCCAAAGTTCTTGAGATAGACCTTGAGAGTGTCCTTGTATTGCTCCTTCTGGTCACCATGTGATCACCTGCTCCATGTGAGTTCTCCATAAAATAATCTTTTTGGCAAGTGTACATTTTGCATTTGGACAACATGGCCAACCCATCAGAGTTGCACTCTCTGAAGCATAGTTTGAATACTTGGCAGTTCAACTTGAGCAAGGACTTCAGTGTCTGGTACCTTATCATGCCAGGTGATCCTCAGAATCTTCCTAAGACAGTTCAAATGGAAGCTATTCAGTTTCCTGGCATGGCTCTGGTAGACCATCCATGTTTCGCAAGCATATAACAATGAGGTCAGCACAACAGCTCTGTAGACCTTCAGTTTGGTAGTCAGTTTAATACCTCTTCTCTCCCAAACTTTTCTTTGGAGACTCCCAAACACTGAGCTAGCTCTGGCAATGTGTACATAAACCTCATTGTCAATGTGTACATCCCTGGAAAGTACACTACCAAGGTAAGTGAACTTAACCACAGTATTCAAAACTTATCCATTTGTTGTAACTGATGGTTCCATGTATGGATGGTGTGGTGGTGGCTGATGGAGCACCTGTGTTTTCTTGGTGTTAATTATTAGGCCAAAATTAGCACAGGCAGCAGAGAATTGATCCATATTTTGTTGCATCTCAGGCTGCATTGAATGCACAATCCTCTGCAAACAGAAAATCATGCACCAACATTCCTTCCACTTTGGTCTTGGCTTGTAGCCTTTTCAAATTGAAGAACTTACCATCAGTATGGTAGTTGACCTTGATGCCATGTTCATCCTCATCGAATGCATTTGTCAACATGGCTGAAAACATCATGCTAAAAAGCATAGGAGCAAGCATACAGCCCTGTTTCACTCCATTGGTAACTGGGAAGGCACGAGAACATTGTCCATTATCCAGAACCCGGACAAACCTGCCATCATGAAATTGACATACGATATTGATAAACTTCTCTGGGCAACCAAGCTTTGACATAATTTTCCATAAGCCGTCATGACCAATAGTGTCAAAGGCCTTGGTCAGATCCACAAACGTTGTGCACAGTCCTCTGTTCTGCTCCTGGCATTTCTCTTGGAATTGTTGGACAGCAAACACCATATCGACTGTTCCTCGGTCCTCTCTGAAGTCACACTGGCTCTCAGATATATGGCAAGAGGAGGTTATCCCCCAGGAGTTCCAGGATGTCTCCACTGTCCATCTCTATAAAGGTAAAGGGAATAGATGGTCCTACAACAATCACAGGGGGATCTCTCTCTTAGTCATTCCTGGCAAAATTCTTGCTAGAGTCCTCCTTAATAGGCTGATTTCATGGATTAGAATCGAAGCCAAATACCTATGGGCAGCCCACAGGTGCTGTCCAATATCAGTAAATGTTTCTTCAGTTTGTGATTTTCCAATTTTGGTGATCCTCATTTTTTTTTTTTTGCAATATCTGTATATTTTCTGTAATTTTTACTGACTTGCTTCATTCTGTTTCTATTTGCTTCCACATTGGGATTTCAAGGACATTGTGATCATTTACAGGAACAATGGGACAAAGTATTTGAAATTGGGACAGTTCTTGAATGCCTGGGAAGCATCATTGACAAAACTATGGAAGATTTTTTTTAGTGTACTGGAAACTGTCCTACTTATTTTTGTTTTGCAAGGAGGGATACAGAATAGGTGAAAGAGATGGGGCTATTCTGGGTCTGAGTTTCTGGGAGGATTCTAGAGTAGTTTTTTTTTTTTCTGTAGAGAATATTTGGTTATTTGTCATTTCACTTTTTCCCTACTTAATAGTATTTTATTTCTAATTACAATTAAAGATAGTTTTCAACATTCACTTTTATCAGATTTTGAATTCCAGACTTTTTTCTTCCTCCTTCCTCTCCCCCCTCCCCAAGAAGCAAACAATCTGATATAAGCTGTACAGGTACAATCAGATTAAACATATTCCCATGTTAATCATGTTGTGAAAAGAAGAATCAGAACAAAAGGGAAAAAAAGTGAGAAAGGAAAAACAAAAAAGGAGAAAAAAGCATGCTTTAAACTGCATTCAGACTCCATAGTTCTTTTTCTGGGTGTGGATAGCATCTTCCATCATGAGTCTTTTAGAGTTGTCTTAGATCATTGTATTACTGAGAAGAGGTAAGTCTATCAAAGTTGGTCATTGCACAATGTTGCTGTTACTGCGTACAAAGTTCTCCTGGTTCTGCTCATTTCACTTAGCATCAGTTCATGTAAGTCTTTCCAGGTCTTTCTGAAGTCCACCAGCTCACCATTTCTTATGGAACAATAGTTTTCCATTATATTCATATACCACAACTTGTTCAGCCATTCCCCAACTGATGGACATCCCCTCAATTTCTAATTCTTTGCCATCACAAAAGGAGCTGCTATAAATATTTTTGTACATGTGGGTCATTTTCCCTTTTTTAATGATCTCTTTGGGATACAGATCTAGTTGCTGGATCAAAGGGCATGCCCAGTTTTATAGCCCCTTGGGCATAGTTCCAAATTGTTCTCAAGAATGATTGGATCAATGTTATTTCACTTTTAGTAGGTTTGAAGAGCAAGAAGGATTTTTAGGTGATCTTTACAGAGTGTACAGTGTTTGTATTGGCTCCAGTAAAGTAACCATTATCTATGTTAAAGTTGTAGGTCATTTTCTTTCCTAGGAGAGACTTTAAAGTTACTAGAACCACACCTTTCTAGGGAAAATAAAGTATTTCTTTAAAAAAACAATGACAACAACAACAAAAGAAGAACTTCTATGTAAAAATAAAGGAGAAAAAGGACCTGAAGAGGCAAGATGTTGGATGGTGGAAGGATATGCTGAAGAAAAAGGGAAGAAAGACACTGAACTCTTGGAGCTAATAACAGTCATGAGGCTTTTTCTGAAGAGGTGAGTCCTGTCCTCTCTTAGGAAGAAGCAGCTGCTTGTCTTCCCAGGAATGATGAAATGGATTCATGGCAGCTGCCAGAGGAGGAAACATCTAGCAAGGGTCAAAAGAGATGGTGTGTATTGGTTGGTTCTCTCTGTCCAAAGATAACTGAGGCAGTTATTTGTTGACTTGATAAAAAAGAGAAAGGGTGGCTGCCTCCCATAGCCTTTGTCCAAGAAGCGAGAGAGAAATCTTCTATAAACACTCTCAAACCAGACAACTATTACTCACTTCTGGTGATTGAAATGGGTATAAATGATACTGCTAGAACAGAGGTCCTTCATCTGGAGGACCCAGTGGGGTCAAGGGATACATTCAGGAGTTCTGTGACCTAGGATCGGAAAAATCAAATGGAATCTTTGTTTTCACTAACCTCTAACTGAAATTTAGCATTTTCTTTAATCAAGAATGTAGACAACAAAACATTATCCTGATTTCAACAGGTTGCCAGAGAAGTCCATGGCAAGATAAAGGTGATGAAAGATGAAGATCCTCTGTGCTAGAAGGAATCTATTTTTCTTATTTTATTTTTTGATTCATGGAATAAAGCAGGCATTTCCATAACATAATACAGGGGAGGGGAACTTGCATCCTCAAGGCCACATGTGGCCCTCTGCATCCTCAAGTACTACCCTTTGATTGAGTCCAAACTTCGCAGAACAAATCCCCTTAATAAAAGAATTTGTCCTGTAAAACTTGGACTCAGTCAAAGGGCTGTACCTGAGGACCTAGAAGACCATGTGAGGCCTTGAAACTGCAGGTTCCCCACCCCTGACATTGTACAATAAAATGATGATTTTATTACATGAAGCTGAAAACCTACTATGCACGTCTTACTATTCCTTTCAAATATGTAACAAAATTATCATCTAAATTCTTTTCTTTTTTTCCCTTCTCTCCCTTCCCCCCACCCTAGAGATGTCTACCATTAGAAACAAATAGGTATATATGTAAAATTATTCCACACTTCTATTTATCAGTTCTTTCTCTGGATATAGATAAAGAATCTATTTTTTTTTAAATTTTCTTACTGTGAAAATCATCAACAAATGTGAAGATTTCGATATACAAAGAACAGAAATGAAGATTATACGTGAATCTTTAAATTTCTGTTACATAGTTTTAAAAGAAGTTCATTTAACATGATGGTAATAAAATGATCCTGTTGTCTATTTCCCCTTCTGAAGTTTTTTTTGCCAGAAGTGAGTTAGAAGGTGCTGCTAAAAATTTTGAAGACCTTGGGGCCAAACACATTTTCCTCAGCTTCTGATCAAAGGTAGGGGCATCAGAAGAGAAAATTAAATTTGGTAAGTGAATAATTAATTAAGAAGGTGGGGTCTAAGAATGAGATTTGGATTTATGGGTCACATCTTGAAATGTAGGGATGATAGGCTCCTGATTAGGGATGGAGTATGTCTAACAAAGACTGGTAAGAACCATTTTGCTTGGAATCTTGAAAAAATAAGCAAAAAGGATTTAAACTTAAAAAGAGGGTGAGTGCTTGCTTCGGCAGCACATATACTAAAATTGGAATGATACAGAGAAGATTAGCATGGCCCCTGCGCAAGGATGACACACAAATTCGTGAAGCGTTCCATATTATTTTTTTCTGTATTTAAGTTCCATCTTGCCTCCATGAAGGCACTCAGATGCAATCCAGCTCAGACTCTGTCTAGCTGGGATTCTATCTGGCCCGTTTGTGAATGCAAGTGTCACAAATGCTTAGGCTCCTTAAGAGGCAACCCAATTTGGTGAATCTTTAATAAACTTTGTTTCCTTTGGCTTTAAAAAAATAAAAATATAAAAAGAGGGTGAAAACTGCCTGTATATATCCACCAAGCTTATTACTACACATGGTAGGTACAACATAGGAAGCAAAATGTCTCTGGACTTGTCCAGTAAAGAGCTAGTAATAAAATCCCTGGCCTCAGATGTTTATAGACAGATGTACAAATCACGGTTTAAAAAGTTAGATGAATGAGGGATCCTAACTTAAGACTTCATAGGTGTAAGTGAAACCGAGTGAGATGAGCCCATGAATAGAATATGTTTCTATGGAAAGGTATTGCTTATTCCATATTCCTAATAGCAAAAGATTATTATTCCCATTTTACAGAGTGCTAACTTGGAGACAGAAAGACATAATGTCACTCTTTTTACTGTGCCACCTAGCTGCCTAAGTGAAAAGAAGAAATTTGGCATAGATTAGATCTGGCTTGAGCAGAGTTCAGAAAGTAGAGAGGTAGAGGTAGAGATCTTCTCCGCTCATTCAAAGGTAGAGATGATCAGCAAGATCCCATTGGAATAAAATTCTATAGGAGAAAACAACCCAGGAGAGATGGGAAGTGTTTAACCATCAAATACTAGGACAGAAAAGAGAAATCATGATGGGAGAAAAGGATAACATTATCTAAAGAGACCTGTGTGGATGTATAGCAAACAAACCAATCAATTTCAATTTAAAAAGACAAATGAAGAATATGAAAGCAAAGTCAGGTAATGGAGAAGAAACCAAAAGGTAGGAACACTAATGATTAAATACCAGAATGATATGATGCTGATAATGAAAGCGGAGAATAACCAAAATGGTTTTGGAGGTACTTTTAGATATAGTGGAAAAAAGAAGAGAATCATTGAAGGGATAAGTCAGGAACACCTAAGTTCAAATCCAGCCTCAGACACTTACTAGCTGTGTGACCCTGGGCAAATCACTTACTCCTGTTTGCCTCAGTTTCCTCATCTGTAAAATGATCTGGAGAAGAAAATGGCAAACCACTAAAGTATCTTTGCCAAGAAAACCCCAAATAGGGTCACGAAGAGTCAGACATGACTAAAAAAAGCCTGAATAACAACAGCAGACAATACTGAAAGGATAAAACTGCTGTGCAAGGTGAATGGGACAATGATAATGGATAATGAAGAACAGAGCTATTCAACTTTTATGTTCTTTGTTGTTTGTTTGGTTTTTTCCTGACAAGGAGAATGATCTTTTGTCTAGAAGAAGCAGAACCAAAATAGCTAAAGGGGAACCCAAATTCAAAACATCTGTAGTAGCTGCTCTTATTGAGTTCAAGACACCAGGGTCCGATGAACTTCATTCTCTGGAGATGAAAGAACTAGCAGTGATCCTTGAAAGACTATGAAAAATGGGACAGGTACTACAGGATTGGAAGAGGGCAAATGTTGCCTTGATTTTTTTTTAAAAGGACCCAGAATGGAGTCTGCAGAAATGGCCAATGAGCTCAAATTAAATTCCTAGCAAATGTCTAGAATGTATCATTAAAGGGATTGTTAATGAACAATTAGAAAAGAAAGCAGTAAAAAGAGAAAACTGGCATAGCTTTATCAAGAACAGGTCATGCCAGATTAATTTTATTCCCATTTTTTGTCAACATTGCTAAACTGGAAACTCAGGGGAATGCTATAGATATAGTTTATCTAGATTTTAGCAAAGCATTTGATAAAGTCTATCATGCTACTCTTGTAAACAAGATGAAGAGAAGTTGGCTAGATAATAGTATAATTAGATGATTTTGGAATTGGCTGAGCGGCCAGACTCAAAGAGTACTAGCTATTGCTTCAATGTCAATTTGGCATCTCCAGTGGAGTGTCCCAGAGATCTGTGTCATGCCTTGTACTATTGAATATTTTTATCAGTGACTCAGATAAAAGCACAGATGGTACCTGTAACATGTTTGCTGGTGACATAAAGCTAGGAAGGAGAGCTAACATACTGGATGACAGAGTCAGGATTCGAAAATATCTTAACAGGCTAGAGCACTGAGCTGAATCTAAACGTGCCATAACAGTTACCTTGTCTTTACTGATTATTTCAAAGCCTTTTACTCAGTTCTACACTCATATACTGCAAATATATGACAGACCTAAATATAGGAAGAACGCTAGAGTGTTATATACCCACATGAAAATTGTTCTCAAACATGCTACCAACATTGTAACATCAAAAATAATTGATGTAAAAAGTGGTGATTTTTGTAGTTAAATCTCATTATGGTTCCATCTGTCCTTAAATTCATGATCATCTCTCTTAAATAAAACTAAATATGGTTTCCAAGTTCTTGGAATAATAATGGTCACTAATGTAGTTGGAGTTTACTGTAGTTATACTGGAAAGTCCCTACCATATAGGCTAATTTGTTTTTTTCTTAAAAAGACAAGACTCAGTTGATCTAGGATTCTAAGGCTTAAGCCACTGGTATAGTTTCCCAATTGCCTCAAGGTTAAAACCCAGAGCATGAGTTGGCACTCCTTAGTCTTGATAGATGTTCTGATGTTGTTTTAGGCAATACACCCTTCTAACTGGACAGGCCATCATGGAAAATGTGGAAGTAAGGGAAGCTATGTCCAACTGAATTAACTGTGTATCTTTGTAAATACCCCTTTCCATGCTACTGTAAGGTATGTTTTTTTTTGTTTTGTTTTGTTTTTTTGTTTGTTTGTTAAATGCTATCTAGTCTATGAGTGTCATATTTCATTCCTATCTTGAGTCAGCCCTGGCTCAGGACACAAATTAAAAATGGGGTGGTGCTGAAACATCTTTTTAAACATTTGTATATGAATGAAATAAAAATATGTGGCTCTGCTCAAAAAACACATACTCGTTTATTTCATGGAATCTTTCTCCAGTGACAGCAAAATATCATTTAAATTCAACGAGGATATGTCTACCATTTCCTTGCATAATCTTCATTGATCACTAAGTCAGGCCTATTGAAGGATAATCCTTATGTAATATCAAGTGACTATGACCTGGTACTGAGTTGTCATTGTAAAGCCTTCAATTTACACAAACAAATCTACATGACTCAGTTCTTTTCTTGATGCTTCTTTAGAGACATCTTGTTGGCAAATGAGGATGTCACCCATAGAGGGCCTTTTGATGTAACCCACTTAAGATTTCGTACATTTGACAAACCCAGTGGCATAGACCTGCCACCAGCCTTTACTGTTTCCTAGTGAATTGATGTCTACTTGTTCTAAAAGTATTTTTGTGGGTGTTTGATATGTCATGTGCTCTAAGAATGTTTATCAATCCTCTTCTTCCTTTATGATTTGGAAGAGTTGTTCTTTTTCAGCACCCTGAGCTGCCTCAAGGAGATGGACCCTTTGTTTTGCTAATATTTTCTGGGATTTTGTTAGGCTACTTTCCAAATCTGTCACAATCCATTTTATCATCCTGAGAGCATACCTTAGGAATAGTATTGCATAACTGTTAATTGCTTTAAATATGTTCTTCCCACTGATGTTTGATTTTAGGATACCAATAAATTTCATGTTGTATTCAACTAGCCTTCTCCTTGATATCTTAATGCTGAACGTCTTGACTAGAGAAGAAACAAATTTTTTTTAGTTTTATTTATTTATTTTTAGATTACAACATTCATTTCCACAAATTTTTGAGTTCCAATTTTTCTCCCCATCTCTCCCCTCCCCCCACCCCATAACACCTTGCATTCTGATTACCCTTTACCTCAATGTGCCTTTCCTATCTATCACCCCCCACCCTTCCCTTATCCCCATCTTTTCTCTTTTCTTGTAGGGCAAGATAGATTTCTATACTCCATTACCTGTATTTCTTATTTCCCAGTTATATGCAATAACAATTCTCAACATTTGTTTCTAAAGCTTTGAATTCCAACTTCTCTCCCTTCCTCCCTCCCCACCCATCCCCACTGAGAAGACAAGTAATTCAATGCAGGCTATATATGTGTCATTTTGCAAAAGACTTCCATAATAGTCATGTTGTGTAAGACTAACTATATTTCCCTCCATCTTACCCTGTCCCCCATTTATTCTATTCTCTCATTTGACCTTGTCCTTTCCCAAAAGTGTTTGCTTCTAATTACTCCCTTCTCCCATTCACTCTTCCTTCTATCATCCCCCTCACCCCACTTGTCCCATTCTCCCCTACTTTCTTGTAGTGAAAGATAGATTTTTCATACCAAATTGAGTGTGCATGTTATTCCCTCCTTAAGCCACATGTGAAGAGAATAAGCTTCACTTTTCCGCTCTCATCTCCACCCTTTTCTCCTCCATTGAAAAATATTTTCCTTATCTCTTTTATGAGGGATAATTTACCCCATTCCATTTCTCCCTTCCTCCTCCCAATATATTCCTCTCTCACCCCTTAATTTTATTTTTTATAGATATCATCCCTTCTGATTCAACAACCTGTGCTCTCTCTCTGTGTGTGTGTGTGTGTGTGTGTGTGTATGTGTATGGTCCCTCCACCTATCCGAATATTGAGAAAAGTCTCAAGAGTTATAAATACTGTCTTTCTATGTAGGAATGTAAACAGTTCAGCTTTAGAAAGTCCTTTATGATTTCTCTTTCCTGTTTACATTTTCATGTTTCTCTTGATTCTTGTGTTTGAAAGTCAAATTTTCTCTTCAGTTCTGGTCTTTTCATCAAGAATGCTTGAGAGTCTTCTATGTCATTGAATGAACATTTTTTTCCCCCTGAAGTGTTATACTCAGTTTTGCTGGGTAGGTGATTCTTGGTTTTAATCTTAGTTCCTTTGACTTCTGAAATATCCTATTTCAACCCTTTGGTCCCTTAATGTGGAAGCTGCCAGATCTTGTGTTATTCTGATTGTATTTCCACAATACTCAAATTTTTTCTTTCTAGCTGCTTGCAATATTTTCTCCTTGACCTGGGAACTCTGAAATTTGGCCACAATATTCATAGGAGTTTCTCTTCTCAGGTTTCTTTCAGGAGACCATTGGTGGATTTTTTCAATATTTATTTTGCCCACTGGTTCTAGAACATCAGGGCAATTTTCCTTGATAATTTCATCAAAGATAATGTCTAGGGTCTCTTTTGATCATCATTTTCAGGTAGTCCCATAATTTTTAAATTGTCTCTCCTGGATCTATTTTCCAGGTCAGTTGTTTTTCCAATGAGATATTTCATATCATCTTCTATTTTTTCATTCTTTTGGTTTTGTTTTGTAATTTCTTAGTTTATCATAAAGTCATTAGCTTCCCTCAGCTCCGCTCTCATTTTTAAAGAACTATTTTCTTCAGTAAGCTTTTGAACCTCCTTTTCCATTTGGGTAATTCTGCTTTTTAAAGCCTTCTTCTCCTCATTGGCTTTTTGGACATCTTTTTCCAATTGAGTTAGCCTGTTTTTAAAGGTGTTATTTTCTTCAGCATTTTTTTGGGTCTCCTTTAGCAAGCTGTTGACTCGTTTTTCAAGTTCTTCCATGGCCTGAGCCCATTGCATATTCATTTTGGAGGTACTGGATGCAGAAGCCTTGACTTCCTCTGACAATATGCATTGTTCTTCCTCATCAGAAGGGATGGAAGGAAATACCTATTCACCAAGAAAGTAATCTTCTATCATCTTATTTTTTCCCCTTTTTGGGGCATTTTCCCAGCCAATTGCTTGACTTCTGAATCCTTTGTCAAGAGGAGGGCTCTAGTGCTTCTCCTCACCCCAGGATCATGCTCAGGGCTGAGGTTCAGATCAGCTGCTCAATTCCCCAGGGTCTTTAGGTGGTACAGCACCACCACCACTGCTGCCACCACAGTCACCTGGGGCCAGTGGTGGGGGGGACCCTGCTCCCCTCTCACCTAACCGGGAAAACCCTCTCACCAACCTTTGCAGTTTTCTTTGCCACTTGTGGGTTGAGGGATCTGAGACCCTCCCTGCTGGGGATTCTTCCCTGGAGGTCTGTTCTGGTCTTGTTCCTCCTGGTACCACAGCCAGGACTGGGCTTCAGTCCACTCAGCATCCTATGGGATAGACCTTTCCTGTTGGCCTTCCAGGTTACCTTTGGCTGGAAATCTCTTTTGCTCTGTCATTCTGTGACTTCTGCTGCTCTAGAATTTGTCAAGAGTCATTTTTTACAGGTATTTTATGGGCTGTGGGGGAAGAGATAAAATATGTGCATCTTTCTACTCTGCCATCTTGACTCCACCCCCCCCGAAAAAATATTTTTAAACAAAAATATTTGTTTACTTAATAGCAACAATAACTTAAAATGATAAAACCCTTTCTATTGTAGAACATTCAAAGGTGAGGTTATAAAGAAAGACGAGATGATGATGATGGAGGAGACAAATAAAGGGTGACAATAGCATGCTCTACTTGGCCAAGGTGACCTTCCTACCTGGGAGCATTAAGACCAAGGTATTTTTAGGTATCACCTTCACATATAAGTTCATTGTAACCTCCAGATTCAAGCTTGAAAACTTCAGTCTTTCCTAGAGACACATTAAAAATTTCTTTGCTATTAAAATCAAAATGATATTTTGTTATCAATGGGGAGAGATTCATTGAGTTGAAGGAACTGTTTGACTTGTTTTCTGGTGGAGCCCTACACTTCGTTGTCATGCATGTGCATTGACTGATTAATAGGATGTTTTGGTTTGATTTCTTCTTTAATTTGGAAACCATATTAGCCACATATAGGAGGTATGACAATGGTTTTAAGGCAGGGCTAGTTCTTGCTATGGCAATGTATGTCATATAAACTACTGTATACAAAACCTCAAATGTTTTTACATTTTCTGTCAAATACTGTGGGAGGATGTGCTTATATTTGATGGTTATAGCAGGTAAAAACTTTAAAATTTTTTATTCTGTTTTTGTACAATTGGTCTGATTGGTGGTTTCACGCCATAAGACTAAAAAAGGACTTTTGGAATTCCATTCTAAGTATGTCTGTCTCCATTTCAAAATCTTTTGAGACTTTGGTGATGTTTCTGTTATCTACTACATTATTAGGTATATTTTCCTGTGTTTGTATTAAGTGAAAATTTTCAGCATCCTCAGGTTCTTTAATTTTTCCCCTTTAGATTTTAGTAACTCCTCAGTTTCATCTCTTATTTCACCTAATCTCATCTTAGTGGTGAAATTTTTTTTTTTTATTATTGCTTAGCACTAGTGAGCAAGGTATTGCTATGTGACTTGGAGCTGAAAGTTCTTTTGACAAAAAGCTGTATGAAAGAAACCCTTGCCTAGAGCTGATGAGATCTGTTTCCAATTTTGTTACAATATAGTATTGGTTCTTAATTAGACTTAATTAATTAGAACATTCAGGCCTTCAGGCCTTCATTTTATACTTGGTTTTTGTCCAATCTATTTATTTATTTATTTTTCATATGACTTTAAATTATCTCTATGTATATATATAATTATCTATATGTATATATATAATATCTATATGTATATATAATTTTTGCAATTACATGTTAAAATAATTTTTAATTTTTTTAAGTTTGAATTTCAGATTCTAGTCCTCCCTCCTCTTCATATTCCTCCTTCCCTGAGATGGTAAGCAATCAAATAAAGATTATACATGTACAATATACATGTACAATCATGTAAAATATTTTCATATTTGTCATTTTGTTCAAGAAGACAAAAATGAAAGAAAATGAGAAATAGCAGTCTTCAATCATATTCAGACAATAGCAATTCTTTCTCTGGAGGCAGATAGTATACTTCATCATTAGTCCTTTGGAATTATCTTGGATCATTGTAGTGCTGAGAATAGCTTGGTCATTCACAATTCTTCATCAAACAATATTGCTGTTATGATACACAGTGTTCTCCTGGTTCTGTTCACCTCACTTTGCGTCAGTTCATGTAAGTCTTCAGGTTTTCCTGAAATCATCCTGTATGTCATTTCTTATAGCACAATAATATTCTATCACAACCATATACCACAACATGTTTAGTCATTTCCCAATTTATGGGTATCCCTTCTATTTCTAATTCTTAGCCACCACAAAAACAGCTGCTATAAATATTTTTGTACTAATAGGTCCTTTCTCCCTTTTTTATGTGTTTAGAATATAGACCTAGAAGTGGTATTATTGGATCAAAGTGTATGCACAGTTTTATAGCCCTTTGACCATAGTTCCAAATTGCTTTCCAAAATGGATGGATCAGTTCTTAACTCCACCAATAGGGCCTTAGTGTCCTAGTTTTCCCACATCCCTTCTAATATATTTTTCCTTTTTTGTTGTATTAGCCAATCTGATAGATGTGAGTTGGTACCTCAGAGTTGTTTTAATTTGTATTTCTCTAATTAATAGTAATTTAGAGCATCTTTTCATGTGATTATAGATAGCTTTGATTTCTTTGTCTAAAAACTGCTTGTTCATATCCTTTGATCGTTTATCAATTGGGGAATGACATATTCTTATAAATTTAATAAATTTATGTATCTAATATATATTATGTAATAATATAATACAAATGATAAATTCTCTATATATTTTAGAAATGAGACCTTTACCAGAAATACTTGGTTTTTGCCCATTTTAGTGGCGAGCACCATCTGAATTGAAGTATCCTCAGCAGATGGATTATTGGTATTTCTGATTTGCCTTCTTATGAATACTTAACATGAAGGAGTGCCATTCTTTTGGATATCCTTTATATCAAGCTGATGATAAGTTGATGATTTTGAATAGGGCCAGTCAGCAACTCTCATCTATTTCATTGACTCTTAAAGACAGTGCTAACTCTTGGACTGCTGACCCAATCAATAGTATCTTCAGAGTCCAGTTTTCTAGAATTTCTGGTTTCCTGCCAGCATCTCATAACATCACATAATGATTCTAGAGCACATGTGTCCCCTGGTTGACATCCCTCTATTTTGCAGTCATCTTCCTTATTGTGGCATTAATGATTGGTTGGACTTTGAGAGGGTGATTGAGGGTGATGATTATTATCTCATTTTATTTGATGGAGGTCATATAAAAATGATCCTTAGACTTTGTCTTCCACACTTGAACCAGGTAAGAAGGAAAGAGGGGCCTCAATGGTCTCATTAGCACCTTTTGTAAGCATTCTTGCTTCTGGCTTAGCAGCCATTCAAAAGGCTCCTCATCTTCAACTGACCATCAGATTAGAAATC
The DNA here is from genome assembly GCF_028372415.1 of Notamacropus eugenii. Classification (NCBI taxonomy): domain Eukaryota; kingdom Metazoa; phylum Chordata; class Mammalia; order Diprotodontia; family Macropodidae; genus Notamacropus; species Notamacropus eugenii. Next base: position 370,131,662 of record NC_092873.1, on the reverse strand, counting down.
ATACCTGGGAAAGTCCACATAGGATCTCAACAGGCAGAGCACACAGCATCTGCTGATGAGGACTAGGCCCTTGACCAATCCCATTCCCCCTTTACTAGTAGCAGGGAGCAAAGACAAGCAGAGATTACTGCCCCACAGACTAGGTGCCCAGCCGTCTTCACAAGACCAGTCTAAACATCAATTTGGTGTCATTTCAGAGATGTGAGTTTACCCTCCATGCATTTGTTCTGACCTCATGTATGTCCTCTGCACATGTGTCTCTCATGTGTAATCTGTGCAGATATATGACACTTCTCACTGATAATGTATGTGTTTTTAGAAGAGTGTGTCCTAGGAATGTGGGGGTAATGTTCCAATGTGACTTTTAAAATATTATTCTATTTCATTAAATGCATTTACTTCAAAATAATTGTGTTCTCTGGTTGAGTACCAAAAATGCAGATACATCAGAAAAGGGGGGTCTATGAGCTGTGGTTTTGAGTGGATATGGACATACAGAATACTTTGACCTTGGGTAGCTATACTAAGAGCTCTCTGTGTGAGAAGAAGGTGAAGATGCCACATAGATTAGAGGTTATTGAGAAGGGGAAATCCTCAGGTTGATATCATTAGAGACTCCTGTGAATGTTAGGTATAGAAATAAGGAAGACAGCAAGAGGAAAGAGCACCTTTGGGGAGGAGAGAGAAGAAATGTGATTACTTTGATACTATGAAGGAACTGCCATTTTATTGACATGGGTGTACCTTTTAATAGTATGGATTGCAGCCTAGCCACATTTTCTCATACAGTAATACTGTGTGGCTACGAGTCATTGAATTCTATAGTCACTGATGAATGAAAATTGTGGGTCATCCCAAGTGGGTGAGTAGGTTGCAGGATATTGATCGTGAGGAATTATGCAGAAAATAAATATCATACGGATATCAAAAAAAAAACAGAAAAGGAGACTAGCCAGTCATATGGCAAAAAGCAAAGATAGTTGATAAGAGTCCATTTGCTGAAATGGTATTGACATAATGTTAAGAGATTTAGGAGAATATAGCACATTGTATCCCCTATGGAGGAATTATGGGAAGGCATAGATAAACATTTCACAGGAAGAAAAACACTTTGTGTTATTATTAAAAATTTGATCTTTTTCTGGATAATCATGTGTATTTTTAAATAAAGTGGACAGGTAGAAGATTAGCAAGCTACACACAGCAGTGAACATAAGTGTTTGCCAAAGTGAGCCTGAGACTGAATGTCAACTCTCTAGCTGCCTCTTCTGCTTTGTGTTTTCCCTGAGCAAAGGTGACTGAAAAGCAATCCTGAGATGGATGTTTCTAGGCTTGGTGGCTTCCCATGAGCTTGGTAGATTTGATATACTTGAATCAGGGACTGATTGCTCAAGTGTAGGTGATTCCTGCAATTCCACCTTTCTTGGAAGACAATACCTTTGAACAGTGAGTACTTTTCTGGAAAAGTGCCTATTAATTCCTTTTGGGGAGACCCTAGACACAAGCCATACCTATACCTTGCTTTAAAAGATTTTCCCCTGGAGTTCTACCCTGTGGTAAGAATGTAATAAACCACAGAGTATAAGAAACGCCTGTTTTCCATCTCTTTGGAAGTCAGACCTACCCCCAGGATGGGAATTTAGAATATAGTATAGTCCTTTGTGGTAGAAAGGGTCCCTCTGGAAATGAGTAACCCATGAGTAATATGCTGCAGGCAGCTAGCTGGCACAGTGTACAGAGTGCCGGCCTAGAGTCAGAAAGACTCATCTCTCTGAGTTCAAATCTGGTCTCATACACTTACTAACTGTGTGACCCTAGGCAAGTCACTTAATCCTGCTTGTCGCAGTTTCCTCATCTATAAAATGAGCTAGAGAAGAAAAGGGCAAACCATTCTAGTATTTCTGCCAAGAAAACCCTAAATGGGGTCACAAAGAGATTGAAACAACTGAACAACCACAATATGTTGCAATCTTTTTTCACCCACCACCCACTCTCCTTCACCTTCAGAGCTTATGGTGTTGTATGATTTCCAGCCAAATGACACTGGCAGAATATTGGCAATGCCGCGTAGTTTATAGTGTTCCCATAGAATACAAAGTCTTTGATGGTAAGAATTATCTTTCAATTTGGTCTTTCATTTACAAATATTTTCCCAACTGCTTATTGTGTCAGGGAAGTACCCCGGAGTTTCCAAAGTCTCCGGCAGCATAGCATAAGCTTTGGTACTTTCTACTAAAGTTTTTAAGTGCAGGTCTGCAGGTAGACTGTCTCTACTTTCAAGTAACAGTCCAAGTGCAGAGAGTCTCATCACCAAGGCACCTAGGAGAAAGCCTTTCAAATCTGGCCTCAGACACTTACTAGCTGTGTGACCCTGGGCAAGTCATTTAACCCTGCTTGCCTCAGTTTTTTTATTTGTAAAATGAGCTGGAGAAGGAAATGGAAAATCACTCTAGAATCTTTGCCAAGAAAACTTCAAAATGGGATCCTGAATAGTCAGACCAGACTGAAAAACAACAGACAGTGCTTCTGGAAAGGGCTTCTCAGTTGACTGTCCTATAGCTCTACTTACCAGCCCTGTGACTTCCCAAACCAGAATAACCTTCCCTAACTATCACTCCTCAAAATAGGTTTCTCCCTATTTAGTAAATAAGCTCCTTAAGAGAAGGGATTGTCTTTCTTTTATATCTGAATCCTTAGTGATTGGCATAGTAACTGGAATTTTACTATTGGAACCTCAGTGGGTGGGATATCAGTCTCTTCTCTATAATGAATGGTGTGGAATGGGATTAGTGATTATTCTATAGGGGAGATCCTTATTTAGTCAATTAAGCAACAGGCATTCACCATATTAAGCTCTTACATGTGTTAGGCACTTTTTCATTCATTCATTCAAGTATCTGGTTAAAAAAATTTGTGATGTTAGTTTTAGGTCAAATTTATGATAAGTCCATTTTAATCACCTTATTACATAGTTTTGCTTAACTTTAAAAAGAATTTATGGAAGGTACTAAGGGTAGGGACACGTTCTCAGCATCAAAGATTCTAGAGTTGGAAGTGACCCAAGAGACCCTCTAGTCCAATTCCATCATTGTACAGGTGAAGAATGTGGTGACTTGTTTGAGGTTGCAATATAATAAGTGAAAGATGAAGGATTTGAATCCAGGTCTTCTGGTTCCAAATCCACCCTCTTTCCACTCTACCACACAACATTTCATGGTTACTTATCGGGAAGTAACTGACCAGTCAAAACAAAATCTATCGGTAAGAATAAAAAAATCCCAGCAAAAATACGTGACAGGTGAATTGTTTTAATATAGTACTTGTATACTTTATAGTGTATGGGGATTCCTTGTATACTCCAAGTTTCCAATACCTTTTGGCCCATTTTATAGACAGACAGTATAATTTCATCATTTTATTTTTTTTTTATTTTTTATTTTTTAATGTTTAACAATCACTGCCATACAATTGCGATTTTATCCCTCCCCACCCACCCCCCACTACCTCCCTCCCTCCCCACGACTGCATACAATTCTGTATAGATTCTACCTATACTTTCCTATTGAGTATATTTTCACTATAGTCATGCTATGTAGTCAGACTAAGATAAATGAAAGAATCCGTATAACAAATCGGAACATGATACACAAACAGATACACATACACAAACATGATCTGCTACATTATGTGAGTGACTTCCATATTTCTCTCTCTGAGTGTGGAAGGCATTTTGCCTTGAGGTCCACCATTGGGATTTTTTTTTTTTTTCAGAAGTTCTTGTGTTATTACAAAAATCTAAGTCTACCAGAAAAAACTCTCACACACTGTGGTTGTTGCTGTGCATAAAGTTCTCCTGGTTCTGCTCCTTTCACTCAGCATCAGGTCATATAAGTCCTTCCAGGCCTCTCTGAAGTCTTCTTGTTCATCATTTCTTATGGCACAATAGTACTCCATTACATTCATATACCATAATTTATTCAGCCATTCCCCAATTGATGGACATCCCCCTGACTTCCAGTTTTTGGCAACTACATAGAGTGCTGCTATAAATATTTTTGTACATGTGGGACCCTTTCCCATTTTTATGATCTCTTGGGGATATAGTCCTAGTAGCGATATTGCTGGGTCAAAGGGTATGCACATTTTTGTAGCCCTTTGGGCATAGTTCCAAATTGCTCTCCAGAATGGTTGGATGCGCTCACAGCTCCACCAACAATGAATTAGTGTTCCAACTCTCCCACATCCTCTCCAGCATTTATCATTTTCTTGTTCTGTCATGTTTGCCAATCTTATAGGTGTGATGTGGTACCTCAGAGTTGTTTTGATTTGCATCTCTCTAACCAATAGTGATTTAGAGCATTTTTTCATATGATTATAGATAGCTTTAATTTCTTCCTCTGAAAATTGCCTGTTCATATCCTTTGACCATTTATCAATTGGGGAATGACTTGTATGATTATACATTTGGGTCAGTTCTCTATATATTCTAGAAATGAGGCCTTTATCCCCGAGCTTAGCTGTAAAAATTTTTTCCCAATTTACTACATCCCTCCGGATTTTGGTTGCATTGGGTTTGGTTGTGCAAAAACTTCTCAGTTTAATGTAATCAAAGTTATCCATTTTGCATTTCATAATGCATTCTATCTCTCCTTTAGTAAAGAATTCTTCCCTTCTCCATAGATCTGATAAATACACTATTCCTTGCTTCTCCAGTTTATTCATGGTATCAATCTTTATACCTAAATCATGTACCCATTTGGACTTTATTCTTGTGTACGGTGTCAGGTATGGGTCTATGCCTAATTTAATTTCATCATTTTAAAATGATGATAGGGGTTATAGTTAATTTTCCTTTGCTTTTATGACATGTCATTGGCTGCATCTGTGATTTATGTCATGATGAGTTCTTGGTTAGAAACGCAGCCACCAATAGCATCATTCCTATGGGAGAATATAATCTTGATGACAATCGACTTCTCAGCACTGTTCCCACAAATGAATCAGGGCATGAAGCCGGGACACTCTGGATTACTAGTATTCTCTGACAAGAACTGGGATTTGAGGTGGTAGAAGCGGAGCCCTGTTTTTGCAATGATGATACCACCTCAAAAATATTCCCTTTGTTGTACAAGTAAATAGACCTGCCAGACCTCACCTTCCTCACCTCCAGGTATACACAGACCAACATGAGTCTGCTGAGCACTGTGGCAATGGCTGAGCCTGCTTTTTTGGCACTTCTCTCACAAAACCCCAGTGATTGGGATCCAAGATGGATCTGCCTTATACCAAACTGCTCTACAATGAATAGTGTTAGAATGGGCTTGGGGAGTATTCTGTAGAGGGGATCCCTGTTCAATCAATCAATGAATCAATCCACCACCCACAAGTAGCTATTAGGTACTAAATAGGTGCCAGGTATTTTGATAATCCCCAGGGATGCAAAGAAAGAAAAAATACTATCCTTGTTCTCAAGATGTTTTTGCTGTAATAGGTGAAATAACATGTAAATAAAAATATATACAAGATATACACAGAGTAGATGAAAGAGATCTTTAGAGGAGAAGGTGTGGGTAATTCAGGACAAGGCAATATTAATGACCTCTGAGAGTCCATGATCTGTCCACTGGCCTCTGCTGTGGGCATCTTCCACAGTATCTGAGGAAAAAATCAGTGGTGGGAGCAGGGAGGAGAGCTTTGCTATGCAATGACATAAACATAGACCCCCTTCTCAGCCCTTTAGTCCTTACTCCCAGACTCTGCCTTCTGTACAGGGGGACTCTGGGAGTTCTTGCTCAGAGCATACCCTGGTCCAGAGGGCAGGCCCATTCTTAACATTTGTGGACCGCTATCTATGACCTCTTCTTCCGAATTTTCCTTGCTACCCTGGAATCTGGCCCCAGGGCCTTTCCTAAGAAGCAGCTTCTTTCGGATGCCTGCCCATCTCCCCCTTACCACAGGCCTCTCCAGAAACCTACTCGGATGCGCACTAATGCCATTATCTTCCTGAAATTAAAATCAAGCTTCAGCCTATAATGTTTCACTGAGAGGGAATTGGGGTTATATATTCCTGCGTGGAGCAGCATTCTATTTCAGTCATAGCATTTAATTATGATTGGTATGTTAGTGCCCACCGGAGCATAACAAATTGTCATTATGTTATTCTGCTGAGTCTAATTTAATTGGCAAGTTGTCACAAAAGCAATTATCCATCATTTATTATGTTGCCATAACCACATCCAGGAGAGCACCTGCTGTCTAAGAGGAGAAACGCTCCACAGTCTCTTAGTCCTGGATCCATTCCATTCACTCCTGTGGCACAAAGACACTTCCTCCCCTTCCATATTTCCAATTGTAGGCCCTCCTTTCTTACCTCAACTTCATGAAACTGGATGTGGGAGCTCCAGTTTTCCAAAGCAGATTGATTCATAGGCTGAGGAGTCTTGCATGGGAGTCCAGCCTGTTGGGATGGGGAAGGAGTGGGATGGAGGAGAAGAAGGAACAACCCTTTCTGCATTCTGTCAGGAGTATGGAAGCAGAAATGACTTCCTGTGAAGAAGGGAGCCTGACACAAACTGAGTCAGGCCCCTCTGCTGTCAGCCAGTCTGGCTGCCCCTCAATGATGGATCTGTAATCATGAATAGCTCTTTTCCTCTGAAGAAGATGATCCCATGAAGCAAGGATGATTTGGTCCACTCTAGTTCATTTATTTATTCATTCAACAACCATCTATTAACAATAATAGCTAGCTTTTTATAGTACGTTTAGGTTTTCATAGCATATTATCTCACTTGATCCTCACAATAGACCTGGAAGGTGGCTATTAATATTGTTTTCATTTTACAGATGAAGAAACTGTCTTAGAGAGATTATGCAGCTATTAAGTGTCTCAGGGAAGACTTGGACTCAAGTCTTCCTGATTACAGGTTCAGCATGCTATCCAATATATCAGCTTGCTGTCTCAATCTAGTCCCCTATAAGCACCTCCTCGGTACAGGTCCTAGGGAGGTATAAAGTTTAGCTGGTATACATTTTTATCCTTCCTGGTTGGAATTCTAGTCTTGTAAGGGAGTAAGACACAGGCACAGATAACCACCATGACACTGTATCTCAGTTAGGGAGTCTAAGGGCCAGAGACTTTCCAAGTAAGACTTCCTCATTCCCAGAGAAGGGCCATCTAGCATAGAGGAGAGAGTACTGACACTGGAGTCAGAAAGCCTTAAGATTCCATCAATAAGGACCTTAGAAACCATCTAGTTCCACCCCCTCATTTCATTGTATTTGTATGCCTAGTACTTGGTGCATAGCAGGCACTTATTAATTGATTAATTTATAGATGAGGAACCTGAGACTAAGGAAGGTTGAGTAACTTGCTCAAGGTCACACAGATAGTAAGTGACACAGGTAGGATTTGAATTCAGGACCACAGACTTCAAATCCAGTACTCTTCCATCTCAATGGTCAGCACAACCCAAGCCCCCCAGAAAATGAAAGATGCACTTATCCATTTTTCCCTGAACATAGCTTACATCAGTAAGTATGTATTCTTTAAAATCTAATCATTTCAGTTTTTCAGTAATGCATTTAGATTATTACTGTAACAAAAAATAATTGGGCACTATCAGAATATTATTTATATTCGACAACAAGTCAAATGGAAAAATCCTGCACCATCATTCCTCTGACACATATTAGCTGTATAACCTTGGGTAAATTTCTTCACCTTCCAACAGTGCACTGGATAATTCTCTAAGACTGTAAATTACAGACCAGTTGTCTGTCTGCACTGGTGAGAGGGGAAAACAGTTTCCACAATCGGAGTTTCCCCATATGGATGAAATCACAAGTCCAGATACACAAAAAAAACCCCATATCCCCAGACTAATGACTTTTAGATTCAGGATCGCCTAACACCATATCCCATTTGGACCAGAGAATTTCATCAATACAAAGGAGATTATATTTCTCTGTCCAGCATGAAGTTTCTCCTTTAAGGCTAGACTATTTCTATTTCACAAAGAGCAAGGGTTCTTAATCTGGAGTCTACAGACTCCCAAAAGTTCTGTGGGTAGATTACAGGACATTCATGAACTTAGATGGGAAAAAATTATGTCTTTATTTTCACTAAATTTTAGTTGAAATTTAGCATTTCCTACAATTACATATGAGAAGGGGTGTGTAGCTTTCACCAGATTGTATAAGGGATCTTTGACACAGAAAAGGTTTAGAACAACCTTGACCCTAAGGAAGATAAATTTGGAGAGATGGGCACAGGAAAGGAGCATTTTTGTCAGAATTGATGAGGGAGGGAGGAGTTGAACAGATGGACCCTACTGAGAGGATAGAGTGGGACTGGAATGTCCAGCTTCATTTTCCCGGTTTGAGATGAAGGCCTTTTCTTCTAGAGAAAATCCTGCACAGAGCCCTTCCCCAAGAACCATTTATTGAGAGCTAATGTGAGAGGCCCTATTAGCCCTGAATTACTGCCTATCCCCTCTGCCCCCTCCTTACTGCTAAACAGTATCCTTATCACCCAGTGCACAATAAAGCCTCTGTGAATGAGAAAGCAGGACCAGCTAAAGTTTTCCCATTTTTTCCTGAACTGGGATGACAGTACCCTGGACAGATTAAGCCAGGCCATCTGCTAGTCTGTCTCTGTCCTGTGGGCCTGAGCCAGGCAGACAATTCACTAATCTTTTCCCTGCCTCCTCCTGACTGTATCTATCAACACAGTCAACAAGAGGCTCATTCTGAAAAGGAGGGGGGAAAAGCCCCTAGAAACACAGCTACAGTTGAAGGGGAAAAACACCAACAAAACCTTTAAATAAATCAGCTTCCCCCAAGTTAATCAGCCTACAATTCCCGGGCTACTGATGGTGCTAGAAAATTATCAGCTTCCTGAGCATAGGCAGATTCTCTCTTGTAACCCTAAAAACTAAAATCTGTCGTGGCAATGACTGCTCCCAAACAAAGCAAGAACCTGCAAAGCCTTTCACATCTCCTACTTAACTGTAAGGCACAGAGAGCCTTTTATACTTTGCCCTCTCTCCTGGACTGGGCTTGCTTCCCTGAAACATCAATATCCTAATGTAATACTGACTGGGACTGAGGAAGAAGTGGTGTGGCCACAAAGAAAAGTCACGATGGCAGACTTTCCAGTCTTTCCATTTATTGGGGGAGTCCCCCTTTCGAATCTTTTGGCTCTTGAAATCATGGAGAACAAACCACCTTTCATCTCAACAACAGACAATGTGCCAGAGGAATACTGACAGTGTTGATACTTTGGTTGTTTGGAGAGCCATGGAGACCAGAGAAGTGCTTGGTGCCCCTGGGACTCTGATTATCTTGTTGACAAGAGAGACTTCTCACTTTGAGTCTTTGTTGTTGTTTAGTCGTTTCTAACTCTAGTTGTTTGACTGTGACCCCTTCTGGGGCTTTTCTTGGCAGAGATCCAGGAATGGTTTGCCATTTCCTTCTCCAGCTCATTTTATAGAGGAATAGACTGAGGCAAATAGGGTTAAGTGACTTGCCCAGGGTCACACAGCTAGTAAGTGTCTGAGGTTGAATTTAAACTCAGGTCTTCCTGACCCCAGGCTTGGCATTCTATCCACTGTGCCACCTAACTGCCCTTCTTTGAATCTACCTAAGCTTCAAAGAACAAAGAGATGCCAACCCATTTTATTTCTTATTACTTCCCAAAGCAAAATAGCCTGGTCTCACCCAAACTCTAGCCTCTTGACTATCTCACCATCATTCCATGTTCTCTTAGTCAACAGTAACTGACAAGTCCTCCTCAATCTCTTCTGCCTATCCATATCTCCTTCCTCCCTTCAAAGCCTTCTTTCTCCATGAAATTTATAGGAATACTGGGATCCTAGGTTGGTCAGTCTGCGCTGTCCCTGAGTAATCTCTTCTCTGAAGGGACTTGAAAAGTCTGTGATCTCATTGGTGTGGATATTTCCTCTACTGAGAGTTTAAATCCTAGCTTGGACACTTACTAGTCGTGTGACCCTGAGCAAGTCACTTAACTTTCCTGTGCCTCAGTTTCCTCATTTGTATTCGATGCCTGTAAGGTCCTGTGATATAGACCCTAACCTCTGTATACCTTAGGATGCTCTAGTATCATAGATTTAGACCTGGGAGGGGCTTTTAGTGGTCATCTATTTCAACCTTCTCATTTTATGAATGAGAAATTTGACATCCAGAGAGGTTATATAACTTGCTCAAAGTCACACAGCTTGTAAGAAGCAGAGAGATGGTCTTCTGGAATAAAGAAACAAACAAATAAAAGTGAAAACAAACAAACCCATTATCTAATGACCATCTTTCTGGGGATAACTGTGCTTGCACATAGCTAAAGATGCAGAGAGCTGGTCTTTTACAGGGCATAATTCATGCTTAATCAATATGTATTGTGTGTAGTGATATCGTATTGTTTTCTTTCCCAGTGAGTAGGGAAGGGGGTGAGAGGGAAGGAGAGAATTTGGAACTCAAAATTTAAAAAGAAAAGAATGTTAAAAATAAATAAATAACAAATTTAAGAAAAATTTTAAAAGACTATGAGCACATACATGTATATGTGGATTAATTGATTGAATTCTGGCTCAGCTATTATTTCTGGAGCAGTCAAAATTGAACTGGCTTGTAGGAAAGAGACAAAAATCAGAAAACCCCAAGGAAGGCATTTAGTGTGGTCAGATTGTTAAGGCTGAGTGAGCAATGACAGCTATTAATTTGTTTTAGGAAGTCCTTTAATTCAAAAACCTTTTTGTTACTTAGCTTATGTTCTATAGGACTTGTCTAATTATACTGATTATAAGATAATTTTAATTTGACTTTATTGAGTGCTTTGAAATCCTGGAATTAAAGGCACCATTACACTGACACTCACTATACATACAAATGTCATCCAAATCATAATCTTTCCTTTAGGGTGCCTTATACTTTTAGTGTAGGTGTCCCTCCAAACTAATTCCAACACAAGACATCTAAAATCCTGAATCACCCTACTATGGTGCCCCACCTCACTATTGGGTAGGGTGTATTTGTTGATGACCCCCTTAACATGTGGCCTCTGTAATTGGCTATAACACTCCAAGTGTATAAGACTCACGACACCCTCTGTGATCATAAGCCACAGAGATTGGCTCAGCATACACTCTAATTCTGGTTGGAGAGAAACAGAATTAGACCAAAGAGATCCAGTGAAGGGAAGATGGGAAGAGCACACAAATTTGACAGGAAGGAAGTCTAAGAATGGATACTGGGGTAGTGATATTCAGCAACAATCAGTATTTTAGTGCTTCTAGGTGCCAGTCCCTGTCCTAGGTTGTTGTTGTGTTCGTCCTTCGTTTTCAAAGAAGACCATGACATCAGAGAAATGATGACATGACTTGTACTTGACTTTGATTTGAGTGAGGGAGGGCTGTGCAGTCACCAGCCTCACTTTCTCCTTCCGAGCCCACTGTCCTAGATGCTGGAGATACAAAGACAAAACCAAAGTAGCCTATTCCCATCAAGGGACATGCATCCTATTAAGGCAAGCAACATAGAAATAACTATATAGTATATTGTGCATAAAGTAGACAAGAAATAATTCCTGGGGGATAGGGCACTAGCAACTGCAGAGGATCAAGATAGACTTATTGTAGGAGGTGTACTTTGAGCCAAGCTTTGAAAGGAACTAAGGACTCTATGAGGTGAGGTGGGAAAGCATTCCATGCGTGGCGGATGGTCTGTTCAAAGGCATTGAAATGAGAGATGGAATGTTGAGTATGGAGAAGCATAAACAGACCATTAATAAGAGAGAACAGGAGCCAGGAATTATTATTGCTAGGGGACTGAATTTGCATGCCTGGAGTTGTATGACTTAGAGACTGTTCTCTAATCCTGTCCAACATTTACTATAATAGTCCAAACATAGGCTGTCTTTCCCTCTCCCTAGCCCTTGAGCCCCTACTTCCCCACAAATCTCACTTGTATAAAATCTAACTGTGGCTCATAATTGGTGTTATTTTTCTGGGTATGCCTGGATATCATATTTCTTTTCAAAGTGAGCTCTTTTTAGGGATATGGTGTCTATTTCAGGGTAGCCTATATTCAGACCAATATGACATATATCAGTGATTTGGATGCAGCTGTAGAATGAATGTGTGCTAATCTAATTTGTGGATCGTACAAAACTGAGGGGAACTGCTGATATCATGACTGACAACCGAGATTGGAAATAACCTCAATAGGTTGAAACAATGGGCTAAATCCAAGAAAATGGGCATTTAAGAGGCATAGATGTTCAATCCAATTGTACAAGACTAATGATAAGGGTTCCCTGGATTGATAGCAGTTCACATGAAAAATTATTGGTGTTTTTACTCATAAAATCATAATGTAATGAAGAGATTTCCTCCCTTCCCCATCTCAATCCTTTGGCGAACCATTTCAGTTCTACACTATTTCTTATTCTCAAATTCCTTTTCTCCTTATCCTGTTCCCAATTATGCTTTGACATAAAACCTAGATTATCCCTATCAACCACATCCTTTGCTCCCATTCACATGGTACTGAACTAAGCTAGAGGAAGTCATAAAACTGTTCTGATTGAGTTCACTATAAATTTATGTTATTTAATTTCAACTAGGATCTCATAGCAGCAAGGCAATCATTCTATTCTTGTCTTATTCCCTATGACACTCATGACAGAGGTTGTTCCAAACCTTCTCATCTCTCCTCAGGCCTCCCATGACAATCCTTCTTCTCAGCTGAGGAGCTTGTTTTTGCTTCACCAAAAATGTCTATCCACCACAATTTCCCTTTTCTCCTGTTCTCCTCACATCACATCCCTTTGACATCATTCCCTTTTCTCTCTTCCATTTTTCTTCACTTTTTTCTTCTTTCTTCATTTTAATCTCAGATGAAGAGGTAGCCCTTCTTGTTGCCAAGATCAATTTTTATATGTATCCTTAACCCCATCCCTTCCTGATTTCTCCCTCAGATTGACTCCATAGGCATCCCTCTCCCCTCTAGAGAGAGTTTAGAAACTTAAATATCTCCAATTGAGTCCTACTGCCTTACAACATGCTCATACATCATCCTCTCTCCTTAAAAAAACTCTCTCTTGATCCTACCACCCCTGCCAGCTGGCTAAGAAAAATGACAGATTTCTGAGCAGGGATAGAATTGTTGGATCTTATAATCTACTTCCCTTCTCTACCAAACTCCTTGAAAAAGCCATCCATACTCAGTGCCTCCATTTCCTCTCCTTTCCCTCTCATTTAAAACCTCTGAAATCTGGCTCCTGAATCTCATCGTTCCACTAACACTTCTCTCTCCTAACTTACCAGTGATTGCTTAATTGACAAATCCAATGACCTTTTTCCAGACTCATCCTTTTAAACTTCTTATTCTTTTAAACAGTTATCAAATTGATATTTCTAAAACAGAGTTCTGATCTTGTAACCCTCCCCCCACCTTCAACTCCAAAATCTTCAATAACTCCCTATTACCTCTAAGATTAAAAAAATCTTCAGTCTTACATTTAGCATCATCTGCTTCTCACCTGCCTTTTTAGTCTTATTTTATATTACTCTCCACTTTATAGATATTATTTTAAATTACTTCTTTCCAGTCAACTAGCCTGCACACTGTCTCCTGTACATGGTAGTCCTTCTCCCCACCTTGAGGCCTTTGCTTAGATGGGCACTCATATTTGGAATGCCCTCCCTCAATTCTACCTGTTAGAATTTCAACATTGTCAATCACCTTTTGTCCTCATGGATAGATATTCTTTTATCTCTGGGGTTTTTTAGATACTGTTCTCTCCTGGTTTTCCTCTTATCTCTCTTACTTCTCCTTCTCAGTCTCCTTTGCTGGATCTTCATTCTCATCACTATCCTCTACCTCCTTATTATGGGTGTTCCCCAAGGCTCTGCTCAGGGCCTTCTCTTTTCTCTCTATACTTTCTTGCTTTGAGATCACATCAACTCATATAGGTTCAGATATCATCTCTATTCAGATACTTCCCAGATCTATACCTCCAGCCTCTCTTCTGAGCTCTCACACATCTCCAAGTGCCTATTTGAAAATAGGAAATAATGGAGAGCTGAATTGGTTCGCCAAGGGATTGAGATTGGGAAGGGAGGAGACTGCTTCATTACATTATGATTTTATGAGTAAAAACACCAATGATTTTTTCATGTGAACTGTTGTCAGTCCAGGTGACCTTTTTCATTAGTCTTACACAATTGAAGGATTGAACATTTATGCCTCTTAAATGCCCATTTTCTTGGATTTAGCCCATTGTTTCAACTTATTGAAGTTATTTTTAATCTTGCTTGTCAGTCATGATATCAGCAATTCCTTCCAGTTTTGTACCGTCCACAAATTAGATTCATATGCTTTCATTCTACAGCCGCTTCCAAATCACTGATATATATCATATTGGTCTGAATATAGGCTACCCTGAAATAGAGAGACAATTCAAACTAGATGTTCCATAGGTATCTCAAATTCAATATGTCCAAAGCAGGATTCATTATCATTCTCTCCTTTCCTCCCACCAAACTGTCCTCTCTTACAAAATTTCTGATTGTTATTGAGGGTACAATCATCCTCTTAGTCTCCCAGGTTCACAACCTTGCCATCCTCCTTGATTCCTTGGTTTCAATCCTCAGACATATGTAAATCAATTGTCAAATCTACCTTCACAACATCTCTTGTATGTGTCCTCTTCTCTCTGCTCATGCAACCACCAGCCTTCTTTAGCGCTTCATCACCTCTTATTGGAACTATTTCGATAACCTCCTGATTTTTCTCCCTGCCACAAGTCTCTCCCCACTTCTATTTTTTCTTCATTCGGCTGCCAAGGAGATATTCCTAAAGCACAGGTGTGATCATGTCACTTCTCTCCCCCATTTTCTGGCTCAATGAACTTTAGTGGGTCTCTATAACCTCCAGGATAAAATATAAAGTCCTCTGGTTGGCACTTAAGATTCCTAATGACCTGTCTTTTTCCTACCTTTCTAATCTTCTTATGCTACCCCAGTCTTCTTGATTTTTGGTCAAGTAGGACCAAACTTATTTGCTCTTACTTCCAAATGACACTTCTTTCCTTGTCTTTGCATGTGCTATACTGCACACCTGAAAGACTCTGCTTCTTCACTTTCTTCTCTTGATATTCTTGGATTCCCCAACCCCGCAAGATTTAGCTCAAACACATATCCTGCAACAGCCTTTACTCAACCTCTAGTCACTTGACCTTTTCCCTTGAAGTTTTCTTTCCATCTACTCTGGATGTATCTTGTATATACCTATTTATTTAAGAGTGGTCTCTCATTAGAAAGTAAGTTCCCTGAGGGCAGGAGCTGTTCGACATCTCTTTGTATCCTCAGTGTTTATCAGTGCGTGGCCCTTAGGAAGCATTTCATACTTAGGAAACCTGAGTTCAGATTTGGCCTCTGACACTTATTAGCTGTGTGACCCTGGGCAAGTCACTTAACTCTGGTGGCCTCACTTTCCTCATGTGTGAAATCAGTTAGAGAAGGAAATAGCAGACCATTCCAATATTTTTGCCAAGAAAACCACCAAAAGGGGTAATGAAAAGTCAAACACGACTGAAATGACTGAAAAACAACAACACCAACCTTTGTCCCCTCATACAGACTCTACTTCAGCTCAGTCCCATATTACTTCTTATCTGGACTGTTAAGATAGTTCAATAATTAGTCTCCTGCTTTCAGTTTCTCCCTTCTTCAGTCTATCCTTCACACAATTATCAAATTGATTTTTCTAAACTATAGTTCTGATCTTATAACCCTCCCCCCACCCCTAACTCAAAAATCTTCAATAGCTCCCTATTATCTCTAGAATTAAAAAACATTTTCTTCAGCCTTACATTTAGCACCATCTGTTTATCACCTACCTTTTTAGTCTTATATTACTCTCCTATATATATAATTTTATGCTACTTCTTTCCAGTCAACTGGTCTGTTCACTATTTCCTGTACATGATAGTCCTTCTCCCCACCTTGAGGTCTTTGCATAGATGGGCCCTCCTATCTGGAATGCCCTCCAGATTTCCTAGCTTGCTTCAGGATTCAGCTCAGAGACTAGTTCTTATATCAGCCCTTTTCCCCAGATAACTTGGGCTGTTAATGTTCTTTTCCTCTTGAAAATATCTCATATGGGAGAGGGTAGGAGGAGAGGGAAAAAAAATTAAAAAGTGCATAGCAGAAAACAAAAGAAAACTTAAAAGGTAGCAAAGAATAGATGGACAGTTCTCAACACTATGTGTATTATTTGCCATACAGGTTTTCTTGAAATGAAAATTTATTGTTACATGTTTTGAATCCTCTCTTATGTTCTGCTATGCACATGATGTACTTGTTTTTCCTTCTTACTTTGTATTTAAGTTCCAGTATTTAATTTTATGATATTTTTGTTTCTTTTCTCTATTCTGTATTTGTGTTCTGGCTTTTGAGTCTAAAATAAAATTAAAAAAAAGAAAATACCCCATATCAATTTATACCTACTTCCATATTTACTTATCAATATACATACTGTTTTTTTTTCCAGGAGAAGGTAAATCCCTTGAGCGCATAGATCATTTCCTTCTAGGGTTTATGATAGAGCAGAACAACTCTGGTCAGACTCTGACTAACACCTGAGATTTGGGGGAAATCAGATTTAAAGGAGTCCAGAGGCTAGGGTAGGATCCCAAAGTCTAAAATGCTTCAGGAAAAGTCAGCCTACAATCCCAATCGGTAGGAAAAATGGGATTTTCTGAAGTGAACAATGTGACTGCGTAGGGAACCCACTAGTTAAATTAAAAAAAAAAAGAAAAATGTGGAAGATGGAAGCAAAGTTAGGGAACAAAAGATAAGAGTGTGGTCCAGTCCTGTAAAAATCTTGTCAAGAGTGCAAAAGCTCAGAACCAGTTGAAGATGGTGAATAAAGCTAAGAAGTGGAAGGAGAAAGGAATGAACATTTATTAAGCACCTACTATGTACCAGGCACTGTACAACAAGTGCTTTAAAAATATTATCTCATTTGGTCCACACAGCAAACTATTGTTGCTGAAGCTAGGTGGCACAGTGGATAATGCGCTGGACTTGGAATCAGGAAAACCCATGTTCATGAATTCAAATCTGGCCTCAGTAGCTATGTGATCTGGAGCAAGTCACTTAACCCTGTTTGCCTCAGTTTCCTCATCTGTACAATGACCTGGAAAAAGAAATGGCAAACCTACTCCAGTGTCTTTGCCAAGAAAACTCCAAATGGGTCTTATTTGATCCTCAAAACAACCTTATGAAGTAGGGGCCATTATTATGTCATTTTTTTATAGTTGAAGAAACTGAGTCAGATAGAATTTTTTTTTTAGTAACTCAGTGTCACATAGCTAGTAAATATCTGAGGCTGGATTTGAATGCGAGTCTTCTTGACTATCCAGTATGCCCGCTAAGAACAACAATAAAGATTTTTTTAAAAAGCTATATGAGGAGAAAAAAGGGATCAGAGAAGAAACAGAAGCCATGGCAGGGGTAGCTGGCAGAAGTTGGAACTGTTTGATTTCTGTTTTAGTTTAGTTTTATCTTCCAAGGAAACTAGTGACCTTTGTACTGGAAATGTCAGACCAAAAATGACTAACAGGGAGTTGTTACCCAAGATAGGAAGGAGATAAGTTAGAGAGCACCTGGCTGCCCTTGATGAATGCCAGTCACCAGGCTGGGATGAAAGACACTGTTATGTACTTAATGAACTGGCAGACACGATCTGCTGAGCCATTGACAGTGATATTTGAAAGATCATGGAAAATGAGAGAGGTCTCTCAGGTTAAAGAAGGGCAAACATCCCTGTTTTCAATAAAGACAAGACAACAAAGTCTGCAAACCAAAGGCCAGTGAGCTTGATTTCAATTCTGGGAAAATTCTCCAAAGGGTCATTAAAGAGTTCATTGTTGAACTTCTAGAAAGGGAAATGGCAATCACAAAGAGCCAGCATGGCTTCAGCAAGCACAGGTTATGCCAGGCTAACTTCATTTCCTTTCTTGACTGGATTGCTAAAGCAGTAGATGAGGGAAAGGCTATGAACAAAGTTTACCTTGATTTTTGCAAAGCTTATGAAAAAGACCTTCATGCTATTCTTGTGGAAAAGGTGGGGGAAATGTGGACAATTAAAGGGATTCAGCACTGGCTGCATGGCCAGATCCAGAGTAGTTGTTAATGATCCAATGTCAGCAGGTCTCCAGTGGTGTACCTCAGGGATCTGTACTTAGTCCTGAGCTGTTTGTCTATTTTTATTTTTAACATTAGCTGCATAGGAAATTAGGTGGCACAGAAGATAGAGTGCTGGGCCTGAAGTTAGAAAGACTTGAATTCAAATCCAACCTCAGGTACTTATTAGCTATGTGATCCTGGGAAAGTAATTTAACCTCTATTTGCCTCAGTTTCCTCTACTGTAAACTGGAGATAATAATAGCTCTCATTCCACAGGGTTGTTATGAAGATCAAATGTGATAATATTTGTAAAATTCTTAATAAATGCTTGTTTTCCTCTTTCTTTCCCTAACAATGACTTGAATATAGGTAGAGCTGGCATGCTCACCACATCTGCAGATGACACAAAACTGGGAGGGACAGCTAACACACCGGATAACAGAGTAAGGACCCCAAAGATCTTGACAGACCAGAGCATTGGGCTGGATCCAATGAGCTGAAATTTACTATAAATATGCTAAATTATATAGAGAGTAAATATAAATATCTTAACTTGTGTACAAAAAACTTCACGAGATAAAGGCTGTTATGATTGAATGTCAGTTTTTCTGAAAAAGATCTGGGGACTCAGTGGACTGGAAACTCCGTATAAGTCAGTGGTGTGAGGTGGCAGCAGTAAAAGCTTGTGTGATTTTGTGCTACATTAAGAACAATCTAGCTTCCAGAAACAGGAAGCTGATCATTCCACTGCACTCAGACTTCTTTAGGTCTCATCTAAGTATTGGGTCCAGCACTGGGCACCATAGTTTAAGAAGGATATTGACAAGGCAGAGATGTTCAGAAGACGTCAATGAGGATGATCAAGGGTCTTAAGTCCAAGGCATAGGAGAATAAGAAACTGGACATGGTTAGCATGAGAGGGGAAGACTCAGGGGGAACAGGATAGCTATCTCCAAGTATTTGAATGGCTCTCGTGGGGAGAAGAAATTGATTTGTTCTGTCTGGCCCTAGAAGCAAAATTTGGAACAACAAGTGAAAAAGCGACAAATTTAAACTTGACATTAAGATTTCCTAACAGTGAGAGCTGTCTGAGAGTGGAACTGGTTACTTTGAGAGGTGGTGGCTGCCCCTTCCTTTGAAGTCTGAGGCTAGATAATCACTTGTTAGGTGTGTTACTATGAGCACTTTTTTCATGCAAGGGTTGGATGAGATCCAGTCTGTGATTTTGTGACTATCTCACTTTGGTCTTTGTATTTCCAGTACCTGGAACATAGTAGGTGCTTACCAAACCCTTGTCAAATTGATTTGAATTGGTATCAGGAGAAGGAAAGACCATTTCTCTTCCTGTGGGTGAATTAGAATATAGGAGACAGCTCAATTAATAAATGTTTATTGAAATGAATTGAATCGAAACCACTATATTGTTCTCAGAGGGAATTTAAATAGACTAAATTAAGGGGGAAAATTCTGTGGCATTCATCTGGCTGCTCTGTTTCATTATTCCTTTTAAGTCTTTAAAAGACTCTTTTCGTTAAATAAACAATAGCAAAAAAAAAAAAAAAATCCCAGGAGCATCTCAGATTACACTCTGGAATGAAGGCTTCTTGTGGTACATACATAAATCTTCAGCAAATTATTGACTCTCAAGGTTCTTGTTTGATCTCAGTTTTCTCATCTGTCAAATGGAGATAATCATCCTTATCTCATTCAGATGTCTACCTTTATTAATGTTGACCTAGATCTCATTAAATTTTTTGATTGCTATATCACACTCTTGGATCAAATTGGGTTAGCAGTTCACTAAAGCCTTCCAAACTTTTTCATGGAAACAAACCATTGTCTCACTCTGACCTGAATTTATGGAATTGGTTGGTTTTTTTTAATTTAAGGATTTGCACTTTGTATTTTCCTGTTAAATATAAATAAAATATGTTTACATTTTCCTATGAAACTTAATTAGATTCGGCCATCATTTTAGCACATCAGATCTTTTTGGGATCCTTTTCTGCTGTCCACCATGTTAGCTGTCCTTCCCAGTTTTGTGTCCCTGGAAATTTGATAAGCACACCATCTTTGTCTTCTTGAAAGTCATTGATTTAAAAAAAGTGGAATAGAACAGTCATCTGGTATACTCTATGAGACGTGCTTCCAAATTGATTTTGTTCTTTGAGTCTTTCAAACCAGTGCCAAATCTACTTGATTTTATGATCATCTAGTCTACATCTCTCCATAAAAATGACACTGTCAAATACAATGCCAAAATCCTGATATAATTTTGTCAATGGCCTTCCCTTTAGCTTAGCATGACTGTTCTTGATGGACCTTTGTTGGAAATTAGTGATTATTTCTTACCTTAATGATGGTTCAGAAACAATTTCTGTTAAAATATATTTGAGAATTGCGTAAGAAATTGAAGTCAGGTTAACCAGCCTGTAGCTTAAAGAATAGATTTTTTCCTGCCCATCCTCCTCACCACCTTAAGAAAAAATTAAAATGGCATTTTCCCAGCTGTAGTCCTTCAGCACTTCTCCCATTTTCTCCTTCCTCCCTTCCTTTTCTTTCTCTACTTCAGTCTGATACTAATACTCATTGATATAGAAGCTTTAACCTGCTCCGTTTTTCTACCTGGGTCATTTACTCCTCCTTACACCTGGTGTAAGTGACCTGGTGGTCCTTTACTCTTGGGGCTCATATATTAGTGCCAGACTTAGTGAAGACATGCAACAAGTTTTAATCCACTGTCTATCAGAACCCCCAAACTACAACTGATCCACCAGTCTCAGCCTTCCCTAGTAGCAGGAATTTTAAGTGTATTCTAACACATTCAGCAGAGTAAGAGAGACTCAATATTTTCCATGCACCGAGTAAAGATCTGTGTGTGTTCTTGCCATCTCCCCACTAATTTGGTATTTCAAATCCTATTTTAGCCATTTATGTTTTATACTTTCTAGTCTAAATATTGTTCTCCTTGGCAAAGAAGACAGAAATAAAATATGAGTTAAGTCGTTCTACATTTTTCTTCCATCTGTTATCATCATCTCATCCACCCCAGCAGTGGTCTTACTTCTTCTTGAGTCTTCTTCTTGTCTCCAATATGGTTTATTTTTCAAAAGAAAGTGACCACCCCCTTCCTTTTTTTGTTGTCTTTAGGGATTAGAACGAGCTTCAGCTTTTGTTCCTCTTGACCCTATTCTCACAGAACACTCTTGTGCACACTTCACTGTTATTTGTAACTAACAGACACAACACAGTGTCTTTTCTTTGTTGTTGAGTCATTTCAATTATGTCTAACTCTTTGTGACCCTGTTTGGGATTTTCTTGGCAAAGATACTGGATTGGTTTGCCTTTTCCATTTCTAGCTCGTTTTACAGATGAAGATACTGAGTCAAACAGGATTAAGTGCCCAGGATCACACAGCTAAGAAATGTGTGAGGCTGGATTTGAATTTAGGGAGATGAGTCTCCCTAACTCCAAGCTTAGCATCTGTCCACTGTACCACCTAGCTACCACCATTATTCTCTTTAGGTCACTGAAAAAATTCCTTTACCCTCCAGATTTTTTGCAACCAAAATCTTTGATTTTTTTGCTACATCTTATGGCAAACTACTCTGGTAAATTACCTGTTCACTGTGCCTAAGGTTCAGTTGTGTGGGGTCTCCTGAACGAGGTGTGCTTTGTGGTAGTTTTCCTAGAGCTGGAGGAAGGGAAGTCATTATGTATCTGTTCTTGTGATCGGATGCTATTTGTTCAAGTGTGTTGGGTCCATTGTGACCTGGTTCTTGCCAAGGCCCTATTACAGATAAGAGCAGCAAGGTGGTGCAATGGATAGAGTGTTTCTGGGACTGGAGTCAGGAAGACCTGAGTTCAAATTTGGCCTCAGACATTTACCAGTTATGTGACCCTGACCAAGTCACTTAGTTTCCTCCATTGTAAAATAGAGATATTAATAGCATCTAAAGCCCAGTATAGTTGCAAAGATCAAGTGAAATAACATTTGTATGTGCATGGCACACAGTAGGTACTTAATAAATTCTTGTCCCTTCCCCTATGAACATTTTCTCCATCATTTTCTTAAATCTAGATGAGCAACAAAATAAGAAATCAACCCCTGAATGGTGACCAGTGCAGATTTCTGAGGTATAAATGCTCACAGTCAAAATTAACAAGCTGATCTCCAAAGCCAGCCTTTCTTCTTATGTACAGAAGAGGAGATAGGAGAGAAGGGATAGAAGGGCAGCTAGGTGGTGCAGTGGATAGAGCACCAGAGCCAGAGTCAGGAGGATCTGAGTTCAAATCTCCCCTAAGACACTTGACACTCACTAGCTGTGTGACCTTGGGCAAGTCACTTAACCCCAATTGCCTCATCCTGGGGCATCTCCAGTCATCCTGATGAATATCTGGTCACTGGATTCAGACGGCTCTGGAGGTGAAGTGAGGCTGTTGACCTGCACAGCCCTCCCTCACTCAAGACAAAGCCAAGTGCAAGTCATGTCACCATTTCTCTGATGGCATGGTCTTCTTCGGCAATGAAGGACGAACACACAGAAGGGGAGGAAAGTTTAGGATTTAGAAGAGAGATGCTAGGGATACATCTGCTTTCACTCTGAAGAGCTTCCCAAGCAATGGAATGGAAAACAAAAACTTTCTCATGAGATATTAGAGCCGAAGGTCAGTTAGTGGAGAACAGAAAGCCGAGAATTCCTCCTTGACCAATGACAATGACCCAATATGGCGATTTTCAATTAGACCTTTAATGTGAGTCTCTGAGTTTTAAACATTTAAGAGAATTTTTCTTATGACAGCGTCTCTTATTTTATGTCCCTACTCAGATTTAAATTTTAGAAGTCTAGACCTATAAAACAATGGTATTCCCTTTTAACAGTCTTCTGGTTCTCCTTGGAAAATATTATAAAGCAATCTATTCCCTTAGGGTCAGACAACTTGAAAGGTGTCCTGTCCAGGCTCCTCCTTTTACAAATGAGGAAACTGAGGCCCAGAGAGGTTAAATTATTTGCCTATGATCACACATCTAGTAAGTGGCAGTACCAGCATTTGAATCCAGGATTTGACTCCAAATCCACTATTCCGTACTGTAGATCCTTTTGCTTGCTTACTTTTCTCTATCTTTGTTTATTTGATCTAACACAACGTTCATTAAGTAAGCCCAAGGTATGTACTGAATTATGTCTGGGTACAGAGGATAAAGCACTGGACTTAGGAAAACTTGAGTTCAAATCCAGTCTCAGACACTTACCACCTGTGTGACCCTAGGCAAGTCACTTAATCGCTGTTTGCCTCAGTTTTCTCATCTGCAAAATGGGGATAATAATATTGTTTACCTCCCAGGGTTTTTATGAGGATCAAAGGAGATCATATTTGTAAAGTGCTTTGTAAACCTTAAAATGCTATATAAATGCTAACTATTATGATTATTGTTATACTATCATATGGGGCAGCTAGGTGGTGCAGTGGATAGAGCACCAGTGCAGGAATCAGGAGGACCTGAGTTCAAATCTCACCTCAGGCACTTGACACTCACTAGCTGTGTGACCTTGGGCAAGTCACTTAACCCCAATTGCTTCATCCTGGGTCATCTCCAGTCATCCTGATGAATATCTGGTCACTGGATTCAGATGGCTCTAGAGGAGAAGTGAGGCTGGTGACCTGCACAGCCCTCCTTCACTCAAAACAAAGTCAAGTGCAAGTCATGTCATCATTTCTCTGATGGGATGGTCTTCTTTGGCAATGAAGAATGAACACATACTATCATATATAGTATATCAGGAGGATATATATATGCATATATGTATATATATCACATATATACATATATATGTGTGTGTGTGTGTGTATGTATATA
The DNA here is from genome assembly GCF_028372415.1 of Notamacropus eugenii. Lineage (NCBI taxonomy): Eukaryota > Metazoa > Chordata > Mammalia > Diprotodontia > Macropodidae > Notamacropus > Notamacropus eugenii. The sequence goes on along the minus strand of NC_092873.1, from coordinate 370,107,596 downwards.
TATATGATATTGTGCTAGTCAGGGGAATTCCAGAATGAAATAGAATGTGGCTATTGCCCTCAAGGAGTTCATAACCTAGTAGGAGAGGCAAAGCATGTGCACAAAGAGGTATGATACAAGCCAGAGGATGATAGGGGCAAGGGAAAGAACCACATAAAATGCTGTGAGAAAATTTATGAATGGGGAGATTCTTCTGAGCTGGAGGTATCAAGGAAGACTCCACTGAGGAACGGTACCAGAATCAGGTCTTAAAGGAAGAGTGGATTCTTAATGACTAAGTGAGGTATGAGTGTTGAAGGAATCCCTTCTAGGGAGGATGGAAAGCATGATAAAGGTCCAGATATAGAATAGAGATGGGATAGGGCAGGATGATACAGAATGGTTGAGTTTTACTACTATATAGAGCTATAACTTGGGTAAGGCTACTGAGGCTTTGCTTCAGGTATCTGACATCTTTGGGGAGCACATTCCCTCCCTGAGAGTAGCTAGATGGTTCGGTGGATAGAGCACCAAGCCTGAAGTAAGGAAAAATTCATATTCTTGAGTTCAAATCCAGCCTCAGATACTTAGTTGTGTGTCTTTGGGTAAGTCATGTAACCCTGTTTGCCTTAGTTTCCTCATCTGTAAAATGAACTGGAAAAGAAAATGCAAACCACTCCAGTATCTTTGCCAAGAAAACTCCAAATGGGGTCACAAAGGGTCAGACATGACTAAACAATAACAACAACAACAAATTTCCTCCCTGAGAAACATCTCTCCAGGATGGCAGAGGCATTCTTTCTCCCTTAGGTAGGACAGAGCCTAATGGTCCCCCATCATGGTTTGCTATTACCCCACTTAAGGGGCTGCTGGCCTGAGCCGGATCATATCATCCTGTTCTCTGCTCAGGCTTTTCTGTCCACCTGCCCCAGCCCCAGGGTTCCATCACTAGGATGCCCTCCTACTGACCCATTCCTCTCAATACCTGAAAGGGCTGAGGGTCAGAATCTGGGGGATAGACTGTCTTATCTTCAGGAACAACTACCACCAAAGCTGGACCATCCTCCTACTAAGAAGCTACCTCTCAATCTTCCTTTCCTCCCTTCCCAACCATTTTGAATTCTAAGTTCTGGTTCTGCTGAAACATAAATCAGTGAAGTTTAGTAATAGTTTGGAGGATGACCAAAGAGCCTACAATGCCATTTGCATCACTTTCCCTAAGGCCAACATTGGAACCCTCTCATCTCCTTAGAGCTTTATTGCTTCTGAGGGACAACTTCCACAAGTAACCTTCTGAGGAAAGGAGAGAGAACCCAGGACAATGTATGGAAAATGGGACAAGCACTAAGTCTTACCTGTCTTTCATATAACTTATCCTGAGTAGAGCTGGTAGGGAGTAAGGACAGAAAGCCCAGTCTTTCTCCTGTATATCAGGTGGGGCTGGAAGGCATCAGTCCGTGATGTGGTTGATCTTTAGAGACAAGAAGATGAAAGTTTCTGGAAGTATTAGGATTGTGGCTGAAAGGGAATGGGATTGTGGGCACCACACCTGACCTTTGTTACCAGTGAGTTGGCCAACAAGCATTTATTAAGTGCCTACTATGTGCCAGGCATTGTGCCCTGTGATGGAGATGACAAGAAAGGCAAAAAATTGTTCTGTCACTCAAGGAGTTCACAGTCTGCTAGAGCACTTCCTTTCTCCTGTGTGTCTCCTGGCTAAAGATACATGGGAGGCTCTCTTACCTAGAGAAAAGGACAAGATTTTGAGTACAGAAACCCATGGAGCACCACAAGATTGTGATGTACTCAAAGGGCTACAATCTCAGCACCAGGATTAAAACTGACAACATGACAGGAAGGAAAAGGACCCCCCCTCCCCACTCCCATCCCCTACTAGATTCAAGTCATAGCCCTATCAGTCACTAGCTGTGTGACCTTGGACAAGTCACCTCTCTCTGTGTCTCAGTTTCCCCCTTAGTGAAATTAGAGGATTGGACTAGAGGACCTTGAAGGTCACTTCCAGTTCTAACATTCCACATCCTGGCTGTGTGTGACTTTGGGCAAGTCACTTCCCCTTTCTGGGACTCATTTTTCTCCTCTGTAAAATGAAGGGTGTGGGCTAGGGAACCTCTGAGTTTCCTTCCAGCCTGACAGTATGTGAAAGGTATATCACAATCCCATTGTCTTCAAAGGGACCACACAGGACCAAATCTTCAGAGTTTCGTAGCAATAGTAAATCCCCTTTACAAAGGTATTATTTTTGTAGATTTGCTTTTGAATTTTTGAGTCATTCCCTTAAAATATACTGTGATATAAAGTAGACTGTTATATTTGGTGCTAATAGGCTTTGTTTTTCAGGGAGACCTGTGTGTAATGTATTGGGACAGAGCTGGAAGCAAGGAGGAAGAAACTTACTCAGAGCAACAGGTAGCCAGCTGGTGAGAGGGACGGTTGGAAGCCTAGTTCCAAAGGGGGATTTTGTGAAGGGACCCTCACCTCTGACTGAGTCCCAAGGCAACAATCACCCCACTGCTTCAGCAATCCAGAACCTTGGTCCCAAACTAGAAACTGTCCTTTCCCCATTCCAATCTGCAACTTTGATATGTATTGCCTTTATGTGGGATTGTGGTCCCTTTAAATTCTATTGAGAGTTGGAAGGTTAGCACATTTGTGGTCAGGGCCTAATTTGCCATTCAAATCCTGTGTCAGAGTAAGTGTATGACCGTGGGAGTCACATAACGTTTCAGAGTCTCAGTTTCCTCATCTGAAAAATGGGAATAATACTGGAACTAACCTTATAGGTAGGATGGGATCAAATGTCGTAAAATATATGAAGTGCTTTGTAAACTTTAAAGCAACATAAAAGTGCTAGCATTATTATTATTGCCATCTTTTTAAAAAATTTCTGTGAGGCTAAGACTGTTCTCAACTCCAACAGGAAGAAAGGAAAATCCCTTCCAGAAACCTCTTCTTCATTCTTGTGATTTAAGGGAAGAAATAAAGAGATAGATTAAAATAGTTACATGAGTCTGACTGTTTGCCTTCCCATCCTGGAAGACGCATAGTAGTGGAAAGCAGACAAACATCTGAAAGTGTTTAGGGGTGGAAAAGGAACAATTATGTTTCAACTAGAGTCTGTCCAGGCATTGGTGGGATCCAGAACGACCGGGCTTCCGTCCTATTGATACTGCTAGATTCTGCTGCAGCTGCAAAAGGAAGTGAGTGGCGCTTTGGTTCCTTGATGTTGATCCAGCTCTCTTTGATATTGAGTGAAAGGTATGTGGCAAAAGGATAGAGAAAAGCCTTTGGGGAATTCTTGGCCCGTCTTGGACCAGGGTAAATGAACAGTAATTATGCTGTAGATGCGGGAATGGGTAGCCAATGTTTAAGAAGAAACGTGGGCCCAGGGATAAGGTCCTGCAGATGGGAAGAGGAGTGGCGGAGTAGGTGATCTCTCAGGAAAAGAGATCAAGAGCCCAATGATGGTGCTGCTGCTATGACTGAGATGTGAAATCAACTGGGAAAGACAACTTTGAGGTTGATTAAAAAAAAAGGTGAGGAAGAAGCTACCAGGGTAGGATGACTGACTCAGAGAGCAATTGAGTTCTGAACTAGAGGACCAATGACATTGCAGGATGATGTCTTGACTCATGTGTGAACTGGATTTAAGTGAAGCAGAGTTGCACCAAGTCATCAGCCTTATTTTCTCTTCCAGAGTCATTGGATTCCAGTGACAAAACAAAAGTGAAGATGGCAATTAATGGCCTGGGATTCAGTGGATGATGATGACCTTGTCTGATCAAGCTCTAAGTGCTCTACAGCACCGGCTTCAGCCGCCTTCATGGCCATTAGAACAAATTGTTCTCATCTGCCCACTCTGCTGGAGGAAGTCTTCTCATGTTTGGGGTGTCCTCCTAAATCACCAATGGGTTTGAGCCCTGTCAGTTACCTCAACCTGGCTTAGCCTATCTGCTAAGACAGTTTACTGGAGTGTAGTCACAGGACATTCTACAGTTTTTTTGGAGCCACAAGTGAGATCTGGGTGAGAGATGTTCACCAAATGTGGATGAGCAGCCTAGAAAAGGGCTCAGTAAGCCCTCACACCAGAGAGCCTAATCCTCCAAGAACACCCCATGTGCATATACTGCTGGAAGGACCTAGACTTCCCAAATTGCTGCTGTCTTTTTCTGCCTTTTCATTTACTTTTCTGAGCACAGATCAGTGATTAACAATCCCAAGAAATGGTCATTTCTAGCTTTTGGCAGCCCCCTTATTTATAGTTCAAGAATTTCTGAGTTTCAGAGTCAAGCAATTTCTGATGAGTAGGAGAAAATCTCCTTAACAGAACACATGTTGAAAGACAAGAATACCACCAGAAGGCTGACTCTTCTTATACCTGAAGGATAACAGGAAGCCGTGCCCTGGATAAGCAATAAAGCTTGATCTCCTTAACCCTCCTTGATAATTGCTGTGAGCTGATCAGACAGTGTGGATTGAAGGAGAATGAAAACTGTCTGTTGAGCATTCACACAAAGGGTCTTTACCTTCAGCAGCTGGGTAGTATAATGCATGTCATGGGGTATATGAGTATCTTGTGTTTTCTGTATTTGTTCATACTGTTTTTCATACTTTGACTCTTACACATTTTTGGTGGGTTGAAATAAAGGCTGTCCCATATTCCCCCCCAAAAACAAACAAAAGAGTGAATAGAATAACTTGAGACTGAACCTTGTAATCAAAAGACATTCCTGATGAATCTGGAGTCAGAGAACCTGGGTCTGAATGTGGTCTAACTACTTGTGTGACTTTCTGAGCCTCACTCTTAAAACGAAGCTATATGGATCCTAATGGCCACTCTGTTACTAGCCTTGCTGTGCGATATTATGTATGTCATTTCCTTTCTTTGGGCTTCAGTTTCATTCTCTGTCAAATAAGGTGGTTGGACTTTTTGGTTATTTAAGTTCTCATTCAGGTCTTCCTGGGGCGACTAGGTGGTTTGGTGAATAGAATACCATGACTCAGGAAGGCCTGAGCTCAAATCCAGCCTCAGATATTTCCTAGTTGTGTGACCCAGGACAAGTCACTTAACTCTGCTGGCCTCTGTTTCCTTATCTGTAAAATGAGTTGGAGAAGGAAATTGCTAACCACTCCAGTATTTTTGCCAAGAAAACTCCAAATGGGGTCCCAAAAAGTTGGGTGCAACTGAACAACATAAACCAGCTGTAACATTCTATGATTTGAGTTGTCTGCTTTCAAATGGGTATCCGGGATGTGTGAGCATATGAACTGCAGTGGATAGAAATGGGGAGGGGTCATAGAAATGTCAATCCTAGTGGTAGGGTCTTTGGAGAACAATTTCCTATGCCCCTTCCCTGCCCCTCCCCTTACTTTTATTTTCTTGGATTTTTTCGGATAACAGCAGTTCAGGTTAGTCAAAAAAGATTGAGACAGAGACAGCCAGATGGGGAAACTTTTGTTTGGGGAGGGGCTGGTGCCTGGTTTCTCAGAAGGCATAATGGATGGAGGAATGAAATGTGCCAATACCTTATGTCTGGCAAATTGATAAACACTCAGTGAGGGAATATTTTATGGAGAGAAGGATTTCCGAGTCATTCCCTCTTCCGTTCCTAATCATTGGTTTTGTTTATGGGCTTGCTAGCAGTAATTTACAATTCTGCAATTAAACCACTGAAGGAGACTGAGGGTAGCTACTACCCCCAAGCTATGAAACTCATAAAAAAAAACAGAATTCCCCTTAGTTTTCCCTGTATATTTCCATGCATCTTTCAAATATCTTTTAGTAAGTTATTCACATTCCTTGGGCCCTGATTTATCTCTTATTTTGCTTTCATTTTGTTTTATTTACTAAAAAGAGCCCAGGACTCCATCTTGGCCCCAGCTGGTATTAGCCTAAACATTCATTTTTCTAAATTGTTTACTACTCCTTGGTACAAGAACGAGACAGATGACTAGTTATCTTGACGATGGCTTGGAATGGATGGCTTCACAGATTCTTCCCCTCACTCTGGCAATTGGCTAAAGTGAAATGGAGAGAGCCAGTACCTGATCTGCACTCCCAAGTGGAAGAATATATTTCCCTCAAAACTTGGAGTCTTCCATAAGCTCATCACACTTAATATCTACCCGACGTGGGGAAGGGAGTGTGACCAACAGACTCAATGCTTAGGGTTGTTTGTCTTGTTCCTGTAAGTATGTGTCTTTCATATTATAGGATTATCAGATTTAAAGTTAGAAGAAACTTTACAGATCACCTCCTCATATAGAATTGGAGATATGGAGTTGGAAGGGACCTAAGAGATAATTTAATCCAGCCCTCTCTTTTTTATGGATGAATAAACAGAAGTCCAAAGAGGTTTCCAATTTGCCCAAGATCATGGAGTTCATAAACAGCAAAGCAAGATTTGTTCTTGGTTGTTCTTATTCCAAGGCCAGGACTCTTTCCACTGATCCTGTTATCACATCCTCCTTTCTGAGGAAGAAAGGTGGTAGAATTAGGAAGACTTAAGGGGAAATCCTTCCCCAGACACTAATTAGTATGACCTTGGGCAAATCATTTAATTTCTTTCAACCTCAGTTTCTTCAACTGTAAAATGGAGATAATTGTGACATTTGAGAGATATAGTTTCTGGATAATTAATCATTTTATTAATAATGCTAACATTTTATTAACAAAAGGAATGGTTATTTAGCCAACTCTCTTGGAGCAAAGAGGAATTATGGTGGTGAGTTTACAGTTTATATACCCTTAGAAGAGTGTTCACTCCTGAGGGTCTGTCTGTGTTTGTCCTTCCTTTTCAAAGAAGACCCTCACATCAGAGAAATGATGAGATGGCTTGCACTTGACTTTGTTTTGAGTGAAGGACGGTTGTGCAAGGTCACCAGCCTCACTTTCTCCTCCTGAACAACCTAGATCCAGTGACCAGATATTCATCAGGATGCCTGGAGATGGCCCAGGATGCAATGGAAGAGAACCTTGGTCTATTCAGGTGCTAACATAGGGTAGCAATCAACTGACTACTTAACAGTTAATGAGGGGAACGAATGTTACAATGAGAAGTGGAATCATTCTAATGAAGGACTGCAGGATGTGCTTCTAAATTGTCCATCCTTGGGCAAGCTAATCAAAGAATTTATCCCCATCCAAACCTGTGTAGAGCAAAATGGTCTTCCCTATCCTAAATTCCTTGTAAAGTTGGGTGGGGTCTGACTAAGATGGAGGAGAGAATTAATTCAATCTCTTTATTGGTAAAGTTCTTCAGAGACTGAACTTTGAAATGAAGACTTTAGAAAAGGGGGTTAGCGGATCTCCCCAGATTATTGGTTATTAATAATCATTTCACTTGTAATAATAGCACTTACCTCACAGGGTTGTTGTGAGGATCAAAAGATCACGCCTACAGAGTGCCTTGCAACCCTTAAATGTAATAAACTATATAAATCTGCCATGTAAATGTAACAGACCATGCAATCACTGTGACCCCAGCCCCAAAGCCCGTTGGCATTGTACCCTCTCCCCACTGATGGAGATCAGCGCCCTGCTCCTTTGTCAGGGATGGGGCAGCGAGCTGGCCAGAGCAGAAGAGTCTCTTCCAGTCTTTGAACTCGCTTAGAGTCTCTCCGGGCTTTGGAAGCTTCTGGAAGGCAGAAGATTCAGAGATCTAGAGGGGAAGCAACATCTTTCTATCCATCCCAGCAGTCAGACACATCTCCATCCTCTGCCCTCCCAAATGATTTCATTGCAGAAGGCAGATATTCCAAATGCTCTCCATCTCCTTAATTGAATAACTCAGCCCTGGATTTTACAGTGCTTACTTTTCCAGGTGTGTATGGATGCACACAAAACCTTCCCATGTGTGTCAGCAGGGGGTGCTGCATCACCAGATACTAGACTGCAAAGGTAGCTAGAACCGCACCACCTCTGAAATGAAAATAAGGAAAGACTTTATTTCAGCTGGGCCTTCTCTCCCGCACTCCCTTCAATCTACTCCCTCCTCCCCCCGCTACCCCCATCAGATCCTGCTGATGTCGCTACGAGTATCAGCACAGCTGCTTCACAGGCTCAGCCCGAGCCTTTCAGAAAGAGCATCTGTGACCCCGGGAGGGAGGGTGGGGGAGCTTCTCCGCTTGACCTTGGGGCTAAACAGGAGAGGGAGAGCCGGAGAACCAAACTGGTGGGAAGGACAAACAGGTCGCAGGCTTTCTTCTAAGATTAAGGCAAATCACTTTCACCTTGATGAGTTTTTCTTGCATAAAAATGAAATTGCACCAGCCCTGTAAGAGGACCTGCGTTTGAATACCAGCTGCGCTTGCTCGCCACCGCAGATGGCCTTGAGCAAGTCACAAGGTCTGGGCCTCAGTTGCCTTACTGTTGAGTTTCTGCTACCTCAATGGAATGGGGATTGGGGCTCTTCTAGTCTTGTTTGGAGTGAATGAATGAATGGAATGAAAGAAGGAAGGATGGGAGGAGGAGGAGGAAGGGAGAGAAGGAGGGAGAGTGGGAAGAGGAAGAAATAAAAAAAGGAAAGATAGAAAATAAAAAAGGAAAGAAGAGAGGAAGGAGGGAAGAAAGGAAAAAAGAAAAAGAAAAAAGAAGAAAGGAAAGAGAAAAGGAAAGAAGGAAGAAAGAGAGAAAGGAATGAAGAAATAAAGAGAAAGGAAAGAAAGGAAAGGAAGAAAGAAAGGAGAAAAGGAAAAAAGAAAAGAAAAAGAAGAAAGGAGAAAGGAAAGAGAGAAAAGGAAAGAAGGAAGAAAGAGAAAGAAAGGAAAGAAGAAATAAAAGAGACAAATGAAAGAAAGAAAAGGAAAGAAGAAAGAGGAGGGAAGAAAGAAAAAGAGAGAAAGAAAGGAGAAAAGGAAAAAAGAAAAGAAAAAAGGAGAAAGGAAAGAGAGAAAAGGAAAGAAGGAAGAGAGAGAAAGGAAAGAAGAAAGAGAGAAAGGAAAGAAAGAAAAGGAGAGGAAGAGGAGGGACAAAGGAAAAGGAGAGAAAGAAAAGGAAAGAAGGAAAAAAGAAATATTTGTTAATATTTATATTAATATATCCATTATATTATATTAATATATTTATTAATATTTATATTATATTTATTAATATTTATTAAGGGGTACTATAATGATACCAAGAGAAAAAACAAAGCAGTCTCTGATCCCAAGGAGCTTACACTCTAGTTGGGGGAGGCAGGTAGGTGTTGCATTGGTTTGGAAAAACTGAGTTCAAATCCTTTCTCAGCCACTTCTATCTTTGTGATCTGGGGTGAGTCACTTAATATCTCTTAAGTTCAATTTCGTCACCTGTAAAGTGGGGCTAGTAATAGTACTTCACTCATGGGGGTGTTAGACAACACATGTAAAGCCAAGCACAGTATAAATGCCGGCCAGCTGAAGCATAGATAGGACTCCAGGAGGCTGGAGTCAAGGAGACCTGAGTTCAAATATGACCTGCTATGTGACACTGGGCAAGTCACTTCACCTCTGTTTGCCTGATTCACTGGAGAAGGAAATGACAAGCCACTCCAGCATCTTTGCCAAGAAATCCCATACAGGGTCACAGTCGAATATCACTAAACAATTGACCAACAACAGACGAAACAAAGTTTGACCACAAGGCAAATAGAAAGGCTCAGAAACTCTAAGGGTGAAGCAGTAGGAAAGAGGGGAAGGCCTAGACCAGGGATGAGGGAACCCGTGACCTCGATGCCACATGTGGCCCTCTAAGTCCTCAAGTGTGGCCCTCTGACTGAATCCAAACTTCACAGAGCAAATCCTTCTATTAAGAAAATCTAGGCAGTAGATTTTCTTAAATTAAAGAAAGGAGAGGGGTCTGATTAGTCCTCTTGGAGTTCGATCCCCAGTCGTTAGCCTTTCCTTACTCAAGAACATGGAGAGACAGTTTTTATTGTAGGGAGATCATACAGTCTAGAAGGTAGGATTCTCTTTTGCAGTTAGGGGGTGCCAGGGAGGTTAGGATGCCCTGGCATGGTGATGGCCGGGGAACAAAGTCTTTGTGCCAGAATAAAAATAAAGCCATGTGATTGGGATGGTTCCTGGGCAGCTGTCTGCTGCATGTGACTGCCCAGGCAGCTTAGAGGAATACCACGTGCTCCAGGGAGAGCTCGGGAGGCTACCCTTACAGTACGGTACCTTAAGAGAAAGACTGGAGGGGATCTTAGATCTTAGGAGGTCATTGAGTCCAACTCCTAACATGATATGTGAACTTCCACTATGATATCCTCCCTCCCACAACCCAGTGGTTATCTGGCATGTGGTTTGTACCCAAGAAAACCCTTTTCTTTTCCCCACTTCCAGCATCCTCAGGTCCTGACTGAATCCTTAACCTAGGAACTGTTCAGAACTGGGGGAGCAACAGACCACATGGATCCCCAAAATGCTCCTTACATTTTCTGTCTCAACTTCTGAAGGACCCAAGTGTCTGGTCCCATCCCTCCTCATTCTAGGACCTCCTTTGTTGGTTATTCTCTATTTATCCTGTATAGATAGGGCTGGACATAAGTGTTTACATGTTTCTCCTCCTTTAGATTGTGAGCTCTTTCAAGAACAAGGATTATGTTTTGCTTTTGTTTGTATCCCTGGTGCTGAGCACAGTGTTTGGCAAATGGTAGGCATTAAAAGATATGTGTTGACTGACTGGCAAATATTAATTTTTAAGTCACATGTTTTCTTCCATGGCAGCCAAGCCAGTTAGAGATGAGAGAGAGAGAGAGAGAGAGAGAGAGAGAGAGAGAGAGAGAGAGAGAGAGAGAGAGAGAGAGAGATATTATTGTGATTTCAGAGAGGGAAGGCACCTCATAATACATCTAATCTAATGACTTCATTTTATAAGCCTGAAGGCCAGGGAGGCCAGGTGATTGATCCAAGATTATACCGATAGTAAGAAAGATAGTAAGAGTTGGAACACAGATCTGCTCACAGCAGAATCTGTGGTTTTTCCCCACTATGCCTCCATTCAATACTATATCAGCCACAAAATCAAACCCGTACCTGTCTCCCATGACACCCAGCACTGTTCTATGCACTGGGGTGGGGGTGGGGGATGGGAGATGAAGCTTCTTCCTCCTAGGCTGAGAGACAAACATATGAAAAGTTAAATAGGGAAATTTTTAAATAACAGTTCAATAGACAATAGAAGAGATGTCATAAGGTGGCACATGATTAATTGCTAAATGAATCGGGCAGACTGTAATTGTACTCACAAAAGGGAGAGATCACTGTAGGCTGGGGTGGTCAGGGAAGAGTGTGGAGAAAGCAGGATGTGTGCTGGGTCCTGAGGGAAGGAGAGGGTTTGGTGGGGGAAGGGCAGGCTTCTCTGCACTAGAGCTAGGATTTCTTTGGTCTAGAGAATTCTGGACTCCTACCAGTGTCGATCTACAACTATTCCACAACCCACAGCCTTAGAGAGGTTCCTGGTGAGCTGAAAGGGGCCCTGAGGGACAAGTTCCTTACCCAGAATCACTGTGGGAGTGAGTCAGAGCTGCTCTCTGAACCTAGGCCTTCCTGACTCACAGGTCAGTTCTCTAGCCACTATGCCAGGGCTTCCTCTCAGTGCAGGAGCATCCTATAATGTGTGCCAGCCCTCTCCCTGTTTGCATGTGTACACATAAATAATGTGTATTTTATATATATGTGTGTGTGTATGTAAGACCACATATATATGTGTGTATATATGTACATGTACATATACACACTTACACAAACAGATGCACATAGGCCTATACTATATATGTATGTATGTGCACAGGCAGCTAGGTGGTTCCGTGGACAGAGAGCCAAGCATGAAGTCAGAAAGATCTGAGTTCAAATCTGACCTTAGACACTTACTAGCTGTGTGATCCTGGGCAAGTCACTTAATCCTGTTTGCCTCAGTTTTCCCATCTGTAAAATGAGCTAGAGAGGGCAAACCACTCCAGTATCTTTGCCAAGAAAACCTCAAATGGGGTCACGAAGAGTTGGACATGACTGAAAAACAACAATGTATATGCATCTGTATATAGGGTGTTCCCAAAGTTTTAGGCCCATTCACTGAATGGATGTCACCTCACTCTTAAGTAAGTACCTGAATAGACCTTAGGAGAAAAAAGTCAAAGTCTCCCAGTGCATCCTGGGTCGTTTCCAGTCATCCTGATGAATATCTGGTCACTGGATCCTGATGGCTCAGGAGGAGAAAGTGAGGCTGGTGACCTGCACAGCCCTCCGTCACTCAAAACAAAGTCAAGTCCAAGTTGTCATCATTTCTCTGATGGCATGGTCTTCTTCGGCAACAAAGGACAAACACACCAACAACAACAGTGCAGACACCCTATATTGTATATATATATACATGTGTGTATATGTATATATATAATATATCTGTGCATATAATTATATAATGTATATGTTTAAATGATAGATATATATGTAACATATGCGTTTATATAATACATGTGTATATATCATATGTAATGCATCTAAATGTAATAGTATAGTATGTAATTTTTGCATATAGATAATATAATATGTATGGATTACCTTAGAGTTAGCAAAGTACTTTACACACATTATCCTAGTTGATCCTCACAACAACCCTGGGGGAGCATAGATCTTATTATTTTATCCCTCATTGTTATAGGTAAGGAGATTGAGGCTGAGAGGAGTTAAGTGACATGTTCAAGGTCATACAAATTGTAAGTATCTGAAGCAAAATCTGAACCCAGGTCTTATTTCCAAGTGCAGCACTATATTCACTGTACCACCTACCTACTTTCTACACATATTATAATAACGTGCATGCATGCTTACACACTTACATGCATGTGTGGCTGTCCTTTACATGCATTCATGTATTCATGCGTATGGATGTGTTGTGTACATAGATGTATAAGGCTTCAGGACTCCAGATGCTTGTGTGATCTGAGCCCTAGTTTTTGCTTCATCGGGGTGACTGCTGCTTCATCTAATGCCTTGCAGAAGGGGTCCAGTCTATGTATCCTAGAAAAGAAAGCTTTTTATTTTTATTTTTGCCCCAGGAAGAGCTTTTTAGTATATGGGTTTCAATGTGTGTTCCCCACCCCTGCCACCCCCCATCCCCCTCAGCCCAATTTTTAGCAAGACTAAGCCTTTTGGTCCCCTCTGCCCATGCAAAATAACCCACTGTTGTGCTGAACCACAGTTATGAGATTTTTTTTTCAGGGAAAAGGCAAACAAATATTTGTTGCTATTAAGATGGGGAAAAAAACCAACGAGTGGGTCTGAAGGATTGAGGAAAGGGCACAAGGTCTGAGTCAGAGGAAAACATTCAGGCAAAAATTTCTCTGACTCACAATTACTCTCCAGAGGAAGCCATTCCCCCAGAGGACTCTGGCTTTGATAAGGAGGCCAGCCCCCTTCTCCTGTATCCTGTACCCCACCGCCCATCTCCTCCCACTGCTCACATGAACAGTGGTGACTGCAGGCGATCTGTCCCGTGAGCTTCCCAAGGTTAAAGCCTTTGGAGGACAAGACAGGAGAGGTGGCCTTCTTCCCTGCCCCCTCCTTCCCTAAACTCCCCTTGTCAGCTGGAGTGCTGTGCGCAGGGTGAAGGCGGCATCTGGCAGAGGCTGCTGAATATTCCCTCTCTGCATTGCTGGCACATCAGCTCCCTGGGTGGGTTCCTCCTTTCCTTATACCTTTAGCTGCTGAGAGTACAGAAATCAAGTGATGAACCCTGCCCACTCTGGTCTCCTAGCACAATTTCTGATTCACTCCAGCCCCCTCGCTGAACTCTCTAATTGTTGTATGTGTGAATATATTTTTATTCATGACATTACCCATATTGTGTCTCTTGCAGTCAATAGCTCCTTCAGAGATCAGAGATCTGGAAGGGAAATCAAGGTTATTGGGCTCAACCTCCTGATTTTACAGAAGAAGAAACTGAGGCTACAGAGGGGAATTGATGGGCCCAAGATCATATAGTCAGTGGCAGGGGTTGGATTCAAACCTAGATCCTTTAACTCTAAACCTTATGAGATTTTTTTTTTTATTACACTACCCAAATCAAATATATCCTTTGATATTTATCCAAACTATCTACTATTAGGTACTGTATTCCATGGATTCTTACTGAGTTGAGGTTAACTAGATATGTAGTATAAAAGAGAAAGGACTGAGCTGGGAATTGGGAGACCTGGATTCTCCTCTCAGTTCTACCACTAACTTCCACGTGATGTTGGGAGAGTCAGCTTCTCTTTGCCACATGTGCAAATGAAAGGTTGGACTGGATCAGGGCTTCCTAAAAGTTTGGCAACAGTAAAAGGTGTCTGAATGCACAATAATCAGAAATTAACTAAAAATCAAATGTGTAATGAATCTGAGGTGTTTCTGGCAATGCTGGTCCGTGTTGCATCATGCAGCTTCACTGTAAGCTTGGTTCTGAACACACAGCAGGTGCACTTTGCCCTGTGCATACCTTCATGCCACACAACAAACACTGCTGAAACTCAAAAAGGGATCGACAGTGGAAAGTTTAAGAAGCCCCAGAGTAGATGAGCGTTCAGGTCCTTTCCAGCTTTAACATGGTGTAATTTCACTGGATGAGATAAGTCACTGGTACCGTGCTCAGCTCATGAGATGCAAGATCTCAATAACAGGAATGGTTTCTCCAAACTCTTGCTCAAACTATAAGGAAAAATGGGAAGGGGAAAGAAAGATGGAAGAACATTTCCTAATGGTGTGTATCAATCTGAGTTAAAAGAAAAAAGAAGACTGTGAGATTTTGAGGTGAGCTGTCCCATGTGCATCTCTTTTGATCACTGAAACCTTAGTAAAGAGAAAGGTGTATTTCTGGGTTCAAATTTCTCTAAAGACATTTAATTGTTTTTTGATTTATGCACTTAACTTTGGAGACTCAGTTTCCTCATCTGTAAAATGAAATAATATATTCATAGTCTTTAACTCACAAGGTTGTTGTGATGATCCCATGAAATAATATTTCAAAAATGCTTTGTAAGTCTCAAAAGGGTTCTTATAAATATCAGTTATTATTGTTGGCCCTATTACTATTATCCTGTTCCTCTTATATTAGATGAAGTTCAGAAAGAAATAGTTCTGGGGCAGTTGTTATTTTATTATTGTTGTTTTATATATCATATTCTGTAGACTATCAGATAGTTGGACAAAGTGGCTGCTTTTACAATTTTGTAAAATGTGTTGAGATGTAAATTCATCTTCTATAGACTCACTTTGGGATAATGCCAGCAACATTTCTTCCCACTGATCTTACCCTCTAACCAATGGGCATCTGAGCTCTAGACTTTTCATTAATTATACTGATAAAATATTTTAAGATTCTTGGTAGGTATGTATTATAGGCCAAAGATATAGTGAAACCAATGTTTGAAAATTAAATCATGTCTCTGGTGTTTGGTACCCTGTAGGAAATCAAACTGAAATCCCTTTCCCCTTTCTCTTTCTTATTTTTCGCCACTTCCTCCTCTCCTTTTTCTTCATCTTCTTCTTCTTTCCTTTCCCTGTCTCTTTCTTCTTTCTCCTCACTCTCCCTTTTTCTTCCTCTTCCTCCCTCTTCACTTCCTCCCCTTTTCTTTCTCCTTTTCTTCTTTATCCCTTTCTCTTCCTCTTCCTTTCTCTGTTCCTGTATTCCTCTTCCCTCTCAATCTTTTCTTCCCTGCCCCCTTCTCCCTTTCCCTGTCCCTCTACTTTTTCTCTCCTCCTTCTCTTTCTTTTCCTTTCCTTCTCTTTTCCTCTCCTCTTCCTCTGAATTAGTGTTCTCCTGATCTTTTCCTTCATTCTTCTCCTCTCCTTTTCCCTTTTCTCTCCTCCCTCTTTTTACCTCAATTAAAGTTGAACACATCCAAACAAAGCCTAACCAATAAGTCTTCAAAGAGGAACTAACTCACCCTGATGAGGTGAAAGATTTCCATGCATTTTTACATTTAATGGATCATGTTTAGAATAGCATCTGTTATCTAGAGTCAATGGTGGTAGTACTCTTCTCAGGTTACTCAGCAACTGTATTTGCATTTCAATACTTCAATAATCCATCACTAAAGCATTGTGGGGTCTCTTTCATCAATCTAGATCAATCCAGCTTTTACTGCAGCTGAAAAAGAAATACTCACTTGAAGGTCAACCTTCTGGTGAAGCTCTTTGAATTTAGAGAGGCTAGTTCTTGGATGACAGACACATAGACCACTGTTGGTCCTCTGCTTAGAGTCTTTTCAGCTTGCCATAGGACCATGGAAGAACTTTTGCTCCAATAGTATAGCTTTTGAGAATGGATGGTCACCTCTCTATCATGATGAGATAGCCAAGTAGGATTTTAGTGTCATATCACCATGTATGAGGTTATAAGCTAACCAGAAGGTATTTCCTGCCATCTATGTACATCTGAGCCAGAATATCTAGAGGGCAAAATGAGACATGGTGGGTAGAAGTTGTAGGAACAAACTGGGGCTTGATATAAGGAAAAAATTTCTTAACAATGACAGCAGTTTGAGATCTGGTACTGCTAGGTTACCTTTCTTCACAGTTTTTCCATTGATTCGCTTGATATTCTTGACCTTTTGCTCTTTCAGTTAAACTTTATTATTTTTCTAGCTCTATAAAATAATTTTTGGTAGTTTGACTGATATGACACTGAATAAGTAAATTAATTTAGGTAGAATTGTCATTTTTATTATATTGGCTCAGCCTACCCATGAGCAATTACTATTTCTCCATTTGTCTAGACTTGACTTCATTTATGTGACAGGCAGGGTAGGGTGCTATTATTATCCTTATTTTACAGCTGAGGAAAATGAGGCAGACAGAAATCAAGTGATGTGCTCAAGGATACACTGCTGGAAAGTGTCAAAGGCTAGATTTCAACTCCAGGAACTACTCAGCACGCTATCCACTGTGCCATATAGCTTCCAAATAAAACAAATACCCACATGGATCATATCCAGAAATGGATGTCTCTCTTTCAGGAAGTAGGTTGCATGGCTCATGGTTGGTCATTGCATTTATCTGAGTTCTTAAATCTTGCAAAGGTGCTTATGGATGACCTCTTGTTGAATATATTTTAGAGAGGATCCTTATCTGGGATTGAGTTGAACTAGATGAACTCTTCTTCAACTCTGCATTTTTTTGTTGTTGATCAGTCATTTATCAATCATGTCTGACTCTTCATGACCTCATGTGGGGTTTTCTTGGCAAAGACACTGGACGAGTTTGTCCTTTCCTCCTCCAGCTCATTTTACTGAGGCAAGCAGTGTGAAGTGACTTGTCCAGGGTCACACAGCTAATAAGTGCAATTCTATGATCCTAATATCCTAGTAGGCATGATAGGTGATGCTCAAACCATGTTAACTATGTTGTGATCTATGATTGTAGAGTAGAAAGAGATTTCAACTGGAGGTCATAACAGGGCATCAGACATAGAAGATGTGGTTTCATTCTCAAACACTGGTTTTTACTGTGCCTTTGAGATACATATTTACCATCAGTCTACTAATGTTGTATTGGCAGAATCTATTAAAAGTCTGGAGCTCAGCTGTGCTTCGGTTTGGGGAAGAGGCAATTGGATGGGGTGTAGTTAGTGGTCAGCTCAAGGCTCAGTGTATGAGAAATGAGCAGAAAATCTAGCTCCTAACTTGATCATAAGGGAAGAATCCTGGAAAAGCTCATTTGGACTAGGAGTGCACTGTATGTTTTAACCTTGAAGCAAAGTACGAAGTTGGGTTTTAATATCTTGCCCTTGTCCTCTGACAATGCTTCCAAGTTTTCCCTCAGATGTCATCCTATCAAGACAATCTGCAGATTTACCACCAGTTGGCATATTGGCTGCAAAGATAATGTAGGTATTTTCAATCAAGCAGGATAAGGAAAGATAAGGAGAAGAGCTGGGAGAGAGCTTGATTGAATGACCAAGATAAATTTACTGTACTACAGGAAATCGAAGTGTAAAAAATAAAAATCTTGAGCAACTGAAATATTTAAAAAGGCAGAGAAGTTCAGGCAGGCAAGGAACAGGAGAGGCTTTGCCCATTCATAACCCAGAGAGCCTGAATATTACAAAAGATAATAGGTGGAGAAAGGACAGGAATAGAAACTAGCCATTAAGTGAAACAGGATGACAGAGCTTTGCTTCTAAATGGGATTATAATTAAGAGAGAAAGAGAACTAAGTGGCCCTTTTTGGTCTGTCTTCTTGGCCTCTGATCTCTGTTAGGGTTGTGGTTCAGAGAGATTCTTTGGTCATGTGGCTTCCCCTGTGTGTTGGCATCTCCTCCAAGGAACTTTTTTCTTATTCTTTCTTTACAAAGAGAGGCACATGAGGGGATGATGCTAGGACTCCTGGTCACAGTGGCTGGTGAACACTGAGAAAGAAGAGGACTTGTGAACGGTTCAGGAAAAGGGATGTATGTGGTAGCTGGGCAGCAGGCACCAGACAGGGTATTATGCCTGAATTGAGTGCCCTCTCCCTCTTGTCATTAGGCTCCTTTCCTATTGACCATGACATTGGAGCTTACCAGTTGGTGGCATTTAGTCTTCTCTTGTTATATAAGGTTTCTTAACCCAGGGCCCATGGATAGATTTTATGAAGTCTGTGAATTTGTCTGGGAAATAAAAATACATCTTTATTTTCACCAGCCTCTAACTGAGAATGAGTGTTTCCTTCAATTATGAATCTAGGCAACAAAATATTATCCAGAGAAGGAATCAATACATAGACTCTCTAAGGAATCCAAAGCACAAGAAAGGCTTAGAACCCCTCCACTGCAATCATAAGATGAGATAGGAGTCATCTCCAAGGTGCAAGGACCCTTTGCCTCCCCCAGCTCCCTCAAAAGTAACAAGCTGGAGCTTGAAGCAGAAAGCACATCCACCACCCCCAGCCTGGCACCCACACAGGCAAGGTGTGACATGATGATCCTTCTTTCCGCTGACTGTGAGTGAAAAATCCCTCTTGTCGGAAAGCATCTACTTTACCCTCCCAAGCCCAGGCTGGTTAAAAATCAGGGTGGGAGGAGGCCAAATGAATCATTCTTTACATACCAACAGCAATTATTTCTCATGAATTGGATATTAAGGCTCAGGAAAGGGAAAGAGAGTTCTAGACAGCATGGATTAAGCCCTTGTCACTAGGCAGCAGAGAGGTACCTCTGTCACGTGTGGGTAAATTCCATCTCCTAAGCTCTAATCAAGTTGGACAAGGCATGATCTATTCCTCAGGGCCATCTGCTACTGCATAGATCAGTCTGCGTTTCATACTGTGCTAATTGCCAGACGTTTGCAAACTCTTCCTCGCCAGTGGTTTTTGTTAGGGTTTTCCAATACCTTTTTCCTAGTGCCATCCTCTGGATAATCAATACAATGCACAGCACCCGGAGCTGGCCACTGGGCAATCCAGAGTCTTCCTCAACCTCCCCTGGACTCCAAATGTAACCTAATTTTCCCCCTATTCTTGTTGCTTTAAAGAGATATCATCTGTGCATAACATATTTGTTTTTCTTTTTCTTGTATCTATTTAGGTTTTTTCCTTTCTGTCTTTCCCCTCTCTCTGTTTCTGTCTCTTTTATCTGCTCTGTCTTTCTCTGTTCCCATCTCTGTCTCTGTCTGTCTGTTTCTCTCTCTCCCACAAAAATAGGTTTGCCATTTGTTCTTAGATCAAGGGCAAGTGAATTTCTAGGATCAGTCTGGATGGCCAGATTCTGGACAGGTCTGTCCTGGCCTCATGGCTGATTGTAGGAATTATAGTATTATAGAGTAGAAAGGTCCCTCATCCCAAGGAGCAGTTCATTCCTAGGTGTGTCTTAACTGTCCTTTAATTAGTGTCTTGTCCTTACAAGTAAGAGGCTGCATGGTATAGTGATGAAGTGGTACTTGACTTGTAGTTAGGAAGGCATGGGTTCAAAATCTGCCACCACTACCCTTTTTGAGCCTCAAGCAGTCCTCTAAGACATCTACGAAGGTATAGATGGGTATTGGTGAAAGGAGTTCCCACATTAGTGAAATCCCAGATATCTGACATGTTGATGTTTCTTTAAGAGGTTAGGGCTTGGTTATTCCCTCCCACCCCTACACACTCCTCCTAAGAAGAAATAGAATGACCTGGGCAAGTCACTTAACCCCATTGCCTACATTAATAAACAGATGAAATAAATTACAAGGAGCAGGGAAAGGTGATATTTGGAAAGGGTGGGAACTTCTGGGCAAGAGAAGGTGAAAGGTCACCTGTCCAAGCTCAGGATTCCAGGACAGAATCAAAGCTCCAGTCTTGGGGAGGGGAAGCATGGAAGATTAGTTATACAGTCAGAAATTCCTCTCACGTGGTTCAAAGGGAATATTGGCCCTGTCTATTTGTGTTGTGAGAATGGATCTGTTTGTGTTTAGTAGAATGTTTTAGGAGGATTAGCACTATTCCTTGATAGTTCTGGAATCATTGAATATTGGAAATGGAATGGATTTTAGAGATTCTCTAGTCTAATTCCACCATTTTAGAGATGAGGAAATGGAGGACCAGAGAAACTAAGTGGACAGACTCAAGATCACACAGCTAATTAGTGGCAAAGCCAGGACCAGACCCCTATATCATAGCATTACACAACACTGGAGTTGGAAGTGACCTTAGAAACCATATAGTCCAACCTGCTCATTCTACAACAGAGAAAACTGAGGCCCAGAGAGTGGGCCTGCTCAAGTGACATTCTCAAGGTCACACAACTAGTTAGTGTCAGAATTAGGACTAGACCACATATCACAAAATCATAGTATGTCAGAGTCAGAAGGAAGGTTAGCAAATATCCAGTCTAATCCTCTCCATTTACAATGGAGGAAGTAGAACTGAAATGTATTCTTTCTTTTTGCTGAAACCAATGCCTTGCAAGAAGGAGCCTTGTGAGAATAATGATATAGCACTTACTATGTGCCAGGCACTTTACAATTATGATCTCATTGGAACTTCATAACCATCTTGGGAAATAGGTACAATTATTTTCCCTATTTTACAGATAAGGAAACTGAGGCAGAGAGAGGTTAAGTGACTTGCCCACGGTCATACACTTACTCAGTAAGTAAGCTAGTAATCACTACAAAAAACAATCATTGCATATATGTGTACTTGTAGCAAAACCAACTTGAGCCTAACCACCCGGTCTACTTGGGCTCTGAGTCTACTGGTTGTGGAAGGTGAAAATGTCAGTTGGAGCTTTGCATCTAGCCTAGGCAACAGTGTAGGTGCTTTTTTATTTTTTAAATTCCACTTCACTCTCTCCCCTCATCTCTTTTTTTTCTGGCTCTCTGTAAAGGTGCAGGTGGTGAAGGAACAAGTTGTCCTTTTAAATGTAGGAAGAAACTTATTTTGTAATAAAGATGAGCCCAGTCTGCCCAGCCATAGTGACAATACTTTCATTAGTTTGGAATCCTGGGGTGATAGATTAAGAGCTAAAAGTGCATTGAGGAATTGATTCCAGCTTCCCTCATGTCAAAGATGGAGAAGCTGAGGCCCAAAACAATTAAGGGATTTGCTCAAGGTTGCACAAGTAGTTGGAAGTAAAATTGATACTTGAATCCAATAAAACATAGACAATGTTAACTTGTGGTTTTCCAAGTCAATTTGCTGTGGCAGAGTGATTTCCATTTTATACTCCTCAATGGCTGGTCATCTAACATTTACTGGTAGACCCTCCATGAGAGGGAAATCATTCTTTCTTCAGACCACTCTCTTCATTTTTCAGATAATTCTAATAATCTATATCCAGCTGAAAGTTGTTTTCCTGTAACTTTCAACTATTCCTTCTAGTTTGGTCTCAGGGGTCCAAGTAGAACAAATTTAATCTCTGGTCACCTGGTTTTCTCCCTAGGCACTCCTGCACACACGTAGAAATTACTGGCAGCAGAGTCGTCTTCAGGCAGGAAAGCCAGGGAGCTAGGTCATGGTATTAGAAGACCCTTGGGATGCAAAGGAGTGACTTGAATTCTTACTGGTAGTTTAATGACTCTACCTTCTTCCACTAAAGAGGAGGGAAACATTTCTTTTCATGAAACTGTGTTGTAATGGCTCTTCCCCAAGACTGGAATGACAGGGGGATTTTTGGAAGATGGAAAAAAGGAAGGAAAGAAGGAAGGAAACACAGATGAAAGGAAAGATGGAAGAAAGGAAGGATGAAAGGAAAGATGGAAGGAAGAAAGGAAAGACGTAAAGAAAGGAAAAGATCCAGAATTCTTCTACCTGCCCCCATTTTAATTTGCATGTTTTGCTAATAATCCATTGTCCATTTGCTATTAAAAATCACAGAAACCCCTCCAGCGAGTGTTTTCCCCCATATAGATCCTGATACCACTATGGACTCAAGGTCATATGATCTAACTGCACCAAGAAGTAGAATCTGGATTTTATTTTAATACAGTTCATGTGCCCAATTCAGGTTTTCCTCTTTATCATCCAAATTATCCAGAGGCCAAGGTGGGGGAGGAGGGGTTAGGAAAAGGAAGGAGGAGGTATAAATAGAGTGAGACAGTTGATGGATAATGGCCTTTAGAATCCAGAGATTGGGTAAACAGAGTCAACACACTGATTCAACAGATTAATTGTTTGTTAACCTTTGCATAACCTTTAGGAAGCCTCAGCATGTGTGAATTCAAGACCCAGAGTACACTTGAGGTATTCCCAAGATGCAACCCACTTTCAGGTAGATGTTAAAACTCATTCATTTTCCACCAGAGCCCAGGCAGGAAGGGGGAGAACAAAGCATACAAGAGAGGAGAGCTAATCAAGCAGATTAATGTATGCAGGAGACAGTCTTAAGCCTTGAAAAAAAAAGATCCATTTGTTACCTGTATAAACTATAATTGCCTAAAATTCCAGGGACCCTGAGACTCAGTGCAATTGGAGAGTTGAAAGTGCCCAAATAACAAGAGGGGAGAGGTCCTAATAACCATCTTCTCGGCTAATGACGCTGGCCCTTTGTTAACACCTGTATTTGTGGAAGCCTAGGCCTGTCAGCTTCATTAATTAATCTTCCTGGCTATAACTGAAAAGGTTGATCTGTAGCATTATTCTCTCTTACCTCAATTGGAGGGTCCAGTGAGCCAGAGAGGCAAATCAACTTGACTTGGAGATGACCATACAAGTGTCAAGTGAAGATTGGACCATCCAACTCAGAGGTCAAGCAGACCCAGTGTGCTGTGAGCATTGTAGAAGGAAGAATCATTAGTCAACCAGCCAGCTGGCCAATCAATCAACAAGCAAACTATATTTGCCCTCATAAGACCTCATTTGGAGTATTGTGTTCAGCTCTAGGAGACATGGTTTAAGAAGAACACCAATCATTTAAGGACAGTGAGGCAGCCAGTTTGCACAATGGATAGAGTGCTGGGCCTGGAGTCAGGAAGTGCTGAGTTCAAATGTGGCCTCAGATACTTACCAGCTGTATGGTCCTGGGCAAATCGCTTAACCTCTGTTTGTCGCAGTTTCTTCATCTGCAAAATGAGCTGGAGAAGGAAATGGCAAACCACTCCAGTAGCTTTGCCAAGAAAACCCCAAATGGGGTCACTAAGAGGCAGACAAGACTGAAAAAACCTAAACAACAACAAACGTGTTTGGTAAACTGTGTTAGATGCTAGGGATACAAAAATCAATCAACAAGTATTTATTAAACGCCTACAGTGTGCCAGACACTGGACTAAGTTATAATTGGATATTTGTTCTTGGATCAAAAGCAAGAATATACATTTCAAAACCTCAAGCTATAGCATTAGAAGGCACCCTGAGAGGCCATCTGCTTGTTAATTTGTTCATCAGGAGGGATAATATTCATTAGCTTTAGAATTGGAAGGAAAACTTGAAGACCATTTTGTCCAATTCCTTCAAGACATGTCAGGGAAATACTTGCTTTTCCTAGTCTTAAATCTCTGGGAAAAGATTCCATTATTTCCTTTGAACATCTGATCGGACATTCCTCAACCATTCTACAGAGAATTTCCTACAAAGTCTGGGGCAAAGTGATCTCAAGCTTAGAGAGAACATCTAGCAAAGAAGTGTTTCAAAGTTCTTGGTTTCTGAAAGTTTTTTTCTTTCTTTCATGGGCTACACAAGAGGTTCCCCTTAGGAATGGTGTGGTTTCTTGGCTGGGTGCTCAGTAAACCCCTGAATTTATATCTTCTCAGTGAAGACTTTGCCATCAGCTGATATGGAGATGTTGGTTTGACACTAACCAAAATCCTTCCTATTACTCATTTCTTCTTCACTCTAGGTACCAAGAGGGTGTCTAAAGCACCTGGAAAGGAAGGGGCGTGAGTTCAGTGTTATACTTCATGTAACATCAACTTTATGAATAGTTGATTCTATGTACATCTAGGGTCCTGTTGTCAGTAAAGTGCGTACTTTGTAATATTAATAGTAACAATAATAGCTAGAATTCATATGATACTTTAAAGTTTGCAAAATGCTTTGCAGATAGCATCTCAATTTTACTCTCACAACAACCCTGGGAGCTATTAGAGTCTCTATTTTACTATATAGAGTATTATATTATATTATATAGAGTATTTTATAGATGAGGAAACTGGGGCGGAAAGAGGTTTAAGTGACTTGCCCATTGTCACACTACTAGTAAGTGGTATTTAGGGTATTTGAGCTAAGATCTTCCTGATTCTATCCACTGCCTAAATGAATGAATATTATATTAATAATAATGTTGTCAGTAATACGATAGTTATATCATTCTGTTTTTAAGTGATCCAGTTTTTTTTTCTACCTTTTGTAAGTGATCTTCAACACAGCAAATTCTCTTGATAAATCTCTATGTTAGGAAGCAGGTAGCATGCTGGACTTGGAGTCACAAACCCCTGAGCTCAAATCTTGAGTCATATACAAGCTGTGTGACCTTGAGAAAGTCATTGAACCTCTCCTAGCCTCAATTTCCTCATCTATAAAATGAGTTGGTTGGATTTTATGGCCTTCAAAATCCTTTATTTCTATAAATCTATGATCCTAAGACATTCTTCTTCCCCAGAGAGGTCTATTTTATAATTCATAATCAAAAGGTTCTTTCTGAAATTCTGACATGGGGACCTTGATCCTCTGACTCTTGGACTGTGAGTAGGTAGACCTGGG
This sequence comes from Notamacropus eugenii, assembly GCF_028372415.1. Taxonomy (NCBI): domain Eukaryota; kingdom Metazoa; phylum Chordata; class Mammalia; order Diprotodontia; family Macropodidae; genus Notamacropus; species Notamacropus eugenii. The sequence goes on along the minus strand of NC_092873.1, from coordinate 370,082,513 downwards.
GTCTAGTCCTGACTCTGCTCCTAACTTGATCCATCATGATCTTGGACAACTGGCCTCACTTCTCTGGCCTTCAGTTTCCTTTTCTGTGAAATGAGAGACTTGGATCTTCCTTTCTCTAAGTCCAGAATTCTATCTCCTATGCCACCTGACTAGCTTCCCAAGCTCCTCTCTTTCTATAACTGGGACCTCAACTGGACACCTCTAGGACACTTGAAATAAGACTGAATTGGCAAAAGGAAGGCTAGTTTCTAAGTCTGGGGAAGATGGCAGAATGAGAGAACCCAAGGGAGTATCACCTCAAAAATAGCTATGCAAGTACAAGAAAAGCTTGCAAGAAAATTAAAACCAGCCCAAATTTTAAACAAGCTTAAGAAGAGCCTTGACTCTCCAACTTATAGTTAGTAATCTTTTCTGTGCCTCAAATTCCTCCTTAGACAAGAGGGAGAATGGATACAGAGATGATAAGAGGGATTCAATTTGTTTCCCCAACAGGTAGAACCAGGGCCAGCAGGTGAATTGTAATTTGTAATTGTAATGCCTTTGAGGGCAGGGAATATATTTTTCTCTTTTGTCTTTGCATCCTCAGCACCTAGTAAAGTGCCTTGAACACAGTAGATATATAGTAAATGCTTACTGAAATGAAGCAAAAGGGAATAAATTTATTTTATTTTGTAAGTTTAATGGTATTTAATTTTTTCCCCAGTTACATGTCAAGAAAATTTTTAGCATTCACTTTTACAAGATTTTAAGTTCTAAAGTTTTCTCCTTCCCTTCCTTCCCTCCTATCTTCTGAAAATGGTGGGCAGTTTAATATAGTTTATACATGTGCTATCATGTAAAAAAAATTTCCATATTAGTTACAGTTGTGAAAGAAGAAACAGATCAAAAGGAAAAAAAAGCCTATGAGAAAGAATAAAATAAGTGAAAAAAAATGCTTTGATCTGCATTCAGAGTCTGTCAGTGCTTTATCTGGATATGGATAGCATTTTCTTTTGTGAGTCCTTTGTGCTCCTCTTGGATCATTGTGTAGCTAAGAAGAGATGAGTCACTCATAGTTCATTCTTACACAGTATTGCTGATCCTGTGTACAATGTTTTCCTGGTTCTGCTCTTTTCACTTTGCATCAGTTTGTGCAAGTCTTTCTAAGATTTTCTGAAATCCTCCTGCTCATCATTTCTTTTTACACAATAGTATTTCATTAGCTTCATATATCACAGATTGTTCAGCCACTCCCCAATCGATGGGAATCCCTCAGTTTCCAATATTTGGTCACCACAAAAAAGCTGCCATAAATATTTTTGCACATATAGGTTGTTTTCCCTTTTTTATGATCTCTTTAGGATACAGACCGTGTAGTGGTATTGCTTGATCAAAGAGTACACACAGTTTGGTTGTCCTTTAGACATAGTTCCAAATTGCCCTCCAGATTGGTTGGATCAGTACATAACTCACCAACAGTGCATCAGTGTACTGATTTTCCCCCATCTTCTCCAACATTTATCATTTTCCTTTTTTGTCTTATTAGCCAATCTGATAGGTATGAGGTGGTACCTCAGAGTTGTTTTGTGTTTCTATAACATCAAGAACCCTGACATACATCAAGGATGACCTGATGGCACAGGTTCTTAGATCTGCTTTTCTAAAAGGAAAGCAACTTTTGAGGGGTCAACAATCTTCTTTAATCACATATACCAAGAGAGAAAATACAAGCAGAGAAATGAAGACAAACAGACAGGACTTGTAACTATCTGACCACAAGCAAGACATACATCACAGATCAACAGACAGATCCAACTGCCTGACCATTATATACATGCACAGTTACCAGAGAAAGAAGCACCAGCATCTGGATTTTCAAAGGCGGGGGGCTCTTTAACAGCTACTCGTGACCCTTATGACCTAGTGCCTCATTAGAAACTACAAAAGGTGTGGGCCTTCCTACAAAACAAGCCTCCCCTAAGTAAGCTTCCTTTAATGGGCTCCAATTGAGGCCTATTAATGGGCAGGGAAGATCTTTAATTCTTACAGTTTCTCTAATCAAAACTGATTTAAAGCATTTCTTCACATGTTTATTGATAGCTTTTATTTCATCTGAAAATTGCCTGTTCATATCCTTTGACCATTTATCAACTGAGGAATGGTTTGTATTGTCATAAATTTAACTCAGTTCTCTATGTATCTGAGAAAGAGACCTTTATCAGTGATACTTGCTATAAAAATTGTTTCTCAGCCTTTTGCTTTCCTTCTGATCTTCGTTGCTTTGGTTCTGTTTGTACAAAAGCTTTTAAATTAATATAATCAAAATTATTTATGTATTTATGTATTAAAATTATTTAATGTTTTCTGCCTCTTGTTTGGTCATGAATTCTTCCCCTCTCCATAGATCTGATAGGTAGACTATTCCTTGCTCTTTTAATTTGCTTATGGTGTCATCCTTTAAGTCTAAATCATGTACTCATTTTGACCTTATCTTGGTATACGGTATGAGATGTTGGTCTATATCTAGTTTGTGTCCTGTTGTTTCCCAGTTTCCCCAGCAGTTTCTCTCAAATAGTGTGTTCTTATACCAATAACTATTATCTTTGGGTTTATCAAATACTAGGTTACTATGGTCACTGACTACTGAGTCTTGTTTACCTAATCTATTCCACTGAGCCACCACTCTATTTTTTAGCCAGTACCAAATAGTTTTGATGATAACTGCTTTATAATATAGTTTGAGATTTGGTATTGCCCCTTCCTTTGCAATTTTTTCCCATTAATTCCTTTTATATTCTTGCCTTTTTGTTCTTCCATATGAATTGTTATTTTTTTCTAGCTCTATAAAATACATATATTTTTTGATATTTTGATTGGTATGGCATTGAATAAGTAAATTAGTTTAGGTAGAATTAGCATTTTTATTATATTTGCTCAACCTACCCATGAACAATTGATATTTTCCCAGTTGTTTAGATCTATGTGAAAAATGTTTTGTAATTGTGTTCATATAGTTCCTGGGCTTGTCTTGGCAATATTTTATATTGTTTACAATTATTTTAAATGGAATTTCTCTTTCTGTCTCTTGTTGCTGGACTTTATTGGTCATATAAAAATACGTTGATGATTTATGTGAGTTTGTCTTATATAAACGGGGAATAGATTTAAACTTAATGTAAAGACAAACTTCTTAACTTTTAGAGCTGCCCAAGTATGGGATAATAATAATGTGTTACCTTGGGCAACAGAGAGGGAGTACCCCCTCATTGGAAAGCTTCCAGAACAGACTGGATGACTGCTGATAAGGAATGTTATAGAGGAGATGGCTTTATGTAAATGATGCAGTAATAAAGGGTTGGTAAATCCTGATTTAGACACTTATTGGCTATGACACCCTGGGCAAGTCATTTAACCTGTGCCTGCTTTAGTTTCCTCACTGGCAAAATGGGGGTAAAAATAGCACCAGCTTCACACAGTTAGATTGCCATGAGGATTAAATCAATTAATACATGCTAAGCACTTTGCATACCTTAGAGTACTATATAAAAATGCTAGGTATTGTAGAGGGGTTGAACTCGCCAATGTCTGAGTCCCCTTCTGACTCTAAAATGTTTTGAGTCTATGATCTATGTCCCTTCCTACAAGTAGTATAGCAGTTTGGTCATAGGTAAGGTCACAAGGTAAGGCAAATGCTTTAGACTATTTCTTTCTTCCTTAGGATGTAGGCCAATAGAACATCCACAATGCAAATGGTCCTTTTTTGTCAGATTACACACAATCGTCTTGGAAAAGCAACACCATAATTGTGTTGCTTGTCCAAAATCACGCCCTTTCTGGGGAAGGAGAGCTGCTATTTGAATGTGTACCTCATTGATGGTACTGCTAGGATATACTGTTAGTAGGTAAAAATGCTCTCTAAGGAGCCTCTCCATTAAAGGGTGCTCCAAGGGAAGAGTAGGGCACCTTTCTTCCTTCTTCCCCCCATCTATTTTGTAATTCATAGTTAAAGCAAGGGTGGGGAATCTGTGGCCTCAGGGCCACATGTGGCCCTCTAGGTCTTCAAGTGCAACCCTTTGACTGAATCCAGACTTCACATGTGGCCTGAGGCCGAAGGTTCCCCACCCCTGGTCAAAGGGCTCTTTCTAAAATTTGGAAATGGAGGCCCTGAGCAGATTAAACTGTTTCCTCTGCTCCCCTGGTTCCAAAGACAGGTTGGCAAGTAGGGAAGTAACTCCCTCATTGGCAGCATTTAGAGACAGACTAGAAACTGGGGCTGGTAAATAATACCTTTTTGGTTTTCTGGGACTACAGTTCTACCCAATATTTCAGTATTTCTTCTGCCCTCAGGGCCCTTTGGACTTTCTTAGCATCTTTTTCTAGCCCTTCCTAAAATGATCAGGCTGCCTACACCTCAGCTGCAGCAAGAGACAAGGCCAGAGCAGAATCCAGGCAGTCTGGGCCCAACCCAGACAGTGTACAGCCCCAAATCATAGCAGGAATGTGGGTCACACCAGCACCCAGGCAGATCACAGCAGTAAGAAGGGTCATGGTCACACCTGGGAGAGAGAAGAGTCTGGCAGGAGTGAAGGGACAACATCTGGTTTGGGCCTGTCATACTCACAGCAAGGGATGGAATCACCTCTGGGTTTATGACTTTGCAAGGATAAAGACAGAGACAAGAGACAGAGGAAGGACCCTAGTCAAGAGCTAATTGAAGTCATGAGGAAATTGCAATAAGTCCAGGAAATTCTGGCCTAATTTTAGCCACCACATCTAGGACCAAGCAGGGCCTTTACACATCATCCTCAGCATAGGAGGGAGCAGAATTCTACCCAACCCAGTACAGAAACTGAGGCTGGAGATAAGAACAGAACAGAAGAAAAAGCCAAACATAATGAAATACCATGGACTGAGAGAAGCCCAAGAAAGCAGAAGGTATTAATTCCACAAGTCCAAACAGAGAAAAAAGAGAATGTCCTGGTCCAAGTGCTATGAAAGCTCCTGAAAGAGGTAATGTTATATGAAATAAGAGCTAGGGAGGAAAGACTGGCAAGAAGAAACAATAGCTTAGATGAGAAGTTGGTAAAGTCTATTCAAGAACTGGTCTTCCTGGAAATCAAAAGGGGCCAGATAGAAAGCCATGGCTCTCTGTTATGAAAATATATGAAAATAATGAAATAAGATATGAAAATAAAATCCACTTCATAAGAAGTCTTCAAAAGGTGCTTTTAGCCCATTGGTGGCTCAACAACATACCCTAGAAACCTGTGACCTTCACAGCCTGAGCCTCCTGTTGGCCCTCCAGCTGTGGTGACCATCCCCAGAGCAGGGGTCACCTGGGGGCAAGTTTTCTTCCCTTACAATGAAATATGGAGGCCCTGCTGGCGTCTGATGATGAATATTTACGGACAGCCCGCAGTGTTGGAGGCATACATGGCAACTGGGACCTTTGGAAAGGAAGCATGCAGTGATTTGAAAACTCCAAATTACTTAATAAAAAGCGACAGACCCATCAAATGCCACAGGGGTGCCACTGTTTCCCTGGGTGTCTGTATTTTTCCATCAGAGCGGGTGGGGGTGTCTCCCCCTCTGAGAAGCCAGCATTAATAAGGCAGCTGGAATCCTACAGGATGTCTGTGTGGCATAACTGAGCTCATCATTTTTCGATGTATGAGCAATTAGACTGCACTGGGAGGCCCTGTATCTTTATATCATTCCCTAATGACTGTGAAAGCTTTGGAGGGGGGGTACAAGTGGGGGAAGGATGGGATGCAAAATGTCCACATCTAGAGCTAATTGGCAAAGTTATCACCTCCTATTCTGAGCCCTACCTTATAGCATTCTGGCAAATTTCCAAAACCTATCTCCTCTCCCAGACTGGAAAACAAACGGAGTCACTACCTCTGGAATTAAATGTCATTTGCAAAGCCCATAAATTTCCCTGCCCTTGTAAAAAGAGACAGAGTATGTGTATATATTTGCAGTCACTGATACCTTTGACCCTCCCCATTCCCATTCCCTCCTCCTGCCCCCTGGTCTCTTTATTTTCAAATTCCAGCCTCAGGGCTGTCAGATTACATTTTTTATTGCTTCGAAACAAAAAGCCATCTGGAGATGCCAGTCCCTGCTGTCGCTGTTGGGGGGCAGCCACTCTTGCCTCCTCCAAAGCCCTGTTCCCAAGGTCTTCTGCCAGGCCCTGGATTAAGATCCTGCCCCTCCCTTCCCCATCTCCCCTCTCCACCGCTGCAGGCCGTCCCCATTCCCATTGTTTTGCCCTAGTTCCTTTGCCCTCTCCTTCAGCTCCCAATCCCTTTGTCCCCCTGCCCCATCACCCCATCTCCAGGCAGCAGAGGCCCTAGCTGGGATCTGAACAATACTGGCTGTCAACTTGTATTAAGCATGAGCCAGAGCACTGTATGATTTCAGGTGGCTGTGTGTGTTCAACCCAACACCTCATTTAGCAAATTCTCCATTTGATTCCACGAGTCCTGTGATGTCTCCCCAGGCTGCTAATATTTTTCTTAGACCAAAGCAATGCACTGTTTCCTTTCTTCTTGCCCCAATGCAGCTATCCCCTAACCTTAAGTAATTGTCCAGGTAAGGGTCTTGAGCAATGGTCTCCCAAGTGGAAGCTGGGACTTCTGGGGACTGTGGTCTGGCCCCAAAGGGTATGTTATCAATCAGTTGGAGGGTAGCAGGATGGGCTGTGTCCTAACCTTCCCGAGATGGCCACCGCTTACCTTTATCTCCATAAATTTCAGCACTTTGGCCCCACCTTTTACTGTGGAGTCCTGACTGGCTGCCATTTTGTTTGGAGTAGGTCATTGGCTCCTCAGGGAAGTTCTAGCCTAACAATGATGCCACAGGACACCATTGCAGCAGGTATACAAGTGTCATTTGGAAAATTGCCTCCCTACCCTTCTTCCTTTCCCCACATCACTTGGTGGTTGTGGCAAATACCCCTAGGATGTTGCTCTAGAGAAGTAAGATCCTTGACCAGGGGTGGGAAACCTACAACCTTGAGGCCACATGTGGCTCTCTAGGTCCTCAAGTGTGCTCCTTTGATGGAATTCTGTCAAAGGGCTGCACTTGAGGACCCAGGGGGTCACATGTGACCTGGAGGCTGCAGGTTCCCCACCCATCCTTAAATCTCTTTTCATTTTGAGTCTCACAGGACAGGAAGTCATGGATCAATTATGATCTGTACCTCACATCTCATTACACAATCTTCTCCTCCAAACCTATCCCTCTTCCAGACTTCCCTCTTTCTGCCATCATTCTTCTAGGCTCCTATGTTCATATCTCTACAGTATCACTATAAGTACTACTGCTACTAGTGCTATAACTATTACTGCTGCTGCCGCTACTACTTCTAGCTAGCATTATCTATGTACTGGGGACTGCTACAAATAGAATCTCATTTGATCCTCACAACCACCCTGAGAGGCAAGGACTATTTTGATCCCCATTTAACCACTGAGGAAACTGAGGCAGTTTAGCTGACTACCCTAGGTCGCTCAACTAGTATCAGATCAGATCTGACCTCAGGTCTTCCTGATTCCAGATCCAATGCTATCTCTGCTCTATCATTTGGCTGCTGCTTCTCATTCTCCATTTATCCTCCATGTCCAATCAGATGTCAAATCTTGTCTTTTTTACCTCTACATCTCTCCTATGTGTCCCTTCTCTTTGCTCACACAACCTCCACCCAGGTTCAGGATTCAAGACTATTACTTCATCCCCTCTTACCTAGGCTATTCCAATTACTTTCAAACTGTTCTTCCGGCCTTGAATTTCTCCTCACCCCAGTCCACCCTCAACATGGTTGCCAAGGTGATTTTCCTAAAGTGTGCATTCAATCATGCTACTCCCCTGCCTAATAAACTCCAGTGGCTCCCTATTGATTCTAGAATCAGATATTATCCCATATTTATCTAATCTGTAAAAATTTCTATTAATTTATATTTCTATAATTTTTTGTTTCTATAATTATAATTTTTTCTACATATTTCCGTATTGCCCATAATTGCTAGTGTCGTTATCTATCTAATCTATCTATCTAATTTGTAAATAAGTAAGTATACATGTGTAACAGGGCTTTGGAGCATGCCCAGACTGCCTAACATGGAAGTGCCCTGAATTCTTCTATCATGTAGATGGGAGCCTTTGATTGGATATGTAGTTGAAATAAGCTACATCTTTAAAAACTGCCAGACTGGAACAGTCTCTTTTTTTCTGCTGCCTCCAGAAAGGGAAGATCATAGCTGACCCACAGTACAGGTGATAAGAGCAGAACCAGGAGGGAGAGTAGCTTTCCCTGCCGCGCCCCCTCCTCCCCCCCATTTTACCCAGACTCAAAGAAATGGATCAGGATGTGTCTGTTCTATTTGTCCTTCTCAGCTTCAGGTCCCAGTGATGATCTCCATAAGGATGGGCATTTGCTGCATGGCAACCTTGGAGCCGGATGGAATATTGCAACCACAAAGCCCAGTAAAGAAGCCCAGAGAAGCCAGGGTGCCTGGGACTTGAGCCTGGAACTTGAGGCTGTGCTCTATAGGAATTGAGTTAAACTATAAGCCTAATACACTTCCCCTCCCCAGAGACTTGGTTGTTATGCCACATCCTACTGCTCCTTGATGGGTGCTATATCTCTGTGACTGTTGATGTTCAGCCATTGTTGTGCTGTGTCTGATATTTTATGACCCCATTTGGGATTTTCTTGGAAAAGATATTGGAGTGTTTTGCCATTTTCTTATCCAGCTAATTTTACAGATGAGGAAACTGAGGTCAACAGGCTGAGTTGCCCAGGGTCACACAGCTAGTAAGTGTCTGACGTCACATTTGAACTCAGGAAGATGAGTCTTCCTGACTCCAGGTCTGGCACTGTATCCACTCCACCATCTATCTAGATGTTCTCTGATGTATTCTGCTGGCATCATGGTGGTTGTTTGGTATTGTTCCTTGCTAGTGGCTTCTGATCAGATAAATTAAGTTATGTAAAAGTGCTTTGCAGACCTTAAAGTGTTATATAAATACTAGCTATTACTATTATTATTTTTTTGGCTTCTTCAGGGCCATCAGCCAACAATCTCTGAAATAGTTTTCTAGAATGTAATGATTATAAAGCCTCTCCATGAATAGGGGCAGGCTGATGGAATTTTCTTTGTGGGGGACTCATATCAGACAGGGTGCTTTTAGGCTAAGATAATATCTTTTATTTTACCCACGTATGGGACTGAGTCCCAAATAACTCTTTGACTTAGACTAAGAATTCCCATATCCTTTCTGAATTAATATGCAATCAAATTTAGCCAGTTCAAATGGTAAGTGAAGAAGAAAGTAATGATTTTTTTCTTGACCCATCTGCCTCCATTCTGATCTTTATTATGTATATTATTCAGTAACAAAACCTTCCTAGTTTTTGGTGCTCTATTTTGACCAGGGAAAATCCTCATTGGCCTCCCAATGCTAGAAAGCAATTCTGTGAGCTCCTTGGCTTGGCATTCAGACTACAGAAGGAAATACAGAGGACTGTTAGAGTGCCTTTAACAGTTGATCCAAAGCTGAAGAATGAATGGTGGGTCCTTGTATGAAGTAAACCTTCCCCAAGGTCCATGATCCAAATATATGAATTTGTGGATGATCTGTCATTTCATCACTGCAGGTAATTCCTGTGGCAAGAGCTCCTTCTACCCAAGCCACTAAAGATTTTAAGTCATTCTCTAATTTAGTAATCAAGTTATAAATATTTGTTTGAGTTGAAGACTAAGGGACTTGCTCTAGTCATTAGTAAGTGTTGGGGGTGAGATTTGAATCCTGAGCTTTTCTGACTCCCCAGCTCAGCTCTCTATCCACTGTTCTATGCAACCTCAAGGACCATGGCATTGGAGGAACGAACATTTACTGTGAGATCTAATACCACTGTGATTTGCCAGTTGCAGGAACTTCTGATAATTTTCCTATTACTCAAACTTCTTTTTGTGCATGACCAGTATGCTTGCCAGCTTGGGAACTGGTTTCAAGCTACTGACCTCTCCTGTTCAGATATTTTCCCTAGTTTCTGGCAGCTTAAGGGAAGCAAGATGGTACAATGGAGAGAGCTGTGGGCCTGAAGTCAGGAAGACCTGAATTCAGATGTGACCTCAGATACTTTCCAGCTGTGTGACCTTAGGCAAGTCACTTAACCTCAGTTTCCTTAGCTGTAAAACAAAGAATAATGAAGATATCTTTGTTGCGAGTGTAAAATAAAATATCTGTAAAGTACTTAGCACTGTGCCTGGCACATCATAGGTACTTAAGAATTGTTTGTTTCCTTCCTTCTTTCCTTTTGCACAGAGGTTTTATACACACACACACACACACACACACACACACACACACACACACACACACACACACACACACTATAACTGAGATAGTAATCCAGACACCTTAGTGGAGCAGTGATCTCAGTGATCAGGGTTTTCTCTCTGATGATGCAGCTCAAATTCCACTGAGTCTTCCATTCCATTCTTCTTAAACTGAATTCAATTCAACAAGCATTTAAAAAAGAGCCAGAACTATATTAGGCCTGGGGATGCAAAGACCCCCCCTCAGAAAAACCATCTCCAAACCTCAAAACAATGCAAATAACTTCTACCCTCAAGGAGCCTATACTCTACTTAAGGGGAAGCAATACCACACAGATAAGTAGTCTCATGCTTCAAGTGTCTCCTCTCCAATCTACCCTCCACACAACTGTTGTTATTTTTCATCTTTTCTTGAAGTCCAGTGACATTGCAAGGGTAACATCTTGACTTGCACAAGAATTAGATTTAAGTGAGGCAGAGCTGTACAGTTGTCAGCTTCACTCTCTCCTCTAGAGTCACGGAAATCCAGGGACAAGATGACTGGTGATGGTCCAGGATGCCTAACGGTGACTTTAGCCTCTCTAGATTAAGGTCATTCCCAGGTCTCAGTTTATCTGAGGCAATGCCCTTTCAATGACTAAGGGCTAGATGAGAATTGAGAAAAAAAATGGACTAATTTACCATCATAAAAATATCAGTTTGGGAGGGGAAGAGGTAATACTTCTGAAGCATGGGTCTGAGCATGACTTGACCTTACTTGAAAAGTTCCAATAGCTTGTTCCCAGTAACCTCTAGAATAAAATACTAAGTCCTCTGGCATTAAAAAAAAAATCTTTATAATCTGTCTCCATCTTATCTTTGCAAATTTATTTATTATCCAAGGCTGCATTCCCAAGGGTGTGCTGATAAATGTTTAACAACCGGCTCTTAAAAAAAAAGCACTCTCCATGCACTTTTCAATTTAATTTGCATTATTAACATCTTCTCTGTCACTTTCTTAAGTCTACACAATCAACAAACAAACAAATCAAGCCCTGATTGGTAATATTTGCTGATTTGCAAGGCATAAATGCTTACACTGAAAATTTAACAATCTGCTCAATTGGAGCTGGCTTTATCACACCCCTGATTACTCCCCTCCAAGAACTCTCTGTTCCAGCCAAATTGGCTTCAATCTTATTGCTGGGATAGCACATTCCATCCTCCATCTCTGTGTCTTTGCCAAGCTGTCCCCTAGGTCTAGAAAGTACCCCCTCCTCAACTCCTTAAAACTCCCTCTTTGACCCCCAACTCCTTAGAAATCTTAACTCTCTTCAAAATCCGACTCAAGGGGCACCATCTATACGAATGAGGTCTTTCCTATTCCCTTGGGGCTAGTGTGCCCCTCTATCCTAATTACTTTGTCTTCATTTATATATGCACGTTGTTTTCCATGATAAAATGTAGGCCATTTGTACGTATAGACTTTTTTTTTTGTCTCCGGTATCTCCAGTTTTGTGTCTCCAGTGACTACCTAGTGTAGTATCTGCTACACAGTAGGTACTTACTTAATGTTTGTTGTCCTATTGGTAAGGAACCTAAAAATTTCTCATCCTGTGTAAGATATCAGAGATCTCAAATATATCCTATGTCCTAACTATAAATCCTTCTCTTTGGCATTTAAAGTCCTTCACAGCTTGGCCCCAACTTACCTTTCCATCTTTATCATTATTATCATTATTGTCCTTTTTTTTTGTACTCTAACAGGCCAGTCAAATGGACTTTCTTGCTCTTCCTTACTCCATCTCCTGGGCAGCTAGGTGGTGCAGTGAATAGAGCACTAGTGCAGGAGTCAAGAGGACCTGAGTTCAAATCTCTCCTCAGATACTTGACACTCACCAGTTGTGTGACCTTAGGCAAATCACTTAACCCCAATTGCCTCATTCTGAGTCATCTCCAGTCACCCTGATGAATATTTGTTCACTGGATTCAGATGGCTCTGGAGGAGAAGTGAGGCTGGTGACCTGCACAGCCCACCCTCACTCAAAACAAAGTCAAGTACAAGTCATGCCATCATTTCTCTGATGGCATGGTCTTCTTCAGCAGCAAAGGATGAACACACACTCCATCTCCTATATCCGTATCATCTGTTGCCTGTCTCCCATTCTAGAATATACTCCCTCCTCACCTTTGCCTCTCAGATGCTACCTTCTTCATGAAGCCTTTCCTGATCTCCCATACTCCCCTCCCCTGAGTTAGTGCCCTTTCCCACACAATTATCTGGTATTTTATTTAGCTTATATTTTGTATATACTTATACAGGATATCCCCAAAGTCTCAGTGCTGTTTTACACTTTATTGGTTTAATAGCTATTTAATTAAGTTTCAATAGCTTAAAACTGCGCTAAGACTTTGGGGATATCCTGTATATGCACATGATATCTTCCTTAGTAGAATGTGAATTCACTGAGGGCAGGGACTGATTCATTTTTCTCTTTGAACTCCCACTGCTTGCCACATTTTTTTTAAAGGCAGACCTGTGATTTCTTTGGCACAGGGAATTCTTTTTTTTTTTAATCTATTTTAATTTTTCAATTACATGTAAAAACAATTTTTAACTTTTTAAAAAATTTTGAGTTCAAAAAGAAGAGTGCCTCACTTCTTCCCCCCGCCCCTTTGTTGAGAAGGCAAGCAATTTGATAAAGGTTATATATATTTAGTCACAAAACATATATTTCCATATTAGTCATGTTATGAAGGAAAACACAGACCCCTAAAAACCTCATAAAAATAAAGTAAAAAAATGTTATGCTTCTATCTGCATCCAGACTCCATCAATTCTTTTTTCTGGAGGTGGATAGCATTTTTCAACATGGGTCCTCCAGAATTGCCTTGCATCTTTGTATTGATCAGAATAGCTAAGTTATTTACAGTTGATCATTGTACAACATTGCTGTTACTGTGTACTGTGTAATGTTCTCCTGGTTCTGCTTACTTCCCTTTGCATCAGTTCATCTAAGTCTTTTCAGGTTTTTCTAAAAGCATCATGCTCATCATTTCTTATAGCATAATAGTATTCCATCACAATCACATACCACAATTTATTCAGTCATTCCCTAATTGATGGGCATCCCCTCAATTTCCGATTCTTTGTCATCACAAAAAGAGCTGCCATAACTATGCACACATAGGTCCTTTTCCTTTTTGACTGATCTCTTTGGGATATAGACCTAGTAGTGATATTGCTGGGTAAAAGGGTATGAGCACTTTGACAGCCCTTTAGGCATAGTTCCAAATTACTCTCCAGAATGGTTGGATCACTTCACAACTCTACCAAAGAAATGCATTAGGGTCCCAATTTTTCCACATCCCCTCCAGCATTTGTCATTTTCCTTTTCTGTTATATTAGTCAACCTGATAGGTGTGAGGTGGTATCTCAGAATTGTTTTAATTTACATTTCTCTAATTAATATTTATTTAGAACATTTTTTCATATAACCATAGATAATTTTGATTTCTTTTTCTGAGAACAGCCTAATCATATCCTTTGCCCATTTATCAGCTGAGGAATGGCTCAGGTTCTTATAAATTTGACTCAGTTCTCTATATTGAGAAATGAGGTCTTTATCTGAGAAAGGTGCTGTAAAACACACACACACACACACACACACACACACACACACACACACACACCCATTCCAGTTTTCTTCTTTCCTTTTAATTTTGGCCACATTGGTTTTGTTTGTGCAAACCCTTTTTAATTTAATGTACTCAAAATTATCTTTTACATCTTGTAATATTCTTTAATTTTTGTTTGGTCATAAATTCTTCCCTTATCCATAGATCAGATAGTTAAACTATTCCATGCTTTCCTAATTTGCTCACAATATCATCCTTTCTATCTAAATCATGGACCCATTTTGACCTTATCTAGGCATGGTATGAGATGTTGGTCTATCCCTAGTTTCTCTCAGACTGCTTTCTAGTTTTCCAAGAAGTTTTTGTCCAATAGTGAGTTCTTATCCCAAAAGCTGGGATCTTTGTATTTATCAAACACTAGATTACTATGGTCATTACCTACTAAGTCTTATGTACCTAGTCTATTCCACTGCTCCACCACTCTATTTCTTAGCCAGTACCAGTTTGTTTTGATGATTACTGCTTTGTAGTGCAGTCTGAGAAATGGTATGGCGAGGCTACCCTCCTTTGTACTTTTTTTCATTAATTCTAGCATAGAGAATTCCTGATGAGAAAAATTCTTTTAGGTTGGAAGGAAAAAAAGTATTTATATAGCACATACTATGTTCCAGACACTGTGCTAAGCACTTTATAAATATCTCATTTGACCCTCAAAATAACCCTCTGTGTTATTATAATTCCCATTCTATAGCTAAGGAACTAAGTCAAACAGAGGTTAAGTGACTTGCCCAAAGTCACACAGCTGCTAAGTATCTGGGGCTGGATTTGAACTCATGTCTTCTTGACTTCAGACTCAGCCCTCTATCAACTGTACTACTTCAGAGAATCTATTTGGGGTTCTTGAGGCTTTCTTCTGGGTTACTGTTGTTTTTTCCTTCCTTCCTTCCTTCCTTCCTTCCTTCCTTCCTTCCTTCCTTCCTTCCTTCCTTCCTTCCTTCCTTCCTTCCTTCCTTCCTCCCTTCCTCCCTTCCTCCCTTCCTCCCTTCCTCCCTTCCTCTCTCTCTCTCTCTCTTTCTCTCTTTCTTCATTTTGTGAGTATACGTGCAGTAGTGGGGCTATCCACGCAGTATCCCCTTTGATCTTATTACAGGACCAGCCAACCTCCTTTTCTGGACACTGTTCTTTGGTGCAAGTCACCTTGATAATATGCTGCAGAAGCCTACTTAGGCCCATCACAGACCTCGCCATTGCACTTTGTGACCTTTCCAAATTTGGTTTCTATGTAGATTATGATATTCCATGATTTCCATTTATATAGCATGGGCATATTGATACTAGGAGAGAGTTAGGCTACATACAGTAAGAAACAAATAAATGGGCAAAGGACATTGGCTGGTCCTGGGCCTTTACTTGGGCTGCTTCCTTTGCCTGGAATACTCTCCCTCCTTTGCTCTGACTACTGATCTCCCTGGCTTTTGTTATTGTTGTTCAGTTATTTCAGTTACTTCCAACTCTTTGTGACCCCATTTGAGGTTTTCTTGGCAGAGATACTGGGGTGCTTTGCCATTTCCTTCTCCAGCTCATTTTACAGATGAGGAAACTGAGGCAAACAGGATTAAGCGACTTTTTCAGGTTCACACAGCTTGTGAGTATCTGAGGCTGGGTTTGAACTCAAGATGAGTCTTTCTGATCTCAGGCCTGGCACTCTATCCATGGTGCCACCTAGATGCCCTTTAAGTCCTAACTAAAATCCTCCTACACCTCTTACAGGAAACTTTCCCCAATATCGCTTAATTTCAGTGCCTTCTGTTAATTATTTCCTATGTATCCTGTATGTAGCTTGCTTTCTATATATTTGTTTGCATGTTGTATCTCTGTTAAACTGTAAGCTCCTTGAGGGCAGGAATTGTCTTTTGCATCTTTTTTTAAATCAGCAGCATTTAATTGGAAAAGGAGAATGTATACAATACAGATAGCTAGGTGGCACAGTGGTTAGAGCACTGGGCCCAGAGTCAGGTATACCTTCATTCAAATCCCATCTAAGCCATTTACTAGACTTTGGGCAAGTTGTATAACCTCAGCCTGCCTCAGTTTCCTTATCTGTAAAAAAGGAGGATAATAATAGCACCTACCTCCCAGGGTTGTTGTAAGGAAAAAATGAGATGCTATTGGTAACACTTATACAATTGCTAGTTATGATGATGATGATGATGATGATGATGATGATGATGATGATGATGATGTATTATTATCAGATAAGATAGTAGGGGCAGCTAGGTGACACAGTGAATAGAGTCCAGTCTGGAGTCAGGAAGACTTATCTCCCTGAGTTCAAATCCAGCCTCAGAGACTGACTAGCTATGTGACATTGGGCAGATCACTTAACCCTGTTTGCCTCAGTTTCCTCATCTGTAAAATAAGCTGGAGAAGGAAATGGCAAACCAGTACAATGTCTCTGTCGAGAAACCCTCAAATGGGTCACACCAAAGTCAAACACAAATGAAAACAACTGAACAGCAGAGACAACAGCAAAGATAGTGAAACCTTGCTAGTGCTGTGTAAATGATATTGGATGTGGACTCAGAAGAAATGGGTTCAAGTCTTGTCTCTGATACTCAGGCATTACACAGACAGAATTAATTATATATGCATTTACATGTTTCTGGATATGATTTAACTTGTCTATGCTCCATGGGGAGTAAAAGCTTCTAAATGGTGGCGAATGTGTCACGTCTTCTTCTTTCTCCTTTTTGTCCTCCTCCTCCTCCCCTCCTTTCTTCCCTTTCCTCCCCCTCTTCCTCCTCCTTCTCTTTCCCCCATACAGCAGCACCACCTTCCCAAGTTCAGTCAATGTTCCCTGACTGAGTCTTGGCCCAGTTGTCTCCTAACAGGGTAGCTGGATAAGAGTAAGCAGATCTCTTTCAAGCTTTGTTCCTTTATTTTCCCCTCTGCAAGACAACATTCTTGCTATTTCCTGTTTGGTAGAAAATTCTTGGAAAAAAAGAGCTTTGAAAGAAGTGTTCTACTTGCATGGCAGGCACACTTCCCAACTCTGGAAAAGAAGGCAAAAGAAAAGACCCTGTACCCATTGTGTGTATCTTCAGAAGGCTAGTCACTCCCCCTGGACACATCTCTGCCAGCCCTTCTTCACAAATGCCCGCTTGCCAAAGATTAATTGATGTAAGACACTCGGCGTTTTCTGATTCTTTCAGGTCCCATTTAAAACCTTCTGCTTTATTTATTTATTTATTTATTTTTATAAAGCTGCTGAGGTTTTTCTTTTCTTTTCTTTTTGTGAATTCTTCAACAATTGTCCGGTTTGACAAATTGGATTCTTAAATCTGATTCTTTAAAGAAAAGGAGACAGGGTTGACAAGACAAGAAACAGCTCATCTTTAAGACAGGGGATAAATAAAATAAAGAAAGAAAGAAAAGAAACCCCATTCTCCAGTTTCCCTGGGACTCAATGGGTGTCTGGGTTGTCACTGATAATCTAATCTTTCTATGATAGGTAAGGAACAGGACAATGGAGACCCAACCAAGCTGTAGGTCTGATAGACCCCTGATTAATAGGACTGTCCAATAAGCACCCGGGCTCTGGAAGATGATTAATGACATTTGATGTGAACTCTGACCTCCCCTGGCAAGAAAACAGTGAGAAGAGGGAGGTGCATGGATGGGAGGGTGCATTCTTCTGGATGTGATTGATTCCTGACTTCTTTTGTTGTTAGAGTGTGTGTGTGTGTGTGTGTGTGTGTGTGTGTGTGTGTGTGTGTGTGTGTGTGTGTGTGTGTGTGTGTGTAGCAGGAGCTGGGAAGGGCTACTCGCTAAGCTCCTCTCACATTCTTGTGCCTTTCATATGCCTCTTCCTGCAGGGACTCAAAGGCAATCCCCCACAGAGCCCTGGCTGACCTCCATCCTTCTTTAACCCCAAACACATGAGCTCATCTTGACCCTTCCTCACGCAGAGTGCCATGAATCAAAAAGAGAGATGTTCAAAGATTGGCACCCCTGACCTGGCCAGAAGGGAACTTTACAGGCATTTCTCCTCCTCTCTCATTCTTGCGGGTCCTGCCCACTTTCTTCCCTCTTCCTCTTTCTCCAGAGCTTTTGATGGTGAATGGGACAGGGATGTGGTTGGAGTTTCTAGACTTGCAATCTTAAGAGCATCTCTCTTGTCGAGTCAAGATGACCACAATGCACCCATTGGATGGAATCCTCTTAACTAACCTTGGGGGATTTATCGGCAGAAGAGGGATCCTGGCCAAATTGCACAATGTAAGCATTTACACTAATGAAGCCTGGCTGGCTACTTAACATCCAGGGATGGAGAATTACAGTGTTGATCATCTCAAAGTATTCCTCAGCAAGAAGTTAAGTACATCCTGTAGATCTTTCCATTTCTGAGGCCAACCCAAACAAAGGCATCTTTTGACAGCTGGTCAGGCTGATTCAATTCAGTTCAATAATTATGTATTAGGGACCTAGTGTGTGCCAAGTGCTGGGTTCCATGCTGGGAATCCTAAGATAGCCCAACTTCATAATGACAACCTCCTCTCCTACCTTTCAAATTTCCTGATTACCATGGAGTGAACCACCATCTTCTGTCACCCAAGCCCACAACCTCAGGGTCATCCTTGCTTCTTTACTCTCCTTTACCCCATATATCCAATCCTCTACCAAATCTTCTTGTATCCAGCTTCATAATATCTCTCACATATCTTTTCTCGACTTATATGGCCAAGATCCTGATTTGGGGTCTTGTCACCGGTTGCTTGGATAACTGTGATAACCTTCTAACTTGTCTCCTTATACCCCTGCTTCTCCTTTCTTTAATCTGTCCTCCATTCAGCTGCCAAGGTGATTTTTCCAAAACTCCCTTTCTCAGTGAAATCCAGTGGTTCTCGATTCCTCCAGGATCAGATAGAAACCCCGGTCTGCCCTTAAAAACTCTTCATAACCTGTCCTCTTCCTAGCTTTCCAGACCCCTTGTACCATTCTCCCCACCACTCAATGTTCCAGATACATCCTCCCATTTGCGTTTATTCAAACAGGAAGCAAGCTCTTTCATCTCCATGCCTTGCACTGGCTGTCTCCATGCCCGTGATTCTTTACCTTCTCACTTCTACCTCTTAGTCTTCCTTCTTGGCTCAGCTCCAAACTCACCTTCTGCAGGAAGCCTTTCCTAGTCCTCGAGCTGCTAATGCCTCCCCCTTTCAGATAACCCTCTAGTCATTCTGTATATATTTTGCATATACTTAGTAACTTACTCATTGTCTCCCCCATCAGAATGAATGTTCCTTGAAGGCAGAGGCAGTGTTTTTTGTGTTTTTGGGGGGTTATCCCTAGTGCTTAACCTAGTGACTGGAAAACCCCTGGTGCTTACTAAATGATTGTTGACTGACTTACTGACAAATATCTGCCAGCATCTTCCATTCTGATTATTTGCCTCCTGTAACACAACTGCGTCCTCCAGTTTTAAGGGCTTCAAGCAGCAGTCAGTTGTTCCATCCATAAGGACCATTCCTAGAGGCTTACCAGTTGAGGTCATCTCTGTCATGAAACTCAGTCTTTACTCTGCGGTGTGCCTCAGTTTTCTCAACTGCAAAATGGAGATCATAATAACGTTTGCCTCCTGGGGCTGTGAAAATCAAATGGAATGATATTTATAAAGCACTTACTTATAACCGTGCCTGGTACACAGTAGGTTCTTGTTTCCTTCCTTCCTACAAGGTGCTTTCATATATTTTTTGTTTAGTTGAATAGTGTCCTACTCTTTGTAACCCCATTCGGGGTTTTCTTGGCAGAGATACATACTAGAGTGATTCACCATTTCCTTCTCCAGCTCATTTTACAAATGAGAAACTAAGGCAAGCAGGGTTAGGTGGCCAGCCCAGGGTCACACAGTTAGTAAATGTCTCCATTTGAATGACTGCCATCTCCTGCCTCCACTCTCAACTTCAAAGGCCCTCTCCTGACTCATTTTCCTGCATACCTTGCAGTGGTCAGGCTAATCAATCTTTCACTCTTTTCTGTTTCTCTATCCCTATCCTCCTCCCCCATGGGAGATTCAGCAGCCCCAGGCTTTTGTCAAGCTGTGTCTGCCTGAACTCAGTCACTGCTATTTCTTGGTGCCATTTGAACGGCAGACCTTGAGAAATGTGATTAGAGTGGCCATTCCCTTGCCCAGTAGAATGTCCAGTTCTTGAGGGCAGGGGCTGACATGAGAATTTTGAGATTAAAAGTTGAGAAACAGGATACCAGCAATTGTTACCCTGAAGAAGTGTCGTTTCTCTATGAGCCTGTTTTTTGCACAATTATCTTTGATTTCTATCCCTTTCAATCAATAAACCTGTCCAGTCTGAAAGGGGTACCACCTTATGTCTATCTTTGGATCAGTGTAGGGCCTAGCTCTAGCAGACCCTTAATAAATCTTTCTTGAGTCGAGGAGACCGGGATCCTTCAAACAAAGGTACCAATTCCTGGGACCAAAGTGAATTGTTTACAGGAGACTGACTGAGGGCCTTCTGTGTTCTCTCATTTATACCCATGTGGTACAGATGAGAAAACTGAGGTCCAGAGAGTTTAAGGAAGGGTGTCATACAGCTAGTTACTGGGATAGGATTCAAACACAGGTCTTCTTAGCTGCAAGTCCAATACCATAACCACAACAACACATTGCCTGTCAATGCCCTTTTCATCCTCAAATCTAGGGGTGAGGGGTTCATGTGTTCGTGTCCCTCACTCATATCCCTTACCCATCTCCTCTAGCTCATGCCCTGCCCTTCTGTGAAAACACTGGTGTGTGTTCCCACATCACTCCAGCTGGGTAACTTTCCAGTGGTTTTAGCTCATTACTCATCATTAGGAGCCCTGGTGTCTGGAGTTTTCCAGGTGATCAAAGCATTTCTGTCTGGAGCATCCTGGCAGCTCCCAGTGTCTGTCACCAGTAATCCGATGGGCCAGCCAGGCAGACAGTTAAGTAACCCAGGAAGGAGGTGATTTGGATTTTAAGCCCATATAATTCAGCTTGACATTCTCACAAGCCTCTGGTGGTTCTCACTGCCATTAGAGGAAGTTTGCTTTGGTGACTGGGGTGCTGAATTATTGCGGAGCTGTTGCAGGGGCACATACTTATTTTGTTTAGACATCTTTGGGTAGCTCTTCACCTCCCAGTCTTTACCTCCACTCCCCACCTCCCACTTCCCATCGCCCACTCTTCACCACCCCCACCTCTACCTCCTATCTGCTCATGCACACACACACACACGCACGCACACACACAGAGGCACATATACATATGCACCCCTTCCTCTTTCCCAAAGGCAGTAATCTGGCTCTAAAATCTTCTGACTGTGTAGCAATAAACAAGAAACAAAGTGGGTTCCCATTGCTCAGAGGTAGTGGGGCACGATGCAGATAGTGCTGAATTTAAAATCAGAGGTTCTGGGTTCAAATCCTGCCTCTGCCACTAACCACCTGCTCTCACATTGGGTTACACCTCTCTGGGCCTCAGCTCCTTATCTCTAAAATAAAATGGTTTGGACTAGATGATCTCCAGTCTTTTCCGAATCAAAATCTGTGTATTAGGGAATAATTGACAAATTTTGTTTTAGAAATATAGTAGTATACTATCAGGAAAAGATGAATATGAGAAATTCAAAGAGGCATGAGAAGATTGTATGAATATAAACAGGGTAAAGTAACCAGAACTAGGAGAATAAGCTATTATAGCTGAAACCTGCACTAAGACTTTTGGGACACCCTGGATGTATACAATGAACATAATAAAAAAAAAGGCTCAGAGATTGACCTCAGACCCTTACCAGCTATGTGACCTGGGTAAGTCACTTAACCTTTCTTTGCCTCAATTTTCTCATCTGTAAAATGGGGATCATAATAACATAATCCCAGGGTTGCTGTGAAGATCAAATGAGATACTAACTATAAAGCGCTTAGCACAGTGCCAGGCACAATAGGTGCTATATAAATATTAGCTATTGTTATTGTTGGTTTTTTTTGTTATTATTAATCATGCTAGTGTCAAGGTGGAAAAGGCTTTAGGGTCATTTTTATCTGTTTGGATCTATAACCCCTTTTAATTCCAGCACCTTCATTTGGTTGTTTCCTATTTACCCTGTATATAGCTTGCTTTGTATAAATTTGCTTGCTTTGTTGTCTCTCCCACTAGAGTGTGAGCTCCTTGAGGACAAGGACTGTCTTTTGCCTGTTTTGTATTCTCAGTGCTAGCACAGTGCCTGGCACCATGGTAAGCGGTTAAAAAAATGTTTGTTGAAAAGTCAGGTATTTCAAGGTAGAAGAGATTAAACTTGTTCCGGTTGACTTTCAAGGGCAGAATTAGAAGCATCCAAGAAGAATCAATGACAAGTTACAGAAAGGCTGAGTTAGACTTGATATCAGGAAAGGCTTTTTAACATTTAGAATTGTCCCAATGTAAAAAAAAAAAAAAAAAGGTGTTTCAGGAGTTAGGTGTCCCTTTTACTGGGGTACAAATATATGTTTATCTCTTTTCATAATGTAAATATTTTAATGGGCAAGAATCTGGTATTTTCATGTGGAGTTTATACCACCTAAGTTGTAGTATATGTATAGTGCAAAAAACACTGGAGTAGCTTCAGAAGACCTGTGTTCAAGCCCCAAATCCACCACCCCAATAACCTAGTGATTTTTAAGTAAGATTCTCTGAGCTTTAGGATCCTAATCTGTCTAATCTAGGCTGAGACCATAGTAAACTGGTAATTTACACCCAGGGGTGTGCTTGTAAATGTTTAACAACTAGGTCTTTAGAATGTATGCATGACACAAATCCTGAGGTTTAAAGGCTCGCACTGAAACTTTAACAATCAGAAATCCTCTTTGGAGAGCCATCAATCTCTGTCCTTTACCTCCCCCTGAAGTCTGGCCTTGCTTCATTTCTCTAGGATCACTTGTCTTTTCAAGAGGGAGCATTAGGCTCCTCAAAGTCACACCCATTTCAGATTCTTGAAGAACAATTCTATTTGTAGCTCTAGTCTAAGGAGTCCTCCCCAGAAATAATGAGGGAGAGGTTAAAAAAAAAAAAAGATGTGCAAACATAAATCAAATATTCCCACACAGAAAAGGGAATTTGGCAATCTCAATAAAGAATTATTACAATCAGTTGAGACCTTAATTTTGTAATGCAATAAAACCTGGGATGATTTATATGAACTGATGCAAAGTGAAGTGACCAGAACTAAGAGAACACTGTACATAGTAACAGCAACATTGAAACCATAATCAACTGTGAATGACTTGTTTCCACCCATGTTTGAATGACTAAGCCATTCTAATTAATAGAAAGATCCAAGACAATTCTAAAAAGAACTTAAGATGAAAAATGCTATTCACCTATGGAAAGAGAGAACTGATGGAGTCCGAATATAGATTGAAGCATAATTTTTTTCACTTTATTTTTCTTGCTTTCTTTGCAGCATGGCTAATATGGAAATTGTTTTGCATAATTTCACATGTATAATTGATATCACACTTCTTGCCTTCTCAGTGGGTGGGGTGGGAGAAAATTTGGAACTGAAAATTTTTTAAAGAAACCTAAAAATAAATAAATGGTAGATTTATTTATGAAATGAAGGAAAAGTGGCCATTTAATTAATATTTATTAAGTGCCTACTATGTGCCAGGCACTCTGCTAAGCACTGGGGATACAAAGATAGGCAAAAGATAGTCCCTGCCCTTGAGAAACTCAAGAGTCTGCTGGAGAAGACAACACACAAGCAACTATGTGCAAACAAGCTATGTGCAGGATAAATCAGAGCGAATCAAGAAAGGGAAGGCATGAGCATTCATGAGAGTTGAGAGAGACTTCTTATAGGACATGGAACTTTATGGGACCCTTGAATGAAGCCAGGGAAGATTCAAGCCTCTTGGGGACATTTGCCAACGTTCTTTGCGAGGACTGGTAATCAGCCACCTAACATTTCACCTTCACCCAGCTCAGCCTGACTAACACTGAGTGTTCTCTTTCTTTCTGATGGTATCTCTCTGTTTTGGGGGGGTGACTTTTTCCTTTTAGGCTGGTCTACCTCTACTTCTGTTGCCACTGCAACTGCTCTGCTACTACTCAGGTGCCCAGAAAGGGAAAGATGCCAGCCATCTTTCTAGATCTTATAAGGTCCTGTATCACAGGAAAGGAGACACAAATGAGAGGTGGCTCCATGCCAGCCACAGGCTTGCCCAAGAAGCCATGAGCAAAGATAGATGGGAAGTACATCCTCCCCCTTGAATGACCCTCCAGAGCTCAAAAAGTCATCCCTATACTTAAGGATTAAGCATTAAGCCAGCAAGAAGAGTCCTGAGAGGTAGGGATCTTGCCTTTAGTATATCTACCAAGTTTTGAATGAGTAGTCAATTAAAAGACTCATCATCACCACACTGTACTAATCCCTTAGTCATCATGGCCAACAGGAAGTGTTAAGAGGGTATTTTTATCTGCTCTGAAGTATAGGAGGTAGGGTTGAGGGAGATGGGAGGAAGGGCTCTTTCATTACACTTCTGGAAGCAGATACACTGAATTTTTCCTAAGTGATCATTTTCCTAGGGGGAGGGGGAGACCCAGAGGGCATGACATCTGCCCTCTTGGGGACTACTCTTTCCATCTTGCCCACCTCAGGAGGTTTCTTTGAGGGTTAAATGAGAAACAGTCTGTGGAAGTGGCCTATTGTGATACAAATATAAATAATAACTCACATTTCCAAGTATTGAAAAGTTTACCAAGCATTTTCTTCCTCACACCCTGAGGTAGGCAAATATGCTCTTCATTCTACACCTGAGTAAACTGAAGGCCAGAGGAACCCTTGCCCGTGGTCACCCAGTCAGCGAGGGTCAGAGGTAAAAAATCAAAGAGTGGGGTGGTGCCACTTGGGCCTGATAAAAGGAAGGATTCCTTCACATAATTGGGAATAAATTTTGGAAACTCATTGACTCAAGGAGTAGCCAAGTTGGAAATACAAGGAACTTTTACAGATTCATAACTGAGGATTAGAGGGAAACCTGGATTTTTTGGGGGTGGGGGAATTATTTCTTGCTTTCTAGGTTGCCATCAAGGAGGTGGAATCCCTTTCACAGCCCCACCACTTTTTGTAAACATTACATTTCATTCTAATTCCATTAAACAAGCATTAATTAAATGCCTACTGTATGTCAATACATCATACCAGGTTGCTGAGATTTTTGACCCTTGCTGGTTTGGAGTCCCTGGGGAAGGCATCTGCCTCAATTTATTTACGTGTATAGTGAAAAGAATATTTGTCCCAAATACCTGGTAAACTTTTCAGTGCTATGGAGACGTGAATTAGTATTTACAGTTGCATGGCAAAGAAACTGTCTCTTTCCTCAAGAAGCTTAAATTCTATTTAAGAATAGACGTAGATATGTTCACTGATAATGAAATGCAAAAAAAAAATACAAAGTAATTGGGGGAAGGGGAAGTGGAACTCTAACAACTAGGAAATCAAGAAAGGCCAACTGTATGAGGAGGCGCTGGAGCTAAGCCTTGAAGGGAAGAGAGAGATTCTAAAGGGGCAGAAATGAGGAAGGAGAGTATTCCAGATGTGGGGAACAGCCTGGCCAAGACTACAGAGATGTGACCTGGAATGTTGAACGTGGTGCAAGCAGTCCAGGTTTATCTATGAACATAGTATGTCAGGGGCAGGTAATCAGCCTGGAAAGATAGGTTGGAGCCGTACTGTGAAGGGCTTTATAGTCAAGAGGAATTTGTATTTTATCCTAGAGTTAACAGGAAGACAAAGCTTAGACAATATCAGAAGTATAATGCTGTTTTGAACCATGGATCTGACCCAGTTTGAGAATTCTGTGGATGGAGATGTTCTGGACTTCTGACACTGGGAAGTTCTCTTTTAGAATCAGGCAAAATCTCAGTCCTGGATAGGTGGCCTGTAAATCATAAGCTATCAAAGATATAGATGGGTTACTGAGACCCTTGGAGGGCAATCTCATTTTTTCCCTGGATTGGAGAAAGCACTCTTCTGGGGGACAGGGAGGTAGGAGCAAGCTGCCTTGCCTTTTCTCAAAGGGATATATAGCCCATTTTACACTGAGACTTCTTGAGGATGCTTTACATATTTTAATTCAATTGCCTTCCAGGGCTGCCTTAGCATTTGATAGATTGTTTTAACCAGAATTGCAAAGTTGCCCTGGTGGGAAACATGCACTCTGGTGAGAGATACCACTGCTCCTATGAATCCTTGAGCATCCTCAATCTCTAGAGGAAATAGAAACCAGGTACCCACGTGGTAGGGAGGGCAGAAAAGGTGGGGAAGAGGGATCTAGAACAACCACATGTTAGAGCTCTGAAGGGAAACTAGGCCAAGGAAAGGCAGCAGATTGCTACTAACTGGGATGGTGCTGGAGGCTTTGATGTGGATATATAAGGTGCCTTGCAAGAACACAGCCCTGTGGAAGCTCTTTATCAGTGTCAAATTATGACAAATGACATTGGTGGAAAGTCACAGGGCTGCACACTGTCACAGCTACAGTACCTCCAAAGCAATGCAGGTATTTTTAGTGCCAGTGCCTTGGGGGGTCTATCTCTGTACTAATTAATCATGGGGAAAAGCATCATTGGCTGGGTCTTCTATATCACCTTCTCTCCACTCATCACTCCATTTTGAAGGACTGACTTGGAAGGAAGAGTTAACAATGCCAAGGATGACCATGGTGGTCATCACTGGGGACTCAACTTACTTGGAGATCTATCTACCCAAGAACCTGGAGAGGAGCACCACTGCCAAATCAATGTTCACATTAAGACTGTCATTATAGGAAGAAGAGCTCACTGGGGAAGGAGAAAGCTGAAGCAGCGATAGCTGTAGTCTTACAAGGGCCAGTGTAGCCCTGGAGGGCTCCTGGGAGAGGAGGCTATGACCTGCATCCTTTCCTTGATGACTGTCGAGGTCATGTTTATACCTCATTACCACCAGATGTGGCATCAGAGGACTTAGGTTTGGATCCTGGCCCTGTGACTCTGGGCAGAATTTGTCCAACTCAATTTTGTCCTTTGTAAAATAGTTGGAATAAATGATCTCTAAGGTTCCTAGAGATTGCTTATTTCAGGCCTTGGCCAGTGGAGGAGTAGATAGTCTTCTTCATGATATGACTTTGTAGACTCAATAAATGTTAGAACTGGGAGGAACCTTAGAAATAATTTAATTCAGTCCCTTCATTTTACAAAAAAGGAAAGTGAGATCCAGAGGAGGAAAAGAACTTGTTTAGGTTATACAGCAGAACTAGGGCTGGAGTCTAGGCTGGATTTCTAGGATTGTATTTTGATAGCCTCTAGACTAAACACCTTCCCCTTGACCCTTCAGTCCTTAGTTGTTAATGTGCTCTCCCCCTCCCTCTCTCCCTCTCTCTCTCTCTCTCTCTCCTTGTCTCTCCTTGTCCCTCCCTCTCTCCTTTTCTCCCTGCCTCTCGCTACTTATTGTTGTATCTCCTTGAGAACAGGGGTTGTTTTTGGCTTCGTTTCTGTAGCCCTACCACCTAATACAGTGTCTGACACATAGTAGGTCCTTAATAAATATTGATAGAATTGTTCTATCAATTCCCCCTATATACATGAAATTCCATGATTATTAGTACTACCATCTCCTTGGCCCCTCATTTAAAATGCAGATGGTAAGTAATTCTATAAGGGATAATGCATTAAGTCCCTAACATCTAAGCTGAGTTTTTCAGAAGCATTCTTCCCCACACAGTAAACCTGGGCAGGGTGAGGGAGCTGGCAGTGAAAAGAGACAAAGTGGTCCACAGTGAAAGTGCTGGGGAACACTAAGAACAAACTTGCTTGTTTTATTCTGTTGAATAAAACTTGGTAGAATATAGTGAGATTTTATCCTGCCTCATTCTGTACAATCTGCTTTTATCGATTCTTTTCTAAGACTAAATTAGACTCTTTGACTTCATATTATAGCTCATAGCCTGAGATGTGCTAGTAAATGTTTAACACCTGGCTTTTCACCTCCCTCAATTCTCCTCAAAATTGTTGTCATACCTTCCCCCATTCTTTACTTGTACAGTTGAATTTTTGACTCTATGAACAGAATTTCACATTTATCTCTGTTAACTTCATCTTCTTAGGTTAAGTGCACCATTCTCTCCTTCTTATGATCTTTTGGATCCTGATTTAGTTATCCAATATCCTTCCCAGTTTCATGCCATTTGCAAATTGCATAGGAATATCATCTATGGAATCATCTATAGCACTGATGAAAATGTTGACTGGAACAGGACCAAGGATAGATCCATGGAAAACAACAGGAGGGTTCTCCTATCTGGAAGAGCTGTGAATCACTGATGTTTCTTTTGGGGAGATTGTAAGACCACTTTCTCTGGAGATTTTAAAGAAAAATGTAGGTAGCCATTTTATTCACCTGGGATTAGATAGGTGAGATTCTATTTGATGGTAGAAGGTTGGGCTAGTATTGAACTTTCAAAATATATGATTTAAAAATAGCTTCAGATGGAGAGACTTTTAAGAATAGTGGACAGAGAATCAGCTAAGCAGGACAGTAGATAGAACACCAGCCCTAGAGTCAGGAGGATCTGAGTTCAAATTTGACCTCAGACACTTCCTAGCTGTGTGACCCTGTGCAAGTCATGTAACCCCCATTGCTTCAAGAAAAAAAATAGTGCACAGAGCCTTCAAATACTGAGATTCAAGTACCAGTTCTGCCACTGAAGAAATCACTGACTTCACTGTGATGTTTCCCTATTTGTGAAATAGGAATGACTATTGGGAGAAGTATGATAAATCATAACTGGGCTCGATTTGGAGACAGAGGACATGGTTTTGAATTCTGTTTTACTCCTTATGACCTGTGTGACTTTGAACAAGCTGTTTAAACTCTCTTGGACTCAGTTTCCTCCTCTGTAAAGTGAGAATTTTGGACTAGAGTAGTTCTCAAAGTGTGGTCAATGGACTCCAGAAGGTCTCTGAGATCCTTTCACGTGGTCCATTGGGTCAATTGTTATAATAATACTAAGATGTTTTAGCTTCTAATATGGTAAATATTGATAGATATAACTCATAAACAAAAGCTCTTTGGAGCTGGGGACCTTCAATAGCAATGAAGAATTTAAAGGAAGACCAGAAAGTTTGAGAACAGACTAGAGGATAGCCATGATACCTTTTAGTTCTAAATTCATATTCCTGTTGGTTTCTTAGCTCTTTTCGAAGATGCAAGGAGTAATATCTGTTGACTCCTAAAAAGAAAAAAAAAGTTCTTCCTCTGAGCCCCATCTTTGAGTGTTTTTCTCTTCCATTGTTAATGGCACTTAGTACATCTTACCATGTTGTTGTGTTCGTAATGTCCATGCCGGATTTTTCTTCCTAGACTAGAAACTCCTGGAGGGCAGGGAGTGTGTATCTCACTTCTGTTATTCCCAGCACTGCCTATTGTAGGTATTTTGTAAATGGTTATTAAATGAATGAAAGAACCATGTGTAACAGGGCATTAAAATTCATTTGCGAATTCTGCAATGAGAGAGATAAAGAATGCACATTAATTGAGGACACTATCAGCCCATATGCTCTATAATATGTTGTTCGACATAATGAGGTAGCTGGACAAACCTCCCAGGCTACAAGACTGAGTTATTTCTTCTTTTGTCAGGAGGTGGCGCTGCAGTCAGCGAGAAAGCAAAGGGATGCAGGTAGAGTTGATAGGGATTTTCAGTGAGCTGGATTGAACAAGAAGTTGAGATTAAAATTTTAGAGAGCTAGAAAGGACCTCAGAGGTCATTTAGTCTAACCTTTTCATTTTGCTGATGAGGAAATTGAAACCCAGATAGCCTGAGAGAGTCCAATGACTTGCCCAAGGTCACACAACTAGTTTGTGGCAGAGATAGGTCCTAGAACCCAAATTTGCCTCTTATGTTAGCATGCCTTTTGTTAAATTGGACCCTGAGTTCCAGTTCTGCTCTCTGATGCTTACTAGTTATATGAGGATAGGCAAGTTATTTCACTTACAGGAGCACCGAGTTCCTCATCCATGAAATGGGAATATACTGATGTGGGATCCTGAGTATACTTGTAGCACCTACCTAACACATTACAGCAAGGATCAAATGAGATAAGTGTAAAGGGCTTTGCAAACCTTAAAACCTATAAATGTCAGCAATTATAATTCTTAAACAACTTGCCCAGAGTCATATGGCTAGGCCAGCATACCTCCTGCCCCATCTCTCTGCGCAAAGGACTATATTTCATAACTCAGAGTCCTAACATCCCACTTTTCCCCTACTCTACACTTCAAATAACCTCACCATCATCCACCATACTGTGCTCCTTTGCTTCAGTCTTAAGTAGATAAAAGGAACAGGTAGCCAGATAGCACAGTAGATAGAGTACCAACCATAGAGTTGGGAGGACCTAAGTTCAAATCTCATCTCAGGCACTTACTAACTGTGTGACCCTGGGAAAGTCACTTAACCCTGTTTGCCTCAGTGAGCTAGAGAAGAAAATGGCAAAGTACTCCAACATCTCTGCCAAGAGAACTCCAAATGGGGTCCAAAGAGTCTGACACAACTAATTGACTAAACAACAAGAAATGGCCCTGCTTACCAAGTCTAATCCTTTTGCTTTGACCCTTGATCCAATCCTTTCTTTTACTCCTTTGATAAGCCCTCCTCTCTCTTTAATTTTCAAAATCTCTTCAATGTCTCCTTTCCTAATACTTAAAAACATATCCAGATAAAACTTACAATTGATAATATCATCCCATCAAGTCCTGTCCTTTCTTTTTTCACAGCCAAATACCTAGAAATGCTCATCACTGTCCACTCCCTCCTCAGCTCCTTGTACCTGCCTTCCCACTTCATCATTCAACTGAAACCCCTTCCAAAGTTATCTCTTAATGACCCGATGGTCTCTTCTCAATCCTCATCTTTTTTTTAACCTCTCTACAGCATTTATCCCCATTGACCACACTCTCTTCCTAGATCTGGACAATCTCTCCTACTGAGTTTTCCTGACCCTGCTCTCTTGTGTTTTTCCTACTTACCTGGTTTCTCCTTTTCAGTCTCCTTTATGGAGTAATCATCCACATCCTGCCCTTTATAAATGGGTTCTGTCTGAGGTTCTCTTTCCTCTCTATACTCTTTCACCTGGTGATCTTGTTAGTTTCCATGGTTCAATTACTGATCTCTATGAAGATGTTTCTTAGATTTGTAGAGTCAGGTTTAGACTCTCAACTGAGCTCCATCACCTAGATGTTTCCAACTATATATTCCATAGGCAACTCAAACTCAACATGTCTAAAATAAAGCCCATTGTATTTTCCTTGCTTCCTAACTTCCTTATTTCTGTGTAAAGTGCCATCATCCTTCGGGTCACCCAGGTTGCAACCTTAACTTGTCACTCTCACTCCCCTACCCCTTGTGTCCAAACATTTGCCAAGACTTATGAATTCTACTTCCAAGGTATCTCTTATCATTTATATATTTCCACAATACCCCTCACTTCTGACCCCCTTTTCCCATATACATGCTCACTGCTTTAGTTCAGGACCTTATAACCTCTTCCCTGGACTATTGCAATAGTCTCTTAATTGATTTCCCTGTCTCCAGTCTCTCACATCCATCTTTCCAGAGAGCTGCTGAAGTAATTTTCCTAATGCACAGGTTTGACCACATAAGTCCCCTGTTCAAGAGACTCAGGAGGTCCCTGTAGCTGCTATAAAATACAATTTCCTCTGTTTGACTTCTAAAGGCTTTCATAATTTGATTCCAGCCATCTTTTCAGGTTGACTGCATACTCTTCACACATTCTATACTCCTGCCACTCTGCTCTACTTGCTGTCCCAGGTACAAGATATTCCAGCTTGTAACTCCATGTATTTGCGCAGGCTGCCCCCACCCACCCACCCATGCCTTGGATGCACACCCTGCTCACTGCAGCCTCTCAGAATGCTGGACCTCCCTCAAGGCTTAGCTCCAGGGCTCCCTCTTACACAAGGCTCATCCTGGTCCCTGCATCATAGCTCCAGCTACTAGAGACTTCAAAAGCCAGGTTCTTGCCACTGAAGCCCTTGGCACTGTCAAATGGTTCAACATTAGAAACGAAGAAGATTTTCTCAGTGGAGATGATATTAAAGAAGAGGCATCACCATCTGCTTTGCTGAGGCACCCTAAGGATCATTGGACCTTTCCATTTGACTTGCAGTGGAAAACTTCCATATGTGTTATCTGCCCCTTTTAGAATATAGGCTCCTTCAGATCAGGGACTGTCTTATTTTACTATTTGTATCCTCAGTGTTGAGCACAGTGCTTAGCTTTGTACAAGTACTTTATGAATTCTTCTTTCTTTCCTTCTTTCTTTCTTTCCTGCTTGCCTTCCTTCCTTTTTCTTTCTTTCTTCCATCCTCTTTTCTTTCCTTCCTCCCTCTTTCTTTCCTTCTTTCTTTCTTCCTTCTTCTTTCCCCCTTCCTTCCTTCCTTCCTTCCTTCCTTCCTTCCTTCCTTCCTTCCTTCCTTCCTTTCTTTCTTTCTTTCTTTCTTTCTTTCTTTCTTTCTTTCTTTCTTTCTTTCTTTCTTTCTTTCTTTCTTTCTTTCTTTTTTCTTTCTTTCTTTCCTCTCCTTCTTTCATCCACATGACCATGAATGCACAGAGTCCTTGGTTAGCTGTCTCTGCTTTATTTATTCTTTCCTGATCTTGGCTGAATGAATATTGGAGATAGACTAGATCAAGTTATAACCCTGTGTGCATCAAAGTCTGAAGAGGTAAACTTGATTCCTTAGCAAAGTCTGTCCATTGCCATGGCAGTCAGTTTTGCTGAGGAGTTAGCCTTAAGGAGTGATCAACTTGACCTAGCCCAGCAATGAATCAGCTAGGCACCTGAGACACTATGTCCTGCAAGCTAGAAAGTGACTCATTCATCTGTTATGCCATACACAGAAGTGGGCAAATTCTTTATAGTAACCATTTTAGTTTCTGGACCCACTCTCCCAAGAACCAAGAGGATGTTTAAGGGAAACAGTGTGCCCTGGTGGATGGGACAGGTTTGCTTATATTTTTGTCCTTGTTATATTTATTCAGTAACTATCCCTTTACAAAAGTTAATTTATGTAAATTGGTTTAGTCAAAAATGATATTGGGATGGTCAATATTGAGGGAAAAAAAGTCAGTGCTTGCAAGCAACAGTAGTAGGAAGATACCCACAATCTCTTAGGGTCATCTTTAGAACCTCAAGGGAGTATTATAGTAGCTGAGCTCTGGAGATTGACTTGCCAGTGGAAGTTGGGATTAGGAGACTGAGCCCGGAGATAATGTACTATATATGAAAAATAGCTCATCTTCACACTGCTAGTGAGCAAAGTCAGCTTTCTCATTCTGGGCCTCAGTTTCCTTATCTCAATAAGGGGAATAGAGCTTCTGTCTGCTTGGGAGGAGTAGCAAAATGACGTATCTCAAAGCCTCTGGAGATGTGGTTTTGGCCCCAAGGCACAGTGGGGGCTTTTTGTTTCTCCAGGACTTTGACTGGGGTATGCAAACAACTTCAAAGTGTAGACCACATCAAGTTTAGTAGGAGTACCCCTTGTCACAATTGGCAAGCTTCTCTCATTCCTCCTGTGCTTCCCTTCATTGTAGAGGGTAAAGGGACTGGACTGAGAAAAGGGTTCATTCTAACAACCGCTCTCAATTTCCTGTCTCTCTAGCTTGTTGCTTTGGTTGTCCCTAGTCTTGGACCAGTTGGTGAAGAAAATAACATGGACTCCTTATACCAGTCAGGTCTCTTACAACCCCACATCTTCCAGGTTGTGCACCAGTTAGTCATGAAAACAGAGACTCCATGTCCGTGACGGTTAATACTCTGCAAGAAAATAAAATCATCCAGATCAGTTTATAGTCTCAAGACTTCACCATACTAGACCCTTTTTCCTTTGCCTTTCCTATCATCTGACCTGAAGAACCTGTTTAGTTTCAGAGACTGGAAGATTTCCCAATTCTAGATCGTCTCAATTTTGCCATTCCATGCTGTCTGCCAATGAACACTTTATATGCCTAACCCGCAGGCAGCTAGCGATCACGGACTCTACTAAAATAGCCAAGTCATTTCGCCGTTGGAGCCTCAGTTCATCTCTGCAAAGGAGAGAACAGAGCTAGCTGCATAGGAAGAAGTTTAGTAAAATGACCCATGCAAAAGCTTCTGGAGATGTCTTGGCATCCAGGGAATATCAGAAGCTTTCCCCCCAGGTTTTGACCAATGAGGTTGGGGTACGCAAATAGAATGAATGTCTAGACCTCATCAAGATTGGCTGGCTTGATCGTGACGTCACAATCGGTAGGTTTTTTTTTTTTTTTTTTTTTTTCAGTCGTTCTCTAGAGTAGAGTAAAGGGAATGGATTTGCGGCAGGGATTCCTTCTGGCTTGCCTAAATTTCTCTTCTTTCCTAAGTTTCTTTCTTGGCCAGTGTTTAACCGTGGACCGATTGATGAAGAAAACATCATGGATCCCTTCTACCAGACAGGACCCATTTATGTGAAGGTCAATACCCTTCAAGGGAAGAAAATGGTTGAGAGCGGTCTACAGTCGGGAGACTTTTCCCTGCCTGAGTCGCTGTCCCCATGTGTTGTTCCCCCGCAACCTGAAATGGAGAACCTGCTGCAAAAAGTGACCGGCGTCCAGAGGGACCTGGAGGATTTCAAACAGGAGACGTTGAAGGCCATTCACCGACTGGAGGATGCCTACTGTGAGATGAGCAGGACTCTGGCCCAGCAGGAAGAGCAATCAGCGAGGGTAAAACAGCGACTGCGGGAGGAGGAGGACCGAGGCATCGTGCGGAATAAGGTCCTCACCTTCCTGCTCCCCAGGGAGAAGCAGCTGCGGCAGCACTGCCGGTGGCTGGAGCATATGGTGCTAAAGAGTGGGAGCCACGAGGGACAGGCATCTGCAAAGAAGGTTTCAGGGAATTGACCCATCAGGACTGAGCCATCCTGATGAGATCCGGAGTGGCAGAGCCATAATTACTAAGAGTTAAGAGCTGTGCTGGGAAAAAACAAACAGAACCCCAAAACAACAGTTTTAAACTCCAATCCAATTTCTTCCCTCTCCCATCTTCCTGGCACAGCAATAGTACCTAGTTCTGTTGAACTTGGAGGGGAAGATAAAGAATAATATTACCACTTAACTGTGATGTCTCAGTTACCTCATTATTACCAGGGAAGGGTGTGTCCATAGTCACAAACTTTCTAAATAGTGGATTCCCCATCCCTGTTTAAAAACACTAACACTTTTTTTTTTAAGTATTTAGGAAATTCTTTCTTCTCGATGGTGTCACACACCTCTCTTAGATTGACTCTTGTTTCAGTTTTTTAGGAGGACCTTTGGGTCCTTCACTATTGCAGGTAGCCACCCTCTGATACCTTGGGAGCCAGTCATTGAAAAGCTGCCACAGCTGAAAAATTCATCTCCCTTCCATCAACTTGGTAATGAACCTCTGTAAAGTGTCTCTGATCCATTCCTTCAAAGACCTTTGGGTCCTCCACTATGGCAGGTAGCAACCCTCTCATACCTTGGTAGACAGTCACTGGAGAGCTGCTGTGGTTGAAAAATTGATCCACATCTTGTCCAACTTGGTGAAAGATGTCTCCAAACTGATACTTATTCTTGGACAGCAAGCATCCAGTTAGTTGCTAACTCCATATTGAAAACCTTTCTAGTTTGGAAAAATCTGCCAAGTATTGGCAGAGCCTTCAGAACCCAGAATCTCCTCTATAACACAATGAGACTTACTTAGGAAGAGACTGTAATTTAACCTTTTCCTGACAACCCAAGAAGTCATGTAAGGCTGCTAGGGCCCACTGAAATATGTGTATCTATGTTTATAGATACATACTATATATATATATATATATACACACACACACACACACACACATATACACACATACATGTATGTAAATATATATATAAATATACATATATCCATATATATAAGTATATCCATATATGTCTATATACCTATATATAAATACATATGCATACATGTATGTGTCTATATCTACATATCTTAATGCTTTGTCCCTACACTAAATGGTCCTAGACTGCTACATTTTTTGAGTTCCTAAGAGTTCCTAGGTCTACTTTTATAATTTTTTTTGTCTCTTTCCTGACTGTCAATTGTTATTACACACTCTGTCTCCTCTCCCCATGCCCCACCTTTATAGTCTTTGTGCTCTGAAATGGGAATCAGATAATCAGCTTATTGTGTGTTCGTCCTTCGTTGCTGAAGACCAGGCCATCAGAGACATGACTTGCACTTGACTTCGTTTTGAGTGAGGGAGGGCTGTGCAGGTCACCGTCCTCACTTCTCCTCCAGAGCCATCTGAATCCAGTGACTACATATTCATCAGAGTGACTAAAGATGACCCAGGATGAGGCAATTGGGGTTAAGTGACTTGCCCAAGATCACACAGCTAGTGAGTGTCAAGTGTCTGAGGTGAGACTTGAACTCAGGTCCTCCTGACCCCTGCACTGTTGCTCTATCCACTGCACCACCTAGCTGCCCCAATCGGCTTATTAGAACTATGTGGAAAGTAAGGGTATTTAGGTTCAAAGTGAGGGCCTGAGGAGCATGCCCAGGAGCATACTGTAGGCTGAGTTCCAGTGAGAGGATTAAAGCCATGTAGGTAGCTGAAACAGAGGGAAAAGAAGTAGGGAAGGGAAGAAACATTAAGAGTTTACTATGTGCTAGGCACTGTGCTAGGCACTTTTTACAAATATCTCATTTGATCTTTACAATATCCTTGCGAGGGAGGTGGTGTTATTATCCTCATTGAACAGTTGAGGAAATTGAGACAGAGAAGTTGATTTGACCAGGGTTATACAGCTAAGGAAGTATCTCAGGCCACATTTGAACTCAGGTCTTCCTGACTTCAGGATTATCCACCAGCTGCCTCTGAACTGAAGCCAGTGGATTTCAATTTCAAATCTTGGCTCTGCCACTTATGACCTTGTGTGGTAATTCACTTAACTTCCCTGGGCCTTGGCTTCTGCTTCTGTCAAATGATGAGGTTCAACTAGATGAACTCAAAGGATCCTTCTAGAATGAGGTCCTGTGATCCCCTTTGTCCCCTCTTTGGGGTAGAGGATAATTAAATTTGCTCATTCCTGCTTTGCAGAAACCATTGTATGACTTTACACTAATAGCCTGTGTTTTGGTGAATCAGTATCCTCTTTGACCTCAGGGGTAGTGGTGGGTTGGGTGGCTTGGGTGGGTAATTTTGGCTATGTGGATGGTAGCACTTTGAATTTCCAGTTTGTTTATGTGAAAGAAATGGTGTGTATCTAAAGCAGTTTTATATTTCTTTGAGTTCACAAACTTGCTGGAAAGAAGGGATTTTTCTCATATCACAAAGGAGGAGCCAATGGTCTAAACACTAGGAGTGGCATGTTCACAATCACTGAACGTTGAGGTCAGAAAGAAGGGTTTGGTCATAGGTTTACTTGACTCCCTGGCTCATTGTAACAGACATTACTTATTAAAATTTCACCCCTTCTTGATATCGCAGGGAATCATCATTATGTACCTGGTTGGACTGCTTCCAGTGTGCATTAAAACACATACACATACACACATATTTGCAAACATAATATGTACATACAGATATGTATGAGCATACTTACATACATATCCAAAATCTTCGCAAAACCTTAAAATCTTGTATTAATGCAAACTACTATAATTATTGTTGTTTTAGTCATTTCCAATTCTTTGTGACCCAGTTTTGGGGTTTTCTTAGCAAAAAATATTGGAGTGGTTTGCCATTTCGTTCTTCAACTCATTGAGGAAACTGAAGCCAACAGGGTTAAGTGACTTGTCCAGGGTCACATAGCTAGTAAACATCTGAGGCCAGATTTGAACTCAGTAAGATTAATCTTTCTGACTGCAGGTCTATTATCACCCTATCCGCTGAGTCACCTAACTGCCCTACTCTTATTGATAGCTATAGTGCAATTCGTAGGAACTGGGTAGAGACTTGGTCAATTAGGACTTTCAGTCTTTGTATCCTAAAAAATTATAGGGTCTGCTTGGGCAGTAGCCATATCTGTATTTCATGTATGTGTGAGGAGCACATCTGAGAGGGTGAAACCAATAAGATGAAATTTAACAGGGTTTTATATAAAGTCCTACAGATAATCCCAACAAATTAACTGCAGGAGGTGTGGGGTGAAGAGAGACGGAGGAGTTCTATGTGGTCACAAACACCTCAATGTGAGCTAACCTGACTTCCAAAAATGCTAAATTTTCAAAAACTCAGTCTTAATAGAAGTATAGTGTACAAATCAAAGTTGAACTTAATCTTATTGTACCCTATTGATATGGATAGCTAGGTGGCACAGTGGACAGAGAGACGGGCCTTGGGTCATGAAGACCTGAGTTCAAATCCAGCCTCAGACATTTACTAACTGTATGACCCAGGGCTAGTTGCTTGTTTACCTCAGTTTCCACATCTGTAAAATTAATAGGAGAAGGAAAAGAAAAACCACTCCAATATCTTTGCCAAGAAAACTGCAAATGGGGTCATGAAGAGTCAGACATGACTGAACAATAACAACACCCTATTGAGAACACTTTGAGAGTGCCGTGTTCAGTTCTAGGCATAACATTTTAAGAAGAATATTAATGAACCAGAGTGCAATGCAATGCAAAAATGGAAGGAGTGGTTTGAAAGAAGAAGAACAATTCCACACTGGGATGGCAGTTAAGAAAACTTTATTGATACTTACAAAGAGAGGATGAGAACAGATGGCCATGAGGGACATTCTCAGTGTACAGCCTCCATCGCCCTTAATCCAAGGACAGGATACAGTGGGGGTTGCTTCAGACCAGGAACGATGTAAGTGTTCACACTATGTGAAGGCCTAAAGCCCTTCAGGGCTCAGACTTATATAGAGGTTTAGAGAAAGAGACAGAATGGAACTAATAGAAGAGCGCTCCATCATCCAGAGGGGAAGGTAATGGGATAATGTGGGCCATTGAGATGAGAGCAGATTCTGAATTGACTAATAAGAAATGAAGAACGATGGGGCCAGACTCAGAAAACTTAACTGTAACAGGGCCATGCAAGAAAAGAGGGTGATGCCCACTCTCTGGGTTTATTAGTCTTAATATACATGCATCCTTGGAGGCTGGGGCCTTGCAAGTCCAATTGTTTTTGTTTTTTGTTTTTTCTAGCTCATAGATCATTACCAGAATGAGGAAATGGTCTATTTAGAAACTGTATCTTATGAACAACAACCAAAAGAACTGGATATTTAGCTTACAGAAGATGAGTAGGGAGGGAAGTAGCAGGGTTTATGGTGTTCAGTCATTTTCAGTTGAATCCAACTCTTTGTGACCACATTTGGGGTTTTCTTTTCTTTTTTTAAATAATATTTTATTTTCCCCCTTAATTACATGTAAAAACATTTTAAACATTAAAAAAAAGCTTTGAGTTCCAAATGCTATCCTTCCTCTCCTTTTCATTCCATCACAGACAATAAATTATCTGATATGTTATATTTGTACAATCAGGTAAAACATATTTCCATATCAGTCATTATGTGGAAGAAAATTTGAACCAAAAAAAATTAAAGAAGGAAAGAAAGGGAAAAATAGGAATCTTTGGTTTATTTCAGACACCATCAGTTCTTTCTCTAAAAGCAGATAGTATTTTTCATCATGGGTCATTTGGCATCATTCTGAATCTTCGTATTACTGTTATTGATCAACATTCACTGTTGATCATCATACAATGTTGCTGTTACTGTCTTCAGTGTTCTCCCGGTTCTACTCATTTCCAATTGCATCAGTTCATGTAAGTTTTTCCAGGTTTTTCTGAAATCATCCTGCTTGTCATTTCTTATAGCATAATAATATTCCATTAAAATCATATGCCACAGCTTGTTCAGCTATTCCCCAATAGATGGGCATTCCATTTGGGATTTTCTTGGCAAAGATTCTGGAGTGGTTTGCCATTTCCTTCTCCAACTCATTTTACAGATGAGGAAACTGAGGCAAGCAGGATTAAGTGACTTTTCCAGGGTCACACAGTAAATCTCTGAGGTTGGATTTGAGTTCATGAATATGAGTCTTCCTGACTCCAGACCCAACATTCTATCCACTGTGCAGCTGTCCTTAATTATTTGGAGGGCTGACAAATTGAAGACAGAGTGGACCATCAATGAATGGAAATTCTAAAAAGGTAGATTTTACTCTTAGGATTACTGACGTAGAGATTGAAGGGGTCTCGGAGGTCATCAAGCCCAACTCTCTCATTTCACAGAGAAGTTAAATGAATTGCCCAAGGTCACACAGGTAGCAAGTGATAGAGCAATGATTTATGCTCCATTCTTCCACCTTAGGGCAGTAGGTGGCACAGGGGACAGAACACTGAACTTGGAATCAGAAGAACTCATCTTCCTGAGTTCAAATCTGGCCTTGGACACTTAGCAGCTGTGTGACCCTGGGCAAGTCACTTACCCCTGTTTGCTTCAGTTTCCTCATATGTAAAATGACCTGGAAGAGGAATGGACAAACCATTTCAGTATCTTTGCCAAGAAAAACTCAAATGGCACCACAGAATCAGACTGTAACTACTCAGCAACAAATTTCCAACCTCAAATCCACTGCTCTTTCTTCCTTTTTAAAAATTGATTAATTTTTTAGTTTTCAGCATTCACTTTTACAAGATTTTGAGTTCTAAATATTCCTCCCTCCTTTTCCTCCCTTCTCCCCAAGATGGTATGTAATCTGATATAGGCTATATACATGTAAAATGATATTAAACGTATTTCCACATTAGTCATATTGTCAAAGATAAATCAGTATAAAAAGGAAAAACCACAAGAAAGAAAAAAAAAAGAGAAAATAGTCTGCTTTGATCTGCATTTAGCCATAGTTCTTTCTCTGGATGTGGACAGCATTTTTCAGCATGAGTCTTGGAATTGTCTTAGATCCTTGCATTGCTGAGAAGGGCTAAGTCCATCAAAGTTGTTCATTGAGCAATGTTGCTGTTACTGTGTGTAATATTCTGGTTGTACTCACTTCATTCAGCTCCTTTTTCCTTTATAACATTTTCCTTTTTTATTATGAACTTATCATCAAGAAACATGAACATTTCCCTAACAAGAACAAAGCAGAAGATTGTACATGAAACAGGAATTTTGTTAAGTACAGTTGTTTAAAACTGCATATTAAACTTAATTTGGTAGTAACAAACTTGCCCCATCTGTCTGTACCTCTTGTGGACTGGCTGGCTGCCTGGTGCTTAAGGCACAAAATTAGAATGAAATAAGCTACTAGATCATCTAATGGTTAACAGAAGGAGGTTTATTTAGCTATAGTATAAAAAGGATTCTTAATAAAGATACAGCTAGGTCAAGGGACATCATCCAAGTCTGAAGGGTTCAGAGTCCATATGGGCTAACCTCTGTTAGGCCTTTGGGTGGCCAGGAAGTCAGGCTTACTCCCTTGAGCTAACTAAATCTTGTTAATAGCCTTTTAAGGAAAAACTTACAACCTTTGTGGGGCAGAGTCTTGGGAAAAGCTAGTCTTGGTCCCAGTGTGGGGTCTCTATCACAACCTACTTCTGAACTTCCCCACCCCCGTGGAATTAAAAAAAATTGTATTGATACTCCTTTTAAAAAAACCCAACTCTATCACTACTTCTTGCCCCCCTCCTCCATTCCCCCTTCAAATAGAAGTGCTCCTTTGTAATAAGTCTAGTAAAGCAAAACAATTTGGCACATTGACTCCTCCCTCCCTCCTTTCCTTTTCCTTCCCTCTCCCTCTCTTTCTTTCCTTTCTTTCTTTTTGAGTTCCTAGGTCCACTTTTACTTTTTTTCTCTCTTTCCTAGATATCAGTTGTTACTACACACTCTATCCCTTCCCCCATTCCCTTTCTTCCTTTCTATTCCTTTTATTCCATTCTTCCCTTTTCATTTTTCCAATTTGCAAGTCTATTTTCTTACCCTCCTATCTTTTTCCCAATTGAAAAAGAAAGAAACGCCTTTGTTTAGCTCTTTGCTAAATCTCAGGTCCACTACTTTTGCGTCAAGAAAGCTCCCAATGGCTACAGAGAAGACCTAAGTGAATTCATTCACTTTTTGAACCAGCTCTCCTATCCCTCTCTCTTCAACATAATGGTGCTGAAACCCAGGAGTCCAAATATTAATTGAACTCCGATGATCTTCTTCTAGCCACTGGGATAAGAGTCTGCTAAGCTGCAAAGGTAAAAGAGACAACCAACTACAGCTCCTTGCCAGCCAAATCTGGAAGGCTCTAGGTCCAGTGGTTGGAGGCCATGGACCTGGGCACACCTTCGAAAGCCCTATCTGGAAGGATGTGTGTCTCCCAGACTATCCTGTCCACCTAAAGATGGTCATGCAACAAGGATATCTGTTCCACACTCTCCTCATCCCCTGGATGCTGCTTCAGCTTCATTTTACTCTTCTCCCCAACCCTACTCAGACAGGGACAGTGCCTTTGTCCCTCTCCCAGAAGCATTTGGGTTGGATGGTGAAGCAGACAGAGAAGCAAGCAGGAGGCAGGATGTGAGATAAGATGCAGGGCATGACTATTCAGAAAAGTGATCAAAGAAGATTATGCCTTGAAGCCCCTCACCTTGGGGACTTGCCTGTGTGCTTTCTAGCTATGCTGTATTCTGGACCCCACCTTGAGCCACTTCTGTTTCTAGCTCACTGATTCCTGATGCCCACCCTGTGCCAAAGGTTAGGCCTGC
Organism: Notamacropus eugenii; assembly: GCF_028372415.1. Classification (NCBI taxonomy): domain Eukaryota; kingdom Metazoa; phylum Chordata; class Mammalia; order Diprotodontia; family Macropodidae; genus Notamacropus; species Notamacropus eugenii. The sequence goes on along the minus strand of NC_092873.1, from coordinate 370,039,768 downwards.
TTCCTTGGGACTGGAAGTCTAATGCCTTAATTCAAAAAGGGGATCCTATGGGGTAGGCAGAGTACATGATTGTTGGGGATACCAACTTACTCCTCATGGCTCTCCCCCTATATTTCCTGAAGGTCCTACATGGAAATTTTCCTTTGAGCACTCAAAACATATTACAGGCAATTTCTTGGATGTAAGACAACCACTCCAACCTGATATCTCCCCCTCCCTCCTCCTGGGGGTCATGGTTTCTCTCCCTTCTTTCTCCTCATTGTGACTCCATTATTTGTCATTTTACTAGCTCTTATACTTGGTTTGTGCTTGTTTAACCTCCTGGTTGGCTTTGTGTCTTCTCACCCACAGCAACCAGTGTACTTCTCATCCCCTCCCTTCCCGTTCTTCTTTTTCCAAAAGATATCAATACATAGCAGAATCACTAACCTCCCCCCAAAAAAAGAAAAAAAGAAAAAAAAGAAAAAAATGTTGTAATCAATAATCTTAATCAAGCAAAAGAAGTTCTACCATTGGCTATACTTTTTTAAAAAGTCTCAATCTGCACCCCAAATACCTCTGTCAGGTGGCAGTATGTTTTATCATGAGTGTCTGCAATCAAGGCTGGTCATTATGTTGACTGGAGTTCTCAAGTCTCTCAAAGTTGCTATCCTGCACATTGTTGTGAGCATGTACATTTTTCTTCTGTGTCTGTTCCTTTCATTCTTCATCAATTCTTATAAGTTTTCCCAGACATGAGGATAATGTGGGTGAGAAAGTACCATGAGGGAGCATAAGTCCTCAAAAGACTGTGAATCAGGCATTTTATTACTTCCAAGCATGCAAGCATGCGTGCAAGATACTCAGGCATACAATAGGATTGGTACCCTCATGGAGAGCCTAGATCTCTGGATTTCTGCCCCTATATCTGACTGTTGTGGCTAGACACATTCATAGCAATTTAGTGGGAGGGGGATCTTGGGGAGAGTCAAACAGCTGGGGGCCTAGACTTCAACTCCTCCTTCCTCCCTTATTGATACTGTGATTAGGGTATTGTGATTAGTAAAATTTGCTAATCTTGCATAAATGAACTATATGGAATTTGCTAAGCTGAAAACTGTACTTTCCATGCCTAAATGAAGTTAATATATAATAAGTTAATAAGTTAAACCAATATTGTGTTCATAGGAACTTCCAAGTACGTAGGTGGGTCAGTTAGTGGTCAAACATGGAGTCACATTTGTCAGAGCCTAGCAATAGGTCAATTCTCACACCAGATTTCTCTGAGTCTGTCATATTTGCCATTTCCTACTAAATGATTTTTCATTACATTCATATAGCTCAATTTGTTCAGCCATTCTCCAACTGATAGACCTCCATTTTGTTTCCAGTTCTTTGCTACCAAAAAAATGTTGCTATAACTATTTTCAAACTGATTGATCCTTTCCTTATGCATTTGACCTCCTTAGTGGCTATACCTAGTGGCACTCTTTACTTGTGTAAGTTAAGACATCACCCCAAGGTGACATTGGTCCTGTTCAAAAATGAAAGACATAACACTAAGCTAAAGGGTATGTATGCTCCAGATCGTGCCTTTTGGGATATAGTTCCAAATTGCTTTTCAGAAGGTTTGGACCAATCCATAACTCCACCAATGGTACATTACTTGCTGCTGCAACTGCTGTTTTTATCTTTTGTCTTTTTTTTTTCCAGATCTGATGGCTTTTTCCACTACATCACAACTGCTAGAGTGATACCGTGGAGGACCTTGAATTGTAAGGTATTTGTATTTTACACAGTAGGTAGTGAGGAACCATCTAAGGTTCTGGAGAAAGGAAATAGTGTTATCAGACCTGTGCATTAGGAGGATTTCTTTGGCAACTGTGCAAAGCAAGGATTAGAGAGGAAAAGGGCTACAGTCATAGGAGACCAATCAGGAGGCTATTCCAGGAGGGGATGAGAATATCTGAATTAGGAGAGAATTGGTGGGAATGGAAAGGAGGGCCTAGATGTGAGAGTTTTGGTGAGAGAATCAACAAGACTTAGCGGTATATGGGAGGGGGAGGGGGTAGAAGAGAGGAAAGACTCAAAGATATAGCCAAATTAGGAGAGGTGGAAATATCCAGCAGGCAATTGGAAATATAGGACTGAAAAACAGGTCCAAGAGAACATAGGAACCTCACGTCTAGAAAGATAGAATTAACCTTCCAGCCACCATTGAATTTTCTAAGATTGATGACTTTTAAAACACTGGAGGATGATTGAAGAAGTTGCTGGAGAGTCTCTCATATAGGAGGACTTTTAAAATAGAATAGATACCTTTCTGTCTAGGTTAGGTTAAATATAGTTTTGCTCTGAGATAGGGGAAAAGAAAGATTGACCTCTCAAGCTACTATCCTACTACCTAATCTATCCTAGAGTCCAAATTCCAACCTCCCTTTATTATTGTGATTTTAGATGCCTGGGAAATGCAATAGAAAAATATACCACTGTCTCAGAGAATGTTAGAAGTGGAGACACCCAAGATATCATTTAGCCAAACCCTTCATTTTATAGAGAAAGAAAATAAGCTCATAGAGGGAAGTAACATTCCTAACATCACTCAACTATTTAGTAGGAGGGCCAGGACTAGAACCTAGCAGAATATTCTTTCCATTTGACGACACTGACTCTCATAGGACCAATGGTTGATTCAACAAATGCTTATTGAGTATCTATTTGCATGGTACCATGCTAGCAGATGGAGGGGATGCAAGGATAAATGAGATTGTGCCCTCAAGGATCTAGAAGGGGAGATAATACATACACAAATAGCTAATACAAGGCAGAATATGGTAAATGCACTGTAAGGCATAAAAAAATACCATGTGGGTTCAAAGGAGTGATTCCATTTGATCTGATGAATCAGGGAAGGGCTCATGCATTATTTGAGTTCATTCTTGAGCATGGGTAGGATTTCAAAAATGGAGAGACAGAAAGAAAGGCAAAGAGGAGGGAGAGCTGTTATTACTTGTCCTTTGCTCTCAAAGAGGACCGGTGACATTATGCGGTGATGTCTTGACTTGAGCATGAATTAGATTTAAGTGAGGCCTGTTACCTTCACTCACTTCCAGAGTTATTCAAGTCCAGCAGCAGGACAAAAGTGAAAGCCACTGGCAATGGCTTGGGATGCAGTGGATGACCTTGGAGTCTTCGATGTCTGACCAAGCTTCAGCTTTCATATCCATTGAAACAAATTGTTCTCCTTTGCCCATTCCACTGTGGGACGTGTTCATATGTTTGGGGTAGACATCTCCCCAATTCATCAATGGGTTTAAGGCCTGGCACCTATCCTCAATCTGGTGTAGCTTGTCTGCTGAGACAATTTTACTGGAGTATGGCTGCTGCACGTACTACAACTTCTTGGAGCCACAGGGGAGAATTAGGTGAAAGATGGGAAAACACAGACATATTCAGGGAGCAGTGAACAGTCCTCCTTGGCTAGAGCACAGAGAAGTGGGAGAGGACTAGAGAGGTAATATTAGACTCTGTTGTGGAGATCCTTAAGTGCCAAGCCTAGAGGTTTGAAATTTATTCTCCATTCAACTTCCTGTAGTCTCTCCCCTAGCTCTGATCAATGAAATTTTTTGCCTTATCTTGCCAAGGCAACTTATCAGGGTCTTCCCTCCATCCTCCTGCAGGGTATTCTAGGACCCACTTTCCAGTACCCACTTCTGTGTTATCTTCCCCCATTAGAGTCTAAGTTCCTTGAATAGTGGCTATCTCATTTGTTTGCATGTGTATCCCTGGCAGTTAGCACAGTATCTGATGCATGGTAAGTACTTATTATATGCTATCTATCTATCTATCTATCTATCTATCTATCTATCTATCTATCTATCTATCTATCTATCTCTAGCTAGCTAGCTATCTACCTATCACACTAGGTAATGGGGAACCATTGAAGGCAAGAGTTGCAATCAAACTCATGCTTTGGGAAGATTAACATGGCAGTGCTAAGTAAGACAAATTAGATGGGCAGGGGACATCATTTAGAACAGTGGTATCAAACTCAAATAGGAAAGGAGCAGAAAATCCTCATTTAAAGATCCTTGTGGGCTACATATTGACTTAGCTTTAATATTATCTATGTTTCATTGTATTTTTATTTTGTCAGATATTTCCCAATTACATTTTAATCTGGTTTTGCCACACTTGGGAGTGTTGTGGACAATTGTGCCCATAGGACATTTGACACCTCTGATTTAGAAGGCTTCTGTAGGTGAAGAGGTCATGAGAGTTTCCTTGAGAGTGGAAACAAAGGGATGGATGCTAGAGACATCATGAAGACAGAATTTACTAGACTTAGAATCTGATTGGATATAGGGTAGAGGGCGAGTTAAGAGTGAAAATATTTGGAGTCAGAGGATCTTGGTTGGAATTCTGGCTCTTCCCTTATTCCCTATTAAGCTTTCAGAGAACAATGATTTCTTTGGGCCTCAATTTCTTCATCAAATTAAAGTGAAGGGATTGGACTAGGAAATCTTTAACATCTCTTATAGATGCTCAGATGAGTCAAAGTTGACTCCCAAGATTCTGAGTGTGGGGTGGCTGTGAAAACAGTGGAAGTATCACCCAACCAACGTAGAAAAGTCAGAAGGATAACAAACAAGGTAGGCCCAAAAGAAGAGATAGGTGAAGATACCTTCCCCCCCTTTTCAGAAGTGGGGGCTCCACGAATGTTCAACATTGCATAGAATATCATATTTTTTCAATGTGTTGATAGGTCTAAATGATTTTTTTCTCTCTTTTTCTTTAAAAAAACTCTTTATTATAAGGACGGCTCTCGAGGAAGGGTAGGAGAAGAGATATTAAGGGATGTAAAATAAAAAAAATCCATAATAATCTATTTTTAAAAGTGAAAAGAGAAAAATCAGGAGAAAAAGTTGGTTGGGGGTGAGAAAGATGGAATCTGTTTTGGTACTGTTGAATTTGAATGGGGTATGAATGGGATATTCAGACGTAGTTGTCCAGGAGGCAACTTGAAATGCAGAATTGGGACTCTAGGAAAGCATAGAGGCTGAAAATGTAGAAAAAAAGACACTGTAAATGAGGATCAATCTTAGCCTACTAAGATGGCCAAACTAAATTAATTTGGACTTCAGTTCTTCACAAAAGTCAAGTATTGCCTTAAGTACTATATTTGGAATCTCCACAGGTGCAACTACTACAATCTTCTCAAGTCAAAACAGTCTGAAACCTAACTCTGCAACGTAGGAGTTATGTTATCTTACCAAGTCACTTCCCTTTTCTGGGCCTCAGTTTCTTCCTCTGTAAAATGACATGGTTGGGTAAATGTTCTCTAAAGTCCCTTTCCAGTTCTGACCCATGAACCTGTGACCTACCAGCTGAACTATTGAAGGACGTGGATGACTGTTCTGTAGGAACTGTAGGTACCTAACTTAATGCCAGGTGACAAGTGCTCGAAGGGAGAATTTCACAGGAATCTGGGCTGATCTGGAGAGCCTGCAAAAAGGTTCAGAATCTTCCACACTATTGAAAGGAAAATTCTTTGTCCTGACTTTTGCTCTGATTAAGATGGCAAAACTCAGAGCAAAGAGAATTAAAAGAGTTTATTAAAGTATGGTAGTAACACACTGACATGCTGATCACCATAGCTTCAAGATGGAGCCAGCTTTTATTGATAAATTTTGTAATGAGATAAAAACAATTCAGATGGGTCCATGTCAGCAAAGGGAAGGGACCATTATATCTCAGTTCCTCCTCAAATATGTGACAATTTCCAGGTAGAAACAGATAGGGGGATGACATATTACATAACAAATAACAGGTAATACAGAGCTGCTGACTGGGTGATGCCTCTCCCCAACACTGATTGACAAGCAGGTCTGGGAACAATGAGTCACTGAGTCAGCTGAACTTTCAATAATAAATGTCTCTTTTGGCAGGTAAGAAGTTCTGATCCACAGGATTGGAAAGCTGGAGGTGGAATGGAATTTGGAAGCCACTTAGTCATTTTACAGGTGAGGAAACTGAGGCCTAGAAAGGCTTATGTGATTTGCCTTGCGTCACACAAGTAGTAAGCATTAGAGGCACCATCTGAACCTGTACCCTGGGAGTCCAGAATCAGAATCTCTGCTATGCCAAGCTACTTTCCTTCCTCCTTGTGGGAGGAAGAGTTCTCTCTCCCACTCCATCTTCCTTCCTGCAAAAACAAATAAAACCAAATAGCACACCCCCCTCAATTGTTCTCCAAGACAAATAGAAGAAATAATAATAATATTCCAAAAGAAGGAGAGAGAGGGAACATATGGCATCCCTCCCTCCCCAATAACCTCCGTCCTCTGAGGTTTCCTGCTTGTCTTCTCTCCCCTCCTGTGCTCTCTTGGCAGTGAGCAGGCAGGCTGGCGATCTTATGGATATTGATTCCATCTCACAAAAATGTGTCACAGCAAAGGGAGCTCCCCCGCTGACCTAAAGTTCTTTCTCTGCTGTGTGTCTCTGACACACGAGTGAGCAGCCAGACGTCAGGAACACAGGAAAGCCAAATGTTCACTGCTTTCATTTCACAGGCAAAAATGTCGCCTCTTGATCTAAATTGATCAGTGTATCAAATCTCAGATTTCTAAGAGGATCATTGGAAAGCTTTCCTGATGTTAACAAAGTGCTGATTGAGATTATTGCTGTATTATTTGTTCTTCGTTTTCAAAGAGGACCATGACATCAGTGAAAAGATGGCACAACTTGCACTTGACTTTTTCTTGAGTGAGGGAGGGCTGTGCAGGTCACCAGCCTCACTTCTCCTCCAGAGCCATCCGGATCCAGTGACCAGATATTCATCAGGATGACTGGAGATGGCCCAGGATGCAATAATATCTGCTCTTGATAGAGGTGGTGGGTTCATGGGTGTGCAGTATTGACATCATAGCATCATATTTTTTCCCTTTCTTTTTTTGTCTTTTTTCAGCTGTGTCTGACTCTTCATGATCCCATTTGGAGTTTTATTTTGGCAAAGATACTGGAATGGTTTGCCATTTCCTTCTCCAGTTCATTTTACAGATAAGAAAACTGAGGTCAACAGGGTTAAGTGAGTTGCCGAGGATCATGCAGCTAGTAAGTATCTGAGGCTGGTTTTGAACTCATAAAGATGAGTCTTTCTGGTTCTAAGTCCAGTGCTCTACTCACTTGTGTCACCTAGTTGCCTCTCTAGTCTGTGGTAGACACCTAGAGGATTTTCTCTATTCTGAAATTAAATACAAGAGAAGATTGTAACAAGGGAAGAAAAGGCAAAAACATTGTAGAGGGATCCCCCACCTCCCGCACTTCCTTCCCTTTGATTTGAAAATAGCAGTGCAATGTATGACCTATATCAAGTTGCTTACTGTCTCAGGTAGGGAAAAGAGAGAATACGGAACAGAAAATGTTGAAAAATGAATGTTAAAAATTGTTTGATGCGTAATTGGGGAGAATAAAATATTATTCATAAACTTAAACAAATATAGTAGTGTATCTCATATGTGATAGTATCTCATACATGATCTGAATGTAGCCCATATACACTTTGGAGTTCCTTTTGCCAGCTTCTAATCTCACAGGGTCCTGAAGCAAGTCTACATCTTCCCCTCAGAGTTCTAGGAGAAGTCAAATGTGTTTCTCTGATACCATTACCTCAAGCCCTTATGGGTATGTTGTGCCCAATAATATCAGCTGGCAATTGATTTGGTCAGCCAACCTTAAATGGCTTTTAGAGATGGGTATATACTAAGGTAGTATAATAAGAGCAGTTGGTACGACGCCCCTCCCCCCAATTCTGTGATACATTCTCCCACAAGTATATAGAGGTTCCAAAGAAAAGTGGGGTGAAGATTTGAGAACAAACATAGAAAAGGTGTAACCCACACCTCCTGGCTTCTGGAAGTCCTTTTCTTCCATTCCCTGGGGCCTCAAGATGTTGCCCTTTGGTATGAGAGGTTTCTCTGCTGGTCTCCTTGGGGCCTTGAACCTAGGCCCAGTCTGAACTTGGTTCCTGTTGCAGACCTTGCTGCCAGCTGATCAGGGGTACCATTAGGACATTGGTGGGAGGATGGGAAGTCTTACATCCTGTGGATTTTTCAAAGCTCACAAAGTACTTCTCTAGCTGAAAAGGGAGAAGGAAAAACTAGATCAAGACCAGAGCTGAGATCTCTTCCTCCTGCTTCTCTCCCAAATGGTCTCTTTGAGAGAATTTAGCTTGAATGTCTCACTTGAGAATGCTCTCAACTGCTTCAATTTCTAGAAGAAGTCTACTTCTGGTGAACTTGCTAACAGAGACAGTCCTTGGGTGGGGGGAGGAGGAGAAGCAGGATAAAATCACTGCATGAAGGATTTTGTGCATTTAGTTTAAAATCTATTCTTGGATGGTTGATCGAGTTATGAGCTCAACAGATGAAGACTCAAATGGGATTGGGTGATTTCGACCTTTGCATATATGTTATACTATATGTACGGTATCCTGCTGGGAGGCCTTTCATGACAGCAGTCTTATAAGTTGGTCTCATCTCTGTGACTTGAAAGGGCAACATAACTCTGAGACATGACAGAAATCTCAGCAGAACATCAGCACCTTGAGATCAGGGACTGTTTTGTGGCTGCAGATATAAATAGACATATAGATATACATAGGAGCATGGACAGCTAGGTAGTGAAGTGGATGGAGTAACCAAGCCTGGAGTCAGGAAGACTCATCTTTCTGAGTTCAAATCTGGCCTCAGACAGTAGCTGCGTGAGCGACCCTACCTGCACAAGTCACTTAACCTGTTTACCTCAGTTTCCTCATCTGTAAAATGAGCTGGAGAAGGAAAGGACAAACCACTCCAGTGTCTTTGCCAAGAAAACCCCCAAGGGGGTCATGAAGAATTAGACATGACTGAAGTAATTGAACAACAAAAATAGATAAGAGCACATAGGTGGCACCATAGTGCACAGGGGTCTGGAGTCAGGAAGACTTCTTCTTGAGTTCAAATCTAACCTCAGACATTTACTAACTATGATCCTGGCCAAGTCACTTACCCCTATGTGCCTCAGTTTCCTCTTCTGTAAAATGGGCAAGAGAAGGAAATGGCAAACCACTACAGTATCTCTGCCAAGAAAACCCCAAATGGAGTCACAGAGAGTTGGACTCTACTGAAATGACTGAATAACAACAGATATAGATAGAAATATAGATGGGCAGAGAGATATCTGTCTCATCTCTATCTATCTATAATGTATGTTTTTGTACATATATACGTATGTACATATACAATATATGTATACACACGTATGTATATATCATATACATATATATGTATGCACACATTCTCCTTGTATATATACATATATATGAAAGACAGGGGAATGAAGAGGAAAAGAAAGAGGGAAACTTAGGGACTTTAGAGGTCATTATTTTTTAATAGGGTTTTTTATAAAAAAGTGATATCTTTTTATTTTACTTTAACATCACATTCTTTTCCAAATATATCCCTCCTCCTCTTCCTCCCCTATCCAGTTATATTCCCCTTGCTAAAAAAGATTGAAAAACAGAAAGAAAAAATAGTTCAGCCAAACCTGCTACCTCCACAACAGTGTCTGACAGTATATGTAACATTTCATATCCACGATATCCTGCCTCATCAGTAAAAGGAAGGACCCAAAGGAAGCTTTCTCACCTCTTTCCTAAGGCCAAACTTAGTCATTATAATTACACAATATACAGTTTCATTTTATTTATTGTGTTTTTTCTGTTTACATTGTTGTAGTTCTATGTATTATTTTATTGGTTTTCCTTCAATCTGTATCACTTTATATAAAGTTTCCTTTGTTTCTCTGAATTCTTCATGTTTGTTGTTTCTTATGGTACAATAGTATGGTGCAATAATAACTAGGTGATGCACTGGATAGAGTTCTGGACCTGGAATCAGGAAGACTTGAGTTTAAATCCAGCCTTATTCATTAGCTGTGTGATTCTGGGCAAGTCATTTAACTCTATTTGCCTCAGTTTCCCCATATGGAGAAGAAAATGGCAAACCACTCCAGTATCTTTTATAAGAAAAATCCAAAAGGGGTCACAAAGAGTCAGATATGGCTAAAAATGACTATTTTATTATATGTATGATCTTCATTTCTGTCTTGAATCTCACAGCTCATTTTACAGACGGGAAAACTGAGGCAAACAGGGTTAAGTGACTTGTGCAGGGCTCCACAGCTAGGGAGCGTCTGAGGCCAGCAAGAAAGCAGGCTCCTGAGTATGACCCTGAGAATTCCCAAGGGCAAGGGGGCCAGCTCAAAAGTCAGTCTTGTCCATCATCATCTCCAGTGGGAACTCCTTCAATGGGACATGGCCTGGTTTATAGGCTCAATGATTCTGGTGCGAATTGAATGTATCTATACTAAATGTATTTGGTCTCTCTGGGGCTGATCAATATTTAATGTATAGTTTAAGAAGATTGACTTGAGAAATGAGTTTAAAACTAGAGACTTTGCCGTAGGTAGCAATTTCTGAGCTACAGCAGAAGCAGAGGAAAAGAAAATCCTTGAATGAGGCCTTGAGTAAATTAAATGCAATGACAGAAACTTGCTGGAAGTCAAATAAGTATTAACTGGCAGAACAGAAGTAACTGGGTTCTGATTCTTGAATCCAGAGCCTTGTACTTTAAATTGAGTGCTTTCCCCACTGTATGATTTCCACCTTGGTTTTGGGGGAGTCACTAATATTGGCAGCTAGGTGCCACAGTAGAGTGCCAGACCTGGAGTCAGGAAGACTTAAGTTCAAATCCAGCCTCAGACACGTACTAGCTGTGTGACTTTGGGCAAGTCACTTAACCCTATTTGCCTCAATTTCCTCATCTACAAAATGAGCTGGGGAAGGAAATGGCAAACCACTCCAGCATCCCTCAAAAGGGGTCAGGAAATACTATTGTGCTATAAGAAATGATGAACAGGAAGACTTCAGAGAGACCTGGAAGGACCTATATGAATTGATGCCAAGTGAAAGAAGCAGAACCAGGAGAACTTTGTACACAGCAACAACCACAGTGTGTGAGGAATTTTTCTGGTAGACTTAGTCCTTCACAGCAATGAAAGGACCTAAAAAAATTCCCAATGGACTTTTGAGGCAAAATGCCTTCCATATTCAAAGAAAGAACAATGAAATTGGATCACAGAATGAAGCAGACCATTTTCTCTTGTGTTATGTTTTGTTTTGTTGTATGGTTTTCCCCATTCATTTTAATTCTTCTGTGCAATATATGACTAAGGGGAAAATATATTCAATAAGAATGTATGTGTAGAACCTATATAAGATTGCACGTTGTCTCGGGGAGGGAGGGGAGAAGGAAGGGGAAAAGTGGGGGAAAGAGGAAGAAAACTATAAGATATGGAAATGACTGTAGAACACTGAAAACAAATAAATTACTTAATTTTTAAAAAGGGGGTCAGGAAGAGTTGGTGATGACTGAACATCAATAACAACAACAAAAACCATTGGAAAGCTTTAGACTTTTAAGGCTCAGACAGTATTCTCCGGCTGGTTAGGAAGCATAAAACCCATTGTTGTCGTTTTCTTTAACATAATTAGTGATTGTTTCTATGATTTCTTCTTTGACCCACTTATTTTTTAGGATTAGATTTAGTTTCCAATTAATTTTTAATCTATCTTTCCATTGCCCATTACTGAATGTCATTTTTATGGCGTTATGATCTGAAAAGGATGGACTTGTTATTTCTGCCTTTCTGCATTTGATTGTGAAATTTTATGTCCTAATACATGGTCAATTTTTGTGTAGATGCGACAACATACAAAATTTATGGGATGCAGCTAAAGTGGAAAATATACGTCTTACATGAAAATATATATCTCTAAATGCTTAAGTCAACAAAACAGAGAAAAAGCAGATCAATGAATTGGGCATGCAACTAAAAAACTAGAAAAAAGGCAGGCGGAGAGGGAGCATAGGACCCAGTATCTAGAGTAGTGGATCTAGAGTGACTTGGTTAATTCTTATTTTAACATTACTGTGCATTCTAATTGTAGGGTGGCATGATGGAGCCATGGATAAATCACACTGACTCTATGTCACCAATCATAGGATTTTAGAGCTGCCTGGGATCTGATTCCAATCTCCTCATTTCAAACATTTGTCTCTGCCCAAGACTAAGGCTAATCTCCTAAAAAGCTGGTGGGACAATATGACATAGTGGATAGAATGTCAATCCTGGAAGCAGGGCTACCAAAGTCCAAAGCTGACCTCTGTCATAGGCAAGTGACTGTACCCAATAGACTATAAGCTCCTTGGAGGAAGGGCTATTTTATCTCCATATCCACAGCACCTGACACATAATAAAGCACTTAATAATAACTAGCATTTATAAAGTGTTTGAAGGTTTGCAAGGTTCTTTAAATATGTGAAATCATTTGATCCTTACAACAACCCTGTATGGTAGGTGCTATTATTATCCCCATTTTGTAGAAATGGAAACTGAGACATAGAGAGGTTCAATGACTTTTCTGGGGTCACAGAGCTAAGTAAGAATTTGAGTCAGGAATGAACTCAGGTCTTCCTGACTCTGGGACCAGATCTCTAGCTAGTACACCTCCTAATAGCCTGCACTTGCTAAATATCCATTAGACTGAGAAGAAAGGATTGCTATCTCTCTTTATATACAATTCTTATTGATTTGTGCTAATGCATGATCAGAAAGTTCTCAGTGTTAGGCTTTGGAATATATATTTTTTCCAGTAGATTTACTTTCTTAATTAGATTTTTGCTTAGGCTAATACAAAAATTGGTCTGAATTCTCTGACTACAAATTCCCTGACTTCTCTTACGGACGCCATGGAAAAATATCTTAAGTGGCAGAAGGATATCATTCTTTTTTGTTTGAGAATTTTTTTATTCATTTTAAACTTAAACACAAAATGAGAAAAGAAAAAAGAACATTTTCACGTACACAGTAGAACATAAGAAAGAATTCAATATAAAACAATAAATTTCTACTTCAAGAAGACCTATGAATATAAGTAATGTGTAATAATAAGAATAATGATATAGAATATAATGATACAAAAATTACATATGGTTTTCAAAGCTATCCAACTTTTCTTTACTTCCTTTTAGGTTTTATTTTGTTCTCTATAGTGTAATTTTAACTTTATTTTTTTCTCTCCTTTCCCCCTAAAGAAAGCTACAGTTAAATGCATGTTATAAAGATATATACATATGTACCTGTAAACATACACATATACACTCATTTACACCTATGTACAACCATACTATGCATATTTCCACTTGTCATCTCTTTTTCTGGAGGTGGAAAGCATCTTCCTTCATAGGTTCAAGTCTTTCTATGTTTTTCTAGATCAACAGTCTCATCATCTCCTATGCCACAGTAGTATTCCAAGACAAACACATCCTATCTGAGAGATTGTCCATGAAAGGTTTCTCTCCTCAATTTTCTGCATTCCTTCTATTCTTGGCTACATTGATTTTGTTTATGTAAGAAAATCTTAATTTAAAATAATTGAAATTATCTATTTTACACTTCAACAATGCTCTCACCTTATAATATAATTTAAGGTCTGATACTCCAAAAATATCCTTCCTTTACATCTTTTATCCTGGTTTCTTTGAAATTCCTGACCTTATGTTCTTCCAAATGAACTTTGCAATTATTTTTTCTAATTCAGGAAAAATTTTTTTTTAGTAATTTAATTGGGATGGCATTGAATAAATACATTAGTTAGGGAAAATTGTCATTTTAAAAATTATATTGACTTTACCTACTCATGAATAATAAATATTACTTCAATTATTTAAATCTGACTTTATTTGTAAAAAAAAAAAGTGTTTTATAATTATGTCCCTGCAGTTCCTGTATCTGTTTTGGTAGGTATACTCACAAACATTTAATAGAGTCTAGTTATTTTAAATATTCGAAAACAATATTGAATAACGTTAGTGATATCGAATAGAGTTTCCTTATTTTTTCTTTTGATTAAATCTATTTTAACTTTGTCTGAGATCGTGATTACTGTCCCTATTTTTTTTTACACAATAAATTCTACTCTAGCCCTTTCTTCTATCTTTGTATGTATCTATCATTTTTATTGTGTTTCCTGAAAGCAACATGTTGTTGAATTCAGATTTTTAATCTGTTAACTGTTTCTGTTTTATGGGTAAATTCATTCCCTTCACATTCTTAGCTATAATTATTTGTTGTGCATTTCCTTCCTATTTCTCCTCACTATCCTTCTCACCCTATTTACTGTATTCCTCCTCATTCCTCTAATTCACTTCTACTCACTACCTTGCCCTCCTTTCCTCAACCTACCCAGTCCCTCCCTTATCCTCTCCCACCACCTTACCCTCTTACCCTCTTATTTCTTTCTGAATTTAGAAGACTTTTATACTCATCGAAATATAAATGTTCTTTTTTAAAACAATTCCCAATGAAAATTTCCAGCACTACTGCCTTCCCTGCCCCAACTCACTTGCTTCTTCTGTGTCAGTTGTTCCTTTCATGTCTCATTTATATGAGATAATCATTGCTTTATCTCTCCCTACACAGTTTTATTTTTTTTGAATCACCCCATCCTACACAGCCTAGCCCAAGTGTTTCTTTCAAACTGCCCAAATAATGACAGTCATAAGCATACTGATGACATTTCTACTTCTAAGAAGTAAACAATTTGACCTTATTGAATCCCTTATAATTGGTCTTTGATATTTACCTTGTGATTGTTGGTTGTGTTTATCCTTCGTTCTCAAAGAGAACCATGACATCAAGATGATGACATGATTTGCAGTTGACTCTGATTTGAGTGAGGGCGGGCTGTGCAAGGTCACCAGCCTCACTTTCTTCTCCTGAGCCATCTGGGTCCAATGGCCTGATATTCATCAGGACAAATGGAGATGGCCCAGGATGCAAATGATATTTACCTTATATTTCTCCTGGATCTTACTATATGGTGAATTTTCCGTTAAGTTCTATTGTTTTTGTCACAAATATCTGAAAGTCTTTCTGTTTGTTAAATGTCCATTTTTTTCCCATTCAGGATTATACTTAACTTTGCTGGGTAAAGTTACCCTTGGTCATAACCCCTGCTCTTTTGCTCTACAAAATTTAGTATTCCAAGACCTGTGGTCCTTCAATGTAGTAGCTTCTAGATCTTGCATACTCCTTATTGTAACTCTATGATATTTTAATTGTTTTTTTCTTGTTGCTGCAATATTTTATCCTGAACGTGGGAGCTTTGAAACTTGGCTATGGGATAAGAACTCACTGTCTGACAAAAACTGCTGGGAAAACTGGATAACAGTGTGGCAGAAACTGGGAATAGATCAATGCCTGACACCATACAAAAGAATAAAATACAAATGGATACATGATCTAGGTATAAAAACTGATATTATAAACAAATTAGGGGTGCAAGGAATAGTGTATTTTAAATAGTCAGATTTATGGAGAATGGAGAAACATATGACCAAACAAGAGATAGAGAACATTATGAAGTGCAAAATGGATAATTTTGATTACATTAAATTGAAAAGTTTTGCACAAACAAACCCAATGCAACCAAGATTAGAGGAAAACAGAAAACTGAGAAAGAATTTTTGCAACTGGTATCTGTGATAAAGGCCTCATTTCTAAAATGTATAGAGAACTGAGTCAAATGTACAAGAATATAAGTCATTCCCCAATTGATAAATGGACAAAGGATATGACAGGCAGTTTTCAGAGGAAAAAATTAAAGCTATCTATAGTCATACAAAAAATGCTCTAAATCACTATTGATAGAGAAATGCAAATCGAAACAGCTCTGAGGTACCATATCACACCTATCAGATTGTCTAACATGACAAAACAGGAAGATGATAAATGTTGGAGAAGATGTGGGAGAGTTGGAACACATTCATTGTTGGTGGAGCTGTGAGCTAATCCAGCCATCCTGGAGGGCAATTTGGAACTATGCCCAAAGGGTTACAAAAATGTGCATACCCTTTGACCCAGCAATATTGCTTCTAGGACTATATCCCAAAGAAATCATAAAAATGGGAAAGGGTCCCATGTGTACAAAAATATTTATAGCGGCTCTCTTTGTAGTGGTCAAGAACTGGAAATCGAGGGGATGCCCATCAATTGAGGAATGGCTGAACAAGTTGTGGTATATGAATGTAATGAATGGAATACTATTGTGTTATAAGAAATGATGAACAGGAAGACTTCAGAGAGGCCTGGAAGGACTTATATGAACTGATGCTGAGTGAAAGTTGCAGAACCAGGAGATCACTATACACAGCAACAACCTCAATGTGTGAGGAATTTTTCTGGTGGACTTAGCCCTTCACAGCAATGCAAAGACCTAAAACATTCCCAAAGGATTCTTGAGGTAAAATGCCATCCACATCTAGAGAAAGAACTATGGAAGAATTCAGAATGAAGCAGAATATTTTCTCTTATATTATGTTTTATTTTGTTTGGATTTTTTCATGGTTTCTCCCATTCATTTTAATTCTTCCATGCAATATGACTAATGTGAAAATGTATTTAATAAGAATATATATGTAGAACCCATATAAGATTGCATGCCGTCTCAGGGAGGGAGGAGGGAAAGGGATTTAATCTAAGATTTATGGAAGTGATTGTACAAAACTGGAAACAAATAAATTTTTTTAAAAAAGAGAAAAAAAAGAAACTTGGCTATGATATTCCTGTAAGTTTTCCTCCTGGGAACTCTTTCAGGTGGTGATTCATGGATTTTTTCTATTTCTGTTTTGCCTTCTTGTCCTAGAACTTCAGGACAATTTTCTTTGATGATTTCTTGGAATATTGTCTCAAGTTTTTTATTTTCTAACTGTAATTTTCAGGTAGTCTAACTATTCTTATATTATTTCTTCTCGTTCTCTTCTCCAGATGAATTGATTTTCTGATAAAATGTTTTATATTCTCTTCTATTTTTTCATTCTTTTGATTTTGTTTTGTTACTTCTTGATGTCTTATAATGTCATTGGCTTCCCTTTGCCCAATCTTAGCTTTCAAGGAATTATTTTCTTAACTTTTTGATTCTCTATTTCCAGTTGGTTGGCTTTCTTTTCATAATTTTCTTGATTTTATTGGATTGCTTTTATTTTTTCTAATTTTTCTTTAATCTTTCTTATTTAATTTTTAAAGTCATTTCTAAGTTCTTCCAATAACTCTTTTTGTGCTTGCGACCATTCGACATTTCTCATTGGAAAAGGAGTGTTGTTTTTTTTTTTCAGCTTCACTATCTTCCTCTGAATATCTCCTCTATTCCCACAATATCTATCTACGGTTGGATTCTTTCTCTTTTGCATAGTTATTTTTATTTTTAAGCAGCTATTAATATAATCAGGTTCCAGTCCTCAAGCCTCAAGTCCTTCTGTTATTTTCTGAGGTCTCTCTGGAGGGCCAACCTTGCTAGGGCTTCAAACCATGCTGTCTCACAAACCCTCTTTCTTCCTGTCCTCCCCCCAGTGGCTGCAAACCATAGGTGTCCTCTCTGCCCAGGAAATGAAACCAGGAACTCTGCTCTCCTGCAAGTGCCCTTAGCCAGCAGGGTCCCTGACCCTCTGCTACTGCACTCACCGGGCATCTGCTAACTCCTCCCCAAAAGCCACAGCTGAGGTCCAGGATGCCTCTGGTCAGCACAGCTGTGCTTGAGGCTTCTTGAGCATGGGAGGTCTTTCAATCTTCACCTTCTTACACCCACACTCCAAGAGGTGACAGTTCCTAAGACTGAGGCTGCCTCCCAACCCAGCTGCTTCCAGGGCTTATTGTTTGTTGATTCCAAAGAGTCAGCCTGGAGGTGTTTGCACTTCACTCCAGCCCTTTCTCCACCCCGGGAGGTTGGGTCTTCCCTGGGGTAGTTCCCAAATTGTCTTTTGGAGGACAACTGCTTTACTTGGACTCCTGTTTTATTTCTGCAGCCCTACATTCTCTCTGTCTTTTCTATTTTCTTTTTTTTGGTGGAGGAAATTTGGAGAGCTGAAAGCTTTCTGACCTGTTCCACCATGTTCCCAGAATTCTCTCCTACATATTTTTTTAAAATTAAAAAAAATTGACTCTGAGTTAGTGAGGGATTGTAGAAAGAGTATTGGATTTAGTAGGAGAGAGGAACCACATTCAAATTCCAGATCTCTGCTTTACTACCTGTCTAATGTTGGGTTGTCCCCTCCCAGGTTGATTTTTTTTTTTTTGACTAGGTAAAGAGGCCATTTTCTGCCTTATTTCTTACCTATTCTTAATCACTGAATGGTCATTGCCTCAATCAAACTGCAACCTGTTAAAGACCTTAGTTTAAAAAGACCAAAGTCTCCCACAACATCGGAGCCATCTCTAGTCATCCTGATCTATGTCTTGCCACTGGACCCAGATGGCTCCAGAGGAGAAGATGAGGCTGGTGACCTTGCACAGCCCTGCCTCACTTAAATCCAGTCCACTTGCAAGTCATGGCATCATCTTCCTGGTATCATGGTCCTCTTCAAGAACAAAAGACAAACAACTGTGGGTAAATCTGAGTTACTTTATCTCTCTGGGTCTCAATTTTCTTATTTGTAAAATGAAGGGAGTACTAGATGGTCTTCTCACTCTGTTGTTTGTTGGAAATGACAGTTTTCTATGGAAGTCCCTGGGCTTCCAGTACTTTGGTTTATGACCTCAGGCAAGTTTCTTTGGGCTTTTGTTTATTAATTTCCAAAATGAGAACAAGAGTAAGGTTAACTAACCTCCCATAAAGACAAGGTTGCAGAGTGGATTGAGAGTCAGCCTTGGAGTCAGATCTAGGTTCACATCCTACCTCTGACACACTGGTTTTGTAATGCCAGTGAAGTCACTTAACCCTTCAGTACCTTCGGGTAGCTTTCTAAGAAAATGGAAGAAATATTACTGGTCTTTGTTTGCAAAAGAAATTTCTTCACCTGAGAGCTGTTTCTCTTTAGTATGATTTCCTCACCACCCTCATGCCCCAAATTCTCCCCTCCCTATCTCAAAGGCTTGATTTGAGGATTAAATAAAATAAAAATGGATTTGAAAGTGCTCCAAGTTTTTTTTTTTTGGTGGCCATTGAGGCTTCCTGAGGGTCACACTGCTAGTGTCTGAGGTCAAATTTGAACTCAGGTCCTCCCTACTCCAGGGCCAGTACTCTACCCACCGTGCCATCTAGCTGCCCCTCCAAGTATTTAAAAACACTATTTAGAGGCAAGTATAATTCCTACAAGTAAGAGTGATGGGAATCTGTTCATTTTGGGAGGACTTGGCTTTACTAGCACAGAGTACAATTCCCCACCTAGCTCAATGCCAGGATAACAATTAAGGGTCCCCGTGGTACATGCTAAGTTTTCCAGAGCTAAGGAATGGAGCAAGGCTAGGACCAGATGCATCAGGTGAATCGTATAGAGTCAGGAGTCAGTTACTAAGAAGTAGAGCTGGACGCAGAAGATGATATCTTGATCAGAAGTATGAGTCAATACCAGACAACCACAGTATTTGAAGGACAGGCAAAAAAATGTGAGCTAGGTCAGACAGGAGTTTCAGATGTTAGAAGAATGAAGAAGCTTTGGTCTTCCCAAAGAGTCTGGGAATTTACAGCACTCAGAGGCTTGTGAGTTGTAGGCATGTTTCCACTCCTGAGAGCAAGAGGTCAGTCTAGCTTTCCAGCATCCCCTAAATTAGCTTCAGTTGGACAGCTCCACACTCCTCTGGAGAGAGGAACAGTTTCTAAGTGGTGGTGGACATGGGGCTGTCTTAGTTTTGGAATGCTATGGGAAAAAAATGTCATTATTCTTGGAACACTTGGGTTTCTCCACCTCTCTTGAACTGTCAGATTTAGAACAACCCCAGTTTCTGAGATTTGGGACTGGAAACTTAGGGAGCAATAGTCCTCAAGTACTTTTACCTTTAACATGTCTCCTTACCTGGATTCCGTTTGTGGGCATAGTATTTATGCCACTACAATCCTGTCTATATTGTTATCTGACTTTATAATATTCATCACATTTATATAGCCTCCCCTAAGCATATATTTTTATTTTATAGCTTACTCTGCGGGTGACATTTGGTTATTGAATATCTAGAGAATTGCACCTGTTTTTTTTTTTTATAAGTACTTGTACTGATGTATTATCTTTACAAAGAGAATGAGACAGGGATGCATAAGTATTCACACACACATCACACTGGTATTTTATCTCACTTTGCTCCTGTGTGGCTACATTTATAAGAGCTGACAGATCTGAAATAGCCAGTCTGAACTGATTCAGATGGGGAACACCACAGTCAGCAACATCCTCAGGGCTCCAGGTTAAGAGGGGAGAACCTTTTGTCTTCAGCTGATAAAGGATATTACCTGAGCCAGGCAAAGTACCTGGATCTGGAGAAGGTGGGGAGGGGAGGGCATCGGCGCAAAAAAGGCAAAAAAATGAGAGGGAGCAGCAGCATCAGAGAAAGCCCCTAGAGACGGAGAGCCTTCATAACCTCTGTCTTTGTCATCAAAGCCAGTAAACTAGCCCACGTTTCCCCAAACAAAAATCTTGCTTTGGCACCGACCAACCCTGATAAGGGTTGTGATGGTAGCTCTCGTCTTCAATTTGTTTTTCAAGTCTGATTTCTGGAGCTTTCAATCTGTTCATCACAAGGTCACAAAATCGGGCAGCAGGACGGCTGCAATTTAGCTCACTATATAAAAATCAGAATAATTTGTGCCGACATGGGTTCCTCTCTTCCAACAAGTTTCCTAGGCATTTTTGTCGGTTCTCACAACATTTGGGGGAAGTAGAGAGAAGCATTGGTGATGGTGGGTTAGAATCGGTAAGTGTGATGGAGTATAGGTCTGGTGATGGTGAGCTAGACTCAGTAAGCATAATGTTGTATAGGAGAAATAAAACTAGATTTGGAGGAGAAAAGTAACTACAACTGGGGTTAGAATCCTGGTTATTCTATTTATTCCATGTATAACCTTAGGTAAGGCAGCTAGGTGGTGCAGTGGTTAGAGCATTGGGCCTGGAGTCAGAAAGAACTGAGTTCAAATCCAGCCTCAGACACTAGCTGTGTGACCCTGGCCAAGCCACTTAACTCCTATTTGCCTCAGTGTCCTCATTTGTAAAATGAGTTGGAGAAGGAAATGGCAAACCACTCCAGTATCTTTGCCAAGTAAACCAAAAATAGGGTCACAAAGAGTAGGACATAACTGAAACAACTCAACAACAACTAATACTTGGGTTGGGCTACTATTTGATTCTGGAAGCAGTAGGAAGCCAACAGAGTTGAGAGAGAGAGAGAGAGAATGAATGAATGTTTTGTGTGTGTGTGTGTGTGTTTGTGTGTGTATGTGTGTGTTAGGGGTAACATGGTCAGACCTTCAATTTAGAAAATCATTTTGGTGGCTGAATGGAGGATGGATTAACACAGGGAGGGACTTGAAGCAGGCAGACCCACTAGCAGGCTATTGCAATAATTCAGGTATGAGGTGATGAGGGCCTGCCCTAAAGTGGTAGCAGTGTCAGAAGACAGAAGGGGATGTATTTGAGAGATGTTGCAAAGGTGATATCAACAGGCTTTGGCAACAGCCTGGATATGAGGGGTGAGAGACAGTGAGGAATCCAGGACAACTCTTAGGTTGTGAGCCTAAGGAACTGGAAGGATGGTATTGCCCTCTACAATAATAGATAAGGGAGAAAGGGAAGAGGATTTAGGACAAGGGTGGAGAACCTGCAATCTCCAGGCCATATGTGGTCCTCAAGTGCAGCCCTTTGACTGAATCCAAACTTCACAGAACAAATCCTCTTAATAAAAGGATTTGTTCAGGAAAACTGAGACTCAGTCAAAAGGTCGTACTTGAGGACCTGGAGGGCCACATGTGACCTCAAGGCAGAAGGTTCCCCACCTCTGGTATAGGGGGAAAGACAATGAGTTCATTTTATCCATTGTGCCACATTGCCTCCCATGAAATTCTATTTTGTCCTTATTCAACTCCCCCATGCTCACCCCCACTTTCTTTTAAAGTGATTTAACAGAAACTGTTTCTAAGTTTCAGACCAGAATGAAGGCAATTGCACCAGTGGTATGTGGATTTGGTGGTGAAGGATAGGGCTTCATTTCACCACATAGGAGCATTTGATTTGTGGGGCCCCATTGCAATCACCCTGATGTCTGCTGGTCCAGACCATGCTTCTTGTAGTCAGAGTACAATAGCTCTGTTCGGACCCTTGAGCCCCAGGACCCTTTGGGATATATGGAGAAATGAGCCATGGCATCACAATGAGTCTATTTTCACAGCCCAGATGCTAAATACAGAAATAGATTCTGGGTACATTGTATATAAACAAACGTGCTTTTCCATTGTAATTACCCCATCAGCCCCCAAGGTTCTGGGGGCTGCTTGCTCCCTCCCCTTCATCAGCAAATGTAATTGGAGCTAGCCACTGGGTGGTGGATTTGAGCATTGAAACCACACCTTCCTGAGAGGTGGCCAAGGGAAATTAAGCCTTGACAATCATAAATCACCAGGGTTGATTTGGCGGATAATAGTGATAATGGCAATAGTAATTCATTTATATGGGTGTAAGCACACATTCTGAGGTTAATCTCCCAATTCCTACTCACACTAGTATGGCAGAGTAGTCTGTGAAGTTTGGGTTTTTTTAAGTTGGGTAGGGGGATTGATTGCCTCATTCAGCTCCCTCCCACTCTCACACAAGACTTTCAGGTTGATGCATAACTGGAGACACTGGAGATAATATCTGTGGGTGGAAAAAGAAACTCCCAAGGTCCTGTTATAGAAGGTGTTTTTTTTTCCTTTTCATAACCCAGTGAGGAAGGTAACATAAATTTTATCACCCCATTTTGCTGGTGAGGAAAACTGAGTTGATTTGGCTGGTAAAGATAGATATTCCTCTCCTCCCTCAGTGTTCCCCTTCATCTTTCCTACAGTTAAAGAAGATCCCCTTTCCTACTACACTGAGGAGAGAAAATGTGCCATCCCTTCACTGCTCACAGCCCACGATTTTCCCTCTTGGCATCTTCCCATGCCTTTCCTTGGCATCAAGTGGAGAATGTTTTCCTATTAGATTCCACCTTTTCCCCTTGATCACAGCTAGAATAACACAAACAGTAATGATTATGAGGCTTCATATTTGTATAGGAACTAGTTTATGAAACACTTCTGTTTTGGTTATTTCATTTGGGTTACTAACAAACCACACTGTTTGAAGGCACTGTTGCCTTCATGGATAGGGTGCTGAACTTGTTGTTAGGAAGACCTGGGTTCAAATTCTGCCTCAGACACTTACTAGCTATTGGACCACAGAGAAATCACTGGACCTCTTTGAACCTCAGTTTTCTCATTGGTAGAATAAGGGGTTTGGAATAGATGATATTCAGGTTTCTTTCAGCTTGATCCTATGATCCTATAAACAATCCTAGTTCTCACCTATAAAATGGGGATAAGTGTACTTGTGAGGCACAGTTCTCTCCTTCATTGCTGGAAATGAGGTAGTCTCTAAGGACCAAGAACCACTGCATCTTCGTCCCTTCTTCCTTTTCTGGTCTGCCTGCTTTTAGCCCACACCGACAGATTCCTAAAGAAGATCACCCTTCCCTCCCAGGGAATCCTTGATTACCCATGCAAATGAGTGGTAAGAGGTAGGGCAAGAGAAGGGACACAGACCATAATAGCAAAAAATGCAAAAGCTATTGCATTTTAGGGTTTGGGAAGCCTTTGTGGGTTAGGTGGAGTCTTCATAGCAAGTCACCCCACAGGCCTCTGAGGACCCACTTCACTGACCTCTGGAGTAGTCTCACCTTCAAGTTCTCCAGATCCTTTAAAAACTATGTAGTTATCCAACCACCACCCACCCCCTGCAAAAGAAAAACAAGATAGCCCATTGGGAACTCACCTGTTGGGAAAGAAAATCTTCAGGTGAGGAAAGCAGCTTGGGTCATTGGCTGGGCACTGATGAGCTGCTGTCCCCCACCACCTCAGGCCCACTAGCAATGCCCCTCAGGACAGCCTCTAACGGGTAGATCTGCCTTGAAGACCTTCCTCCTCTGCCTCCTTGGCTAATGGACTCCTCCAACAACTCAGCTTTGACCCAACCACGATGAATGAGTCAGAAGTGATTTGTCTTTGGAGCACACTAGCCTCCACTGTGGGGTGTTGAAGTCAGCTGGAATAGAGCATCAAAAGCTGAATGTTACATTTCAGTGGAAACATTTACAATTCAGAAAATTGATAAATGCTACAAAACAAGGCTTGGTTTATTGTTTTGTTGATTGTTGAGACTCAAGTGAAGTGCTTCTTGTATTCATTCCCTCTGCTCCCTGAAATGAGCTGGTTGCTAAATTTTTATTAGTCCATCCCCTCTGGCTTCTACTAGTAATGAACTGAGGAGACTCCCAACTCTCAAGCCCGCAAAAGATCTTTTTGAGTTCTCTACAGTGCAGGTAGTTAGCAAAACTATGAGAAGAAAGGATAATATTGTCTGACTTTATCCATAGAAAATAAGGCATATGAATCTAGAGTCAGGAGACCAGGGTGCAAACCTTGCCTCTGCTACTTGGAGAGGTGGAAAGAGTAGATTCGAAAGATTTGGGTTCAACTCCTCACCCAGATGCTCATTACCTGTGTGGCTCTGAGCCTCAGTTTCCTCAATTGTAAAATGGTGTTAGATTAGGACTAGGTGATCCCTAAAGTTCTTCTCACTTAAAAGTCAAAATATTCTATTTGCACAGACTTCTCAGCTACCTGAAAAGGAGAAGAAAGGAGTAGCCTTACTCCTCCTTCTAATGAAGCTGCAAAGTGGAAAGGCCCCCTTTTAACCACTTCAATTCCAGGTATTAGAGCGAAAGCTGAGAGGGACCTAAGATGGCATCTTGTCCAGTTCCTTCATTTTACAGATGAGAAAACTAAGGCCCACCAAGGGGAAAAGCCTCACTCAAAGCCATACAGGTGGTGAGGGGCAGAGCCAGTTTTTGAATCTCAGGCAAAATCCTATGAAAGACTACAGTTGTCTCAGTGAGTGGCTCCTTCCCCAGGGTCAGCTCTCCAGATGGTTAGGGGAAGTATGGAAAATGCAGCAACTGCCTGGATTATCACAGCTTTGCTGCTGCATCTGGCAACACTGCTTGCTGCTCGACCTTGAGCCAATTGTCCTATTCCTTGTCCGCCTCTCCATCCCTCCTCCATCCTTCCCCCAGCCCCTCTGGGTTTTTCCTTCTCCAAACTGCAGCAGAGGACTTGACTGTCTGCCATGCCTGGTCCACTCCCCTGCCTGGTGACCAGAGAGACCTGGAAGAGAAGCTGGGAGGTGGGGGCTTCAAGCCCTCAGGATGACTGTCCAGCAGGGATTCAAGATATTGTTACTGGAGGGCTTGAAATTTCCTGACAGCAGAATGAGTCTGGTGAAGGAAGAGTTTCATTTCCTTTGCTAACCTTCCACTGCAGTCTCCAGGGAAGATGCTTGAGTGACAAGCTCTAATTAAAGCCTCGGTGTAAGTCGTTGTACCAAGAGGATGCTGTAGTGCTAAATACATTGGCCATAAACCTTCCCCCTGTGATGGCTATAGAAACTCCTCCACAGGTCCACCACCCCTCTGATGAAAGGGGACTCTGGTCTTCCGGGGCCTTTGATCTGGATCATGTTTTCTCACTCTGGGATTCAACCCCACTCTCCTACCCCCGCCCCCTCCAGCTTGTCAATTTACTATTCCTGGTCTTTGTTACTCAATCAATCAACAAGCATTATTAAATGATTGATTGACTATTAAGGCTTCCTATGAGCCAGGCACAGAGCTAAGTACTGGTAGTATTAATAAAAGCAAAAACAAAAACAAAAACAAAAAAAACCTTGCTTTCAAGGACCTTACATTCTAAGAGAAGGCAATGTAAAAGGAAAATAAGAGGAGGCAATGTAAAAGGGGAGGGGGGAAAAAAGGAAGTACTTGGTTCTAGGGGATAGTTGGTGAATCCAGATGAATGAAGCCTATGGGAAATGAGATGGCTGGCCTGGGCACCCTCTTTAAATGGTGGTCCTACCTAAGAGAAACTCTCTACCCTCCAGTCAGAGGGAGAGGTGCCAGGGGCAGAGGGTACTTCCAAGGTCTGAGTTCCAGGGTTGAAGTGATCTTTCACATTGAAGAGGTTTTGGGGGTATGATGGAAAAATCCAGGGGCACGCAACCTGTGACACCCTGTTCCTACCTTTTTTAAAGCATGTTCCCAGCAAACACAATGGCAGCTAGGTGGTACAGTGGTTAGAGAACTGGGCTTGGAATCAGGAAGACTTTTTTAAACTTTTTAAACTTCATGAGTTTAAATCTGGCTTCAGACACTTCAAATGTGATCCTGGATAAGTCACTTAACCCCGTTTGCCTCAGTTTCCTCATCTGTAAAATGAGCTAGAAAAGGAAATGGCAACCCACTCCAGTATTTTTACCAAGAAAACCCCAAAATGGGGTCATGGAGAGTCGGACATGACTGAACAACAATAGATGTTATTCATAGATGTACATATTAAGTAAATCAAGGTTGGAAAGTGGATGGTGACTTCCCAGATTAGCTCCACCTGGTTCTCAGCAGGCTGCATGGTTCTTTAGTATAGAGGTGACTACAGGTTTGTTAATTTACCAGTCACACCAAGAAAGTTTCCATTTATTTTATTTTATTTTTCTTATGTTTCATCTACCCTTGAAATGGTAAACTCTCCAAGGACAGTGACGTTCCTTTCTCTGGTGTCCTCTCTATATGCTCAGTAGAGGGTGCTGCTCATCTGGTTCTTGTGTGTTTCTGTCCAGATTATTTCATCTCTATTAGTTCTCAAGATATTAAGATCATAGGACTGGAATTAGGATATAGGGCTGGAAGAGACTTTTGAAGTCAGCTAGTCCAACCTCCTCATTTTATAGTTGAGGAAAACTGATACCCAGAAGTATTGAGAGACTTATCCAAGGTCATACAAGTAGTGTCTGAGTTAGGATTTGAACTCAGGTCCCCTAACTCTTAACTTCGTATTTCTCCTGAATCATGCTGCAGAGGACTGAGAAGGCATGGTGTAGTGGAAATAGCACTGAACCTGAGTATCTGGAAACCTGACTTTTACCTCTTAGCATTTCTACCTATTTATTACCTGCATGACTCTGGGTAAATCACTTGGTTTCTTCAACTGTAAAATGATGGTGGTAATATTTCCCCAGTTTCCCCCCTCTGCATTATTATTTGGTAAGCACTGTACAAGCATATTTTTTTAATATTCTGTTCTTTGATGAGGCACTTGACTCCATGCTATTAGGCTTCATTATAGATAAGAAAGAGCTGGGTGGTAAGAGCCCTGGGTTCTATGTCTGGCACCCACAAATAGTAAGGAGAGTTAGGATTTGAACCCAGGTTCCTTGATACTAACTGGAGTATTCATTGTCACTATGTCATCCATGCATTGATTTGTAAAATAAAGGGGAGCCAGGTATCCCCGAACAATGAGGTTCTTTGTCCTAGAATTCTCCATGCTAAATCTGTGGGGTTTTGGAGGCAGTGGGGATGGTGATGATGATGATGAAGGCAACTGTAACAGTAGTGATGACCTTCTCAAACCCAACAGCTGTGTTGGGTTCCATGAGACACAATATATTCGGGGTGAGTTTCTCAGGGCTTTTTTTCTTCCACCTTCTGGAGACCCCGGGGAGCAGGGCTGCTCTATCATAAATCCTCAGAGAAGCCAGCATCCCCTAGAGCGGAGCCCTTACCTTTAGCGTGACAACAATTTTATCCGAGCCCCTGGGAAACAGAGAGATTTTTAAGATGAGTATGTCAGCCGGGGTCAGTTTCCACTCGGCTATCACTCCAAGCTGTCAGAAGGAGAGAAGTTTCCTCTGTCCAGCGGGAGCCCATCAATCACTCCCGACAGCCCCTAATCAGACAGAGAGAGCCCATGCCGGGGTGCTGCTGAGAGAGATGAAGTGGTGGGGATTATATTATTGTGCAAGCTGGACAAATAATTTCAGATGGGAGTTCTAAATCCACAAACAAAGTCTTATGTGACTCGCTCTTAAGGTCTTGCCTGAAGCATCTCATCTCCCAGCCTCTCCTATTTCTGCGTCCATCCTTCCTTCAGCATTTTCAGAGGATTTTTCTGAGATCCCTGGCAGAGGGGGTAAATACTGATGGGTCCTTAATTGGTTCCACTAAGAGCCATAACTAGGTCAAGGCCAACAGGTCTTTGCCTCAGGGTGGAAAATTTAGAGGACAGCAACAGCAGTACCTAGGGCAAGTGATCTTCCTTATCTGTCAGTTCCTGACGTGGGTTTCTGCTCCTGGACTGTGACTGAATCAGATGGCAAAGTGGATCCAGTGTGACACTTGGAGTCAGAAAGACTTGAGTTCAAATCTGGCCTTAGATACTTTACTAGTTCTGTGATTCAGCCTCTCCTGCTCTCAGATTCTTGATCTGTAAAATGGAAATAGTAATAATACCTACCTCACAGGGTCACTGGGAGGATCAAATGAGATGACTGATGTAAAATGCTTTGCATACCTTAAAGCATTATATAAAGGCTACCTAGCATTGCTATTATTAATTTCTCCCCCACAGTAGCTTAGAAACTGTGGTATATTGGGCTTGGCTTCCTTTCTGCCCTTCTTCCCTACCCTCCTCCCCTCCCAACATGCCAGGTAAATTTATCTGTTCTCTCACTTTCCAAACTCTGCTTTCCCAGAATCAAAAAATCCCTAGTTGTGACTTTGGTCCCATGACCCACAAAAAGGTAGGAGATACATGGAAAGAAGGTTTCATCCCAGAGCTCTCCCATGATTGAATTTATTTACATAGGGTCTCATCTGGACTGTTTCCCCAAATTGCTTTTGGGTCACTTTTGGGTTGGGTTGCTTCTGCTTCAGATTTTAAAGCAGGCCTATACAGCAGACAGCCCACAGGCTGCTTTATGCAAGTCCCTCAGCAAAACTGACTATGGGAAGTTCCCTTAGGGTAGGCCTGCACAAAATATCGCCTGAAGGCTGCTTGCAACCTGCCAAAGGATTTTGGGTGGCCCACAAAAAATGTAGAGGATGTAAAACAGGCCTACACAACATACAGCCCATGAACCAATGTTGTGCAAGTCTGTTCTAGAGGTATCAGTGTGGGTCCACACTTCTAGCACTATAACTTTCGAGCCCGCACCCGTATGTCCCATTAACAGTTAGCCAATAGAAACAGTTAGCTATTAGCAAAGTTATTTACTAAGATCTCATAGTAAAACAATAGCCATAAAACATTTTCTCTGGGAACCCAGGATGCACTCATCAATACACACAACATTCATGGGAAAAGTGAGAACAAACTTAGAATATGATAACGAGACTCTACGTTAAAGATACTTATTTGTCAAAGACAATGCATAACTCTTATTACTGCTAGACCCAGAAGTCCTTTTTCTCTTTCAGAGTCCTCATGAAATTTCCTTTGGGCACTGTATCTCTTTGGGGCCAGCTACTCAGCTGAGTTCCCAGGTCTGTTCCTTTGTAGAATCTAATGTTCTCCTCCACTGCCAGGGGTCATACCCCTAAGTGCTCAGTGGTTAAACTCTTGGATACAACACTGTTTTGGTCTGTACTTCTTCCCTTCCCCTTCTAGGGAGGAGGGGAAGGAGAAACTATCTTGGCCAGACTCAGGTAAGAAATTAAAATATAGCATATGCCCTATAGCAGGATATAGCACCCTTACAGTTTCTCTGGTGCTCCTCCTTCTTGAGTTACAAGTTCAGAGACTCATTGGACCATAGATGTAGAGCTAAAGGAGACCTCAGAGGCCATAGATCCTTTCATTTTACAGAAGAGGAAACTGAGGCTCAGGGACGGTAAGTGACTTGCCCAAAGTCACAGAAGTAATAAATGTAAGTGGTAAGGTTTCAGTCCCAGATCTTTGACACTAGGCTAAGTGATCTTCCTGCTTTGCTAAGCTATGATCCCTCAGTCCTTTTAGAAATGACAAACTGCCTTCCCTAGGTACTTGTTAATCATTGGAAGGGCGGATGAGGTTGAGGAAGGTGTAAACTTGGTCACTCAGGAACTCTGTCTAAAGCTGCTTTTAAGCCTACCTGCCCATTTTCCTCTTTATAGCCGCTGCTAAATGTTAATAATTAACACTGATTTATACCACCTAGGTGTCAAATTCAGCCGATTTCAGCAAATACAGTAAATTATTATATCTGTTATAGTAATGGGGCAGCTAAGTGGCACAGTGGATAGAGTTCAGGCTTAGAGTCAGGAAGACTCCTCTTCCTGAGTTCAAATTTAGCCTCAGATATTCCTAGCTGAGTGACCCTGGGCAAATCACTTAACCCTGTTTACCTCACTTTCCTCATCTGTAAAATGAGCTAGAGAAGGAAATGGCAAACTACTCCAGTGTCTTTGCCAAGAAAATCTCAAGTGAGCTTGTGGAGTCAGATATAACTGAAAATGACTGAATGACAGCAAATTGTAGTAGTGCTTATACATATGTGTGCATATATATATATATACACTCACATATACACATATGTATATATGTGTGTGTACACACACACACACACACACACACACACACACATTCTCATGGTTGACATGAGCAGGCTTATCACGTTACCAAAAAAAAGAAAAGGAATTTCATAAGAGAAATGATATAGAGGATGTCATCAGAGGGATGGATGAATGGAGAAAAACAGTGGACCAATTAGAACCTAATGAGAAGAAGGAATAATTGCTAGAGGGCCTAGGTGTTCCACTGGCATCTACGTAATATCATGACAATAGAGAAAAAAACCCTCTCCCATTACACACACACACACATTCACACGCATTGAGTGGCTCCATTGTGGTACACCTATGGCTTGGCATTGATGAATGGGAATCTCTTCAGATGGGGAGAAACGCAGAGGTTGCAATTTGCATCACAGGAGGGAATGTTCACCTCGATAAGAGGACAGATCCACTGGGGCACCAGCTTACTGGAGTCCAGAACTCATCTTTACCTAATGCTTTCAGGTTAACAAAGCACTCTTTCTACAACAAAGCAAGTCAAGTCAAGAAGCATTTATTAATCACCTACTACATGTCAGGCACTATGCTAAGTACTGAGGGTGAAAAGAATGATTAAAACTGTCCCTCCCTTTAGGGAGCACACTATCTAATGGGAGACACAGCATGGAAATAACGAGGTACAAACCAGATATCCAAACCAGAATCTGGTCAGGGAGATATTACAAATACTTTAACAGAATTAAGAGTTGCAAGAGATCTCAGTGACTATCTAGTCCAACTGATCCCCTCCTCTCCCTTTTGCATTTGGATTCTGAGGACCAAGCTCTGCCACTTTACTGTGTGGTCTTTGATAAATCATTTCCTATGTCTGAGGTCACTCAATCTTTCCTTGAAGATTTCCAAGGAAGAGAAACTCACAATCTCCTTAGATAGCCCATTCCTCTCTGGGACAGCTCTAATTAGTAAGAAGATCTCTTTTATAAAAGGCTCTTTACAACATCTATCTATTGTTCCTGATCATATCCTCTGGAAACAAACAGAAACAGGTTTCCTCCACATGACATCCTTCCAATGTGTGAAGACAACTTGCATGTCCTTCCTAAGCCTTCTCTCTGGTAAACATCCCAGGTTACTTTGAGTACTCCACAAATGACATAGACTCAAGGATCTTCACTACCTTCATTATCCTCCCCTGAATATTCTCCAGTCTGTTAATGTCTCTTAAATTACAATTCCCAGAAGTGAACACAACACTCCAGATGTGGTCTGACCAGGCTAGAGGACAGAGGAACAATCATTTACTTATTCATAAAATAAGAAATTTCCTTATTGGGCTGCATTAAGGGAATATGAGGTCATGAATTTTCTTTGCCACCATATCATACTCTTCACAGTGAACTTGTGGGCTATTAAATAACTTTTAAAAATTGTTTGTGTTTGCCTTCCAAACCTTTTCCAAATAAACTTGATTTTTTTGAACCCATGTGGGACTTTACATTTATCCTTATTGAGTTTCATCTTATTTGGTTCAGACCAATGCTTGAACCTGTCAAGATCTTTTGGCTTTTCCCCCTCATTTAACAGTATTTTTTCCAATTGCATGTAAAGATAGTTTTCAACACTCATTTTTTATAAGATTTTGAATTCCAAAATTTTTTCTTCCTCCCTTCCTTCCCCCCTCCCCAAAATGGCATGCAATCTGATACAGGCTATATACGTACAATCCTATTAGAAGTATTTTCACATTAGTCATGTTGTGAAAGAGGAATCAAAACAAAATGGAAAAACAAGGAGAAAGAAAAGAAAGACAAAATAGTATGCTTTGATCTGCATTCATACTCCATAGCTCTTTCTCTGTATGTGGATAGCACTTTCCATCATGCGTCTTTTGAAATTGTCTTAGATCCTTGTATTGCTGAGAGCTAAGTCGATCAAAGCTGGACATTGCACAATGTTTCTGTTACTATGTATGATGTTTTCCTGGCTCTGCTGACTTCACTCAGCGTCAGTTCATGTAAGTCTTTCCAGGTTTTTCTGAAATCCACTTGCTCATCATTTCTTATAGTATGATAGTATTACATTATATTCATATACCACAACTTGTTCAGCCATTCCCCAGTTGATGGGCATCCTCTCAATTTCCATTTCTTGGCCACCACAAAAAGAGCTGTTATAAATATTTTTGTACATGTGGGTCTTTTCCTTTTTTCATGATCTCTTTGGAATTCAAACCTAGTAGTGGTGTTGCTGGATCCAAGGGTATGCAGAGTTTTATAGTCCTTTGGGTCTAGGATCAAATTGTTCTCCAGAATGATTGGATCAGTTCACAACTCTACCAACAGTTCATCAACGTTCCAATTTTCCCACATTGTTTCCAACATTTATCATTTTTCTTTTTTTTTTTGGTCATATTAGCCAATCTGATAAGTGTGAGGTGATACCTCTGAGTTGTTTTAATTTGCATTTTTCCAATCAGTAGTGATTTAGAGCATTTTCATATGATGATAGCTTTAATTTCTTCATCTGAAAGCTTCCTGTTCATATCCTTGGACCATTTCTCAATTAGGGAATGACCTGTATTTTTATAAATTTAATTCAATCCTCTATATATTTTAGAAATTAGGCCGTTCTCAGAGACATTGGCTCTAAAAATTGTTTGCAAGCTTTTTGCTTCCCTTTTAACTTTGGTTGCACCAAGATCTTTTTGGAAGGAAGGAAGGACAGAAAGAAAGTAGCATTTACTAGGCACCCATTATGTGCTCCTTTCTTTGGAGTGCAGTATTTCACTATCATGTTTCCAAGTGGCTTCTTATTTACTACTATTTATATAGCTCTTTAAGGTTTGCAAAATGCTTTACAAATACTGCTTGATCCCCATAATAACCCTCGGAGGTAGGTGCTGTTATCCCCATTTTTGTACTTAAGGAAACTGAAGCAAAGCTTAAGTGACTTGCTTAAGGTCATGCTGCTAGTAAATCTCCAAGACCACATTTGATCTCAGATCTTTCCTGACTCTAGGTTCAATGTTCTATCCAGTCTGCAGCCTAGCTGCCTTTTGGGATCCTGACTTCATCATCCAGCATGTTAGCTACATCTTCCAGCTTTGTGTCATCTGCAAGCTTGATAGACATGACATTTATTCCTTTATTGATAAAAATGTTAAACAATCCAAGATAGAGCACAGTCCCTGTGACCCCCCACTGGACATCTCCCATCAGGTTGGTATTGAACCATTCGTTACAACAGCTATTTTTTTTGAGCACAAGCTTTCAGTCACTTCTGTCAACCAAAGCACATCCTGAATACATCTAAACGTACTCTTGTGTAGCCCAAATCACTTCATATTTCATTTTCTTTTTAGATTTTCTTTTTTTTTAACTTAACTCAGAAAAAAAGCATTTCTGTGCCCACAGCGAAACCCAAATCTCCATATTTTCCATAATAGTAGTAGGAACAACTTTATCAAATGCTCTGCTAAAATTTAGGTAAACTATTCTACAGCATTCTCCTTATTTATTTAACCTAATTTAACAGTATAGCAACCCTTTCAGAAGAGGACATAGGGTTCATCTGGCATGATCTCATCTCAGGGAACACATGTTGGTTCTTTGCAAATATGCTTACTCTTCTAGATGTCAACTATCTCTTTCTTATTCCAGATGGGCAAACTGAGTCTTAGTGACTTGGGAAGTGACTTGCTCTCAGTATTACCAAGTTAGTAAGCTTCAGAGTGGAATTCAAAACTAGATTTCCTGACTAATGCCTCTTTGTCAGGAAGACATACCCCAAGAGCTCTTGGCAGCAATATTGTGAAATATTTTACTCTTTCATTCAAAAAGCTTTAATTAAATGCTTACTATGTTCTAGACAAAGGGTATGACACAAAGATGACAATGAGATAGACCCCACCCTCTGAGGCATTCTGTTGGTAGAGGTAGAAGGTGGGACAATTTATACCCAGAAAAGTAAATACAAGGTATATACTAAATAACCTGGAGCCTGGGAGATAGGTTAGCAGCTAGGGGGCTAGCATTTATATAACTTTTTAAGGTTTAAGGCACTTTACAAATATTATCTCCCTCACTCAAAATAAAGTCAAGTGCAAGTCATGCCATCATTTCTCTGATGGCATGGTCTTCTTCAGCAACGAAGGACGAACACGCATCTCAGTTGATCTTCACAACCACCTTCAGGGGTATTATTATTTGTCACAGCTAGGGGGTACGGGGCCTTAAGTCAGGAAGACTTTGAGTACAAATGTGACCACAGACCCTTTTTAGTTGTCTGACCCTGGATAAGTCACTTAACCCTGTTTGCCTCAGTTTCCTCATCTGGAAAATGAGTTGGAGAAGGAAATGGCAAATCACTCTAGTATCTCTGCCAAGAAAACTTCAAATGGGGTCATTAAGAGTCAGATACAACTGAACAACAATTATTATCATCCCCAATTTACAGATAAAGAAACTGAAACAGATAGAAATTACATGATTTGATCAATTAGCATCTGAAGTTGGATTTGAAATTAGGTCTTTCCTGTGAGCAGAATCTGGAAAACACAGTGACAACACCATGGTGTGATGACTGACTTTAAGGATAGACTTAGCTCTTCTCATAAATGCAAGGATCTAAGACAATTCCAAAAGACCCAGGAGGGAAAAGGTTATCTACACCCAGAAAAAGAACTATGGGGTCTGAATGTAGATGAAAGCATACTGTTTTTCCTTTTTTGGGGAGGGAGGTTGATTTTTTTCTTTCCGCTTTTGGTTTTCCCCTTTTGTTCCAGTTCTTTACAACATGACTAATGTGGAAATGTGTTTAATATTTTTGTATCTATATGGCCTATATCAGATTGTACACTGTCTTGGGAAGGAGGGAGAGGAAGGAGGGGGAGGAAATTTAAAACTCAAAATCTTATAAAAGTGAATGTTGAAAAGAAAAATAAATAAATATTTTTTTTAAAAAAGAAATTACATCTTTCCTGATTCCAAGTTCAATGCTCTATCCATTACACCCCCTCACCAATGTGAGTTTTGTAGAAGACTAAGTATTCTAGGAGGCAGAGAAGAGGAGTGAGTGCCTTCTAGGAAAGGGGGAGAGCCTATGTAAAGGAATGAAAATGGGAGAGAGACTCTTCTGTACAGTAAACAGCAAATAGGCCAGTTTGGAGCATAGAATGATAGAGATGAAAGAGAATGAAGGAAAATGATATGTAGGCAAGAGTCAGATTGCAGAGGGATTTCCATGCCAAAAAGAGGAAGTAATAATTGATCATAGAGGCATGGGGGAGTCACTGGGACCTCTGGTATCAGAGGAATGACAATAAAACCTGTTCTTTAGGAATATCACTATGGCAGCTGTGCAGAGATTGTATTGGAGTAAGGAAAGACTGGAGGAAGAGAGATCAAATATGAGAATATGGCAATAGTCTAGGTGATGAGGGCCTGAATGAGGGTGATGGCATGAAGAGGAGACAGGTGGAAGAGTTATTAGTGAAGTACACCATTGATAAGACTTAGCAACTGAACAGATAGGAAGGTGAGTAAGAGTGATGTTCTGAGAATGAGTCTAAAGTTGTAAACTGGGAAGAAGGGAATGATGGTGGTACTCTCAACCAAAAAAGGGAGATTGGGAAGGAGGTAGAAGGACAATGCATTCTATTTTGGCCAAGTTGAGTTTGAGGTACCTATAGAACATCTAAGTAGAGATGTCTAGTAGGTAGTTGGGGTTGTATGATGGGAGCTCAGGAGAGAGGTTAGCACTGGATATATAGATCTGGCACTCATCTGCATAGAAATGATAGTTGAATCCATAAGAATTGATGAGAATACCAAGAGTATAAAGAAAGAAGAGGGCCCAGGGTGGAATCCTGGGAATACCCCTGAATAAATGGTGGGACATAGATGATGGTTCAGCAAAGGAGACTGAAAACCAACAGCCAGACAAGAAAGAGAAGACTCAAAAAAGAGAAGTGTTATGAAAAGTCAGGGAGGAGGAGGCTTTTGAAGGGTGGGACTCTCAACAGTGTCAAATACTGTGCAGAGTTCAAGAAGGATGAGGATTGAGAAAAAACAGTGGATTTGACAATCATTAGATCATTGGAAATCCTGAAGAAGAAAGCAGTTTCAGTTGAATGATGAAATGGGAAACCAGATGTAAGACACAGGATGAAAAAGTAGAGTTAATATCCAAAACACAACTTTTGATTTTCTCTCTCAATCCTTCCCCTCTCCTGGACCTCCCTAACTAATAAAAACAATCCCACAATAACCAAAGATTTTGGACAGATTCATAAAGGTGGAGCTACATAGTCTTGCTCACCTACATTTTATTGTGAAAGAAGACACATCCAACATTAGTGAGATTAGGGCTTTGGTCAGGATCATTTATGTGGAAGGACAACATATTATGATGGAAAGAGTTCTGGACTTGGAGTCTGGACCTGGGCTCAAATCTCTGCTTGGACGCTAGTACATGAATCACTTTCCTTTTCTGAGTCTTATTTTCCTTACTTGTGAA
The DNA here is from genome assembly GCF_028372415.1 of Notamacropus eugenii. NCBI lineage: Eukaryota > Metazoa > Chordata > Mammalia > Diprotodontia > Macropodidae > Notamacropus > Notamacropus eugenii. The sequence continues at coordinate 370,002,739 of NC_092873.1, read as the reverse complement.
ATGGGTATAATAAGGTAGGTACTACTTATCTCCCAGGTAAAGTGTTCTGTAGACCTTAAAGTGCTATCAATTTGGACTTTAGAATGTAGCTAAACTGTAAAAAAGCCTTTTGAGCTATATCAATCTAGCAATGAACATTTTTTAAAGCATTGTTCTAGACCCTCTTTTAGGCACTCTGGATTCAAAGGTAAAAGTTTCTGCCCCCAAGGAGTCCTTATTCTATAAGAGGAAACAACACATATATATGGAGGCATATACAAAATATGTGAATGCTCCAGGCAAGTTGCATTTAGACATATATATCTTACATGGACACACACACACTTTACATATACAACATAAATATAAGGTGATGGGCGTGGGGTAGGGTCCCAGCATCTGGACTGGCCAGTGAAAAAAAGTATCTTGGATAGATGGCGTTTGAACTGAGTCTTGAGAAAGATGTCAGATTCCAGGAGGTAGAGGTGAAGAGGGGAGCGCATTCAAGTATGGGGCACGGCGTATACAAAGGCACCGGGACTGGGGATGGAGTATCATGCATGAGGTCAAGAAAGAAGACCAGTTGGGTGGAACCCTAGGGAGCATGAAGGGAAGTACCAAGGCACATTCTTTACCACTTTTCTTCATTTCCCCAATATCTCTGCCAAAACAAGCTAAAATTCTCAGTTGAGTTTTCAAAGAAGTCTGTAGTTACTGAACCCTAATGGTTTTCCTATTTGAATTCTGAGGGTTTTTTTTAATCATTAATTTTATTGCCTTTGATTTGATTTGATGTCTTCGTTGTACTCCTTGATATTTTACTATAGACACCTCCTTAATGCCTTGTCTAACACCTTAGACACTTTTAAGAAGACCTCAGTCCTTTTCCTATTAGAGCTCAGAGTTCTCTAGAAAAGATCCAAATTATTTACTCTTCAACTCCTGTGAATAACAAGGCCTGAGGAGGAAGTGCATGAAAACCTTTACTCCTCAAGTGAGCCCTCCCTGCCAAATCGCCATTTGAGTCAGCCTTCTGTTGCTGGGTTCTGTGTGTGTGTGTGTGTGTGTGTGTGTGTGTGTGTGTGTGTGTGTGTGTGTGTGTGTGTGTGTGTATGGAGTGATGCCAATGCTTTGAACTTTTTTGTTGTTGAGTCATTTCAGTTGTGTCTGACTTTTTGTGATCCCATCTTGGGTTTTCTAGGCAAAGATACTGGAGTGGTTTGTCATTGATCCTAGATGGTTTTGATATTTCTCTGAATGGGAGCAGGAATGACCAGAGACACACTGGACTCTTTGCCCACTGACTTAAGGGGTAGATGGAATGTGTATATCAGTGTATGTGTGTAGGGAGAGCCCAACAAGGCAGGCTGGGAGTCTCCTTTGATCATTGTACTTCAAATTCTTGGCTATTTGCCTTCAAAAAGTCATTTGCCTTCTCTGTAAAGTTAAAGGTATTAGACTGGAGGACCTCTGGAATTTGGAGGACTTAACCCTGTCTAGTCAGGAATTCTTGACTCCAGAGGGTGATTCCTGAGGTCATGCTTGGTAAATCTTTCAGTGTTGGCACACACTGTATCAGGTTGGCTGTTCTAGCCATACTTCACCTTATTCCCCCAATATCTTTTCATCAGAAGGGGCCTTGCTCCCCTCTACAATTCATAATTAAATTAACCCTGTCATTGTTTTCTTTTTACTATTCACTTAAAATTTTTTTTTGATTTCTGAATGTTCTTCCTCTCTTCTTTCCCTTTCCTCTCCCTGGATAGTAAGGAATTTGACATAGGTTCTATACATGCTATCACTGCTTTTTGGAAGGGTGTATCTATCTACACCCTCCCCACCATGACATCACTCACTATCCCTGTAACTTTCCAAACCAAAATATCCTTCCTTTCCCCTACTTCAATCCATCCTCTGTTCAGCTGTCAAAGTGACCTTACCAAAGCACAGGTCTGATCTTGTTACTTTCTCACTCAAAAATACTCCATTGGCTCCTATCACCTCAAGGATCAAGTAATAAAATCTTGTTTGGTGGTCAAAGCCTTTCCTAACCCGGCTTCCTCATTTCCACCTTTCCAGTTTTCTCATACCTTACACCCCATCTCCCTTCATCTCATTCACAATACAAGACAGTCCATCTCCTGACTCTGAGCATTTCCCTGGGCTGTCTCCCGTGCCTGAATGTTCTCCCTACACATGTCCACCTTTGGATGAAAATCCCACCTTCCACAAGAAGCTTTTCCTGATCCCTTTAATTCTAGAAAATTATAGTTTCTAATTAGAAATGTTGATTATTTATCCTGTACATGGATTGTTTGTACAGTTATTTGCTTATTGTCTCCCATTAGATGATGAACTCCTTGAGAGGAGACATTGTCTTTTGTCTCTCTTTGCTTCTCCAGCTCTTAGTACCACAAATTGTTCAGCCATCCCCCAACTGATTCCCCTTGCTGTCTAGGTCTTTGCCATTACAAAGAAAGATGCTATAAGTATTTGGTACCCATGGGCCCTCTTCCTCTTTACTTGCTCTTTGGAGTATAGACCCATAGTTGTAATGCTGGGTCAAGGTGTGCACCATCTGACTTTTGGGAGATAGTTCCAAATTGCATTCATGATTTCTTCCTGACTTTTCTGCAAAGGCTGGGAAAAGCTATAAAGGCTTTAGGCTAAGAAAGCATATCACATTTTGCTCTTCATTAAGGAGAGCTAGCCAAGGAATTCACCTGAACCAGAAAGTAGAGGTGGCAGAGACTGAAGCCAAGCAGTATCCATTGAAGGATGTGGTGAAATAGTATCTAGCTCGCCAAAAAAAACTTAGTGGACATAGGGCTGTGCCATCACTAGAAATCTTAAGTGCAACTCTGCAGTGTTGGAGGTGTGGGTCACCGCTCCACAAGAGTAGCCAGGCTACATACATGTGCCCCGGCTACATTTGTCCCCATCTATCCATATACCCTTTGTCATGTGTTAACAAGCATATGCACCGTGATCATGCCTTGAACATACATGTTCCTTATGAATGTGCCTCTCCATATTTGTTCTTTACATGTGTTTACTCTTCTTAGTATAGGAATATGTGCAGAATATTGTGGGTTTGTGACAGCAAAATTTTGCTAGTAATTTTCTTACTATGTCATATTATTCAATGCTTTTACTTTTAACTAATTGTGTCCTCTAGCTAAATATCAGAGGGTTGGTTTTAGGCCAAGAATTCTTAACGTTATTGTATTGTAAAACTTTTTGGCAGTCTTGGTGAAGCCTATGGACCCCTTCTCATTTTATTTTTAAAAATTTATTTAGTATTTATTTTTTCCAGTTCCATGCAAAAACAATTTTAACATTTCTTTTTAAAACTTTCAGTTTCAAATTCTCTCCCTTCCTCCTTCCCCATGGAGAAGATAAGCAATTTAATATATGCTATACATGTGTAGTCATGTAAAACATTTCCATATTAGTCATGTTGTAAAAGAAAATATAGACCAAATTTTTTTTTAAAACCTCAAGAAAAAAATATAGTAAAAAAAAAGGTATGCTTTGATCTGTATTCAGACACCATCAGTTCTTTCTCTGGGAATGGATAGCATTTTTCATCATAAGTCCTTCAGAATTATCTTGGATCATTGTACTGCTGAGAATAGCTAAGTCTTCACAGCTGATCATCCTACAATGTTGTTGTTACTTTGCACACAGTAGATTTCACTTTGCTTCAGCTCATGCAAGTCTTTCCAGGTTTTTCTGAGAGCATCATGCTCATCATTTCTTATTACACAATAATATTCCATCATAATCATATGCCACGACTTTTATTTTATGCTGATAGCAACAATCCAAAGTGCCTTTATGATTCCCTGATAGCTATTTATGGACCAAAAAGTTATGGTGCATCACAACTATCCAGTGCTGATGGAGCCACATTGATTAGTGATAAGGACATGATCCTAGAGAGATGGGCTGAACACTTCCATAGGGTTCTCAACAGATCATCATCAATCAATGCTGAGGCCATTGACCGTTTACCTCAGGTTGAAGTCAATCCCTCCTTAGCTGAACTTCCAACTGAAGAAGAAGTTTTGAGGGCCATTAGGCTCCTTTCATGTGGCACAGCACCTGGTGCTGATTCTATTCCAGCTGAGATTTACAATGTAGGGGAACCATTGCTCCTACAAAAGCTGATTGAAATTTTCCAGGTTATATGGCAAGAGGAAGTTATCTCCCAGGAGTTCAAGGATGTCTCCATTGTCCATCTCCAAAAAAGTAAAGGGAATAGGTTGTCCTGTGACAATCACAGGGGGGCCTCTCTGTTAATCATTGCTGGCAAAATCCTTGCTAGAGTCCTCCTTAATGGGCTGATCCTTCACCTGGAAGATGGTCATATACCTGAGAGCCAATGTGGTTTCAAAAAGGCTGAGGAATAGTAGATATAGTGTTTGCTGCCCAACAACTGCAGGAGAAATGCCAGGAGCAGAACAGAGGTCTGTACACAATGTTTGTAGATCTGATCAAGGCCTTGGACACTGTTAGTCATGAGGGCTTATGGAAACTTGTCAAAATTTGGCTGCCCAGAGAAGTTTATCAGTATTGTACATCAATTTCATGATGGCATGTTTGCCTGGGTTTTAGATAGTGGACAATGCTCTTGTGCCTTCTCAGTCACCAATGGAGTGGAACAGGGCGGTGTGCTTGTACCCACGCTTTTTAGCATGATATTTTCAGCCATGTTGACAAATGCTTTCAATGAATATGAACATGAACATGAGAATGAGCATCAAGGTCAACTACTGTACTGATAGTAAGTTCTTCAATTTGAAAAGGCTACAAGCCATGACTAAAGTGGAGGGAGTGCTGGTGCATGATTTTGTTTGCAGATGATTGTACACTCAATGCAGCCTCTGAAGCTGAGATGCAACAAAGTATCGATCAATGCTCTGCTGCCTATACTAATTTTGGCCTAATAATTAACACCAAGAAAACACAGGTACTCCATCAGGCAGCATCATACCATCCATACATGGAACCATGTATTACAACAAATGGAGAAGTTTTGAATGCTGTGGGATAAGTTCACTTACCTTGGTAGTGTACTTTCCAGGGATGTACACATTGACAATGAGGTTGATGCACACATTGCCAGAGCTAGCTCAGTGTTTGAGAGGCTCCAAAGAAAAGTTTGGGAGAGAAGAGGTATTAGACTGACTACCAGACTGCAGGTCTACAGAGCCATTGTGTGTTGACCTCATTGTTGTATGCTTGTGAAACATGGACAGTCTACCAGAGCCATGCCAGGAAACTGAATTGCTTCCATTTGAACTGTCTTAGGAAGATTCTGAGGATCACCTGGCAGGATAAGGTACCAGACACTGAAGTCCTTGATTGAGCTGAACTGCCAAGCATTCAAACCACACTTCAGAGAGTGCAACTCTGATGGGCTGGCCACGTTGTTCGAATACAAAATTTGCTTGCCAGAAAGACTATTTTATGGAGAACTCTCATGGGGCAGGTGATCACACGGTGGTCAGAAAAAGCAATAAAAGGACACTCTGAAGGTCTCTCTCAAGAACTCTGGATTTGACTGTGCAATATGGAAGACATTGGCACAGAACTGCTCAGCATGGCATGCCCACATCAGAAAGGGTGCTGTGCTCTATGAGAAAAGCAGAATTGAGACAGAACAAAGTAAACACAGAATGCGCAAATTTGGATTATCCACCCCAAAACTTCATACAGACTATCTGTGCCCAACCTGTGGTAGAGCATTCCCAACTCCTATTGGTCTGATCAGCCACAGTTGGACACACTGAAATTTCACTTTATCATGGTGATGTCATTTTGGTCCTCTTTGAAAACAAAGGACAACAACCATGCCACCACTTATTCAGCCGTTCCTCAACTAATGGGCATCCCTTCAATTTCCAGTTCTTTGCCACCAGAAAAGTGCTGCTATATTTTTGTATGTAGTAGTGCTTTTCTTTTTGTTTTTTATCTCTTTTGAGATACAGACCTAGTAGTGGTATTGCTGGGTGGAAGGGTATGTATGGTGTTATATCCCTTTGGGCATAGTTTGAAATTGTTCTACAGAATGGTTGAATCAGTTCACAACTCCACCAACAGTACATTAATGTCTCATTTTTTCTACATTCCCTTCAACATTTGTCATTTTCCTTTTCTGTCCTATTAACTAATCTAATAGGTATGAGGTAGTACCTCAGAAATTATTTTGATTTGCATTTTCCAATCAATAGTGAGCTAGATAGCGTGTATGGTTATATGGTTATATGATAGCTTTGTCATATGGTTATAGATAGTTTTGATTGCTTCGTCTAAAAATTGTTTATATCTTTTGGTCATTTATCAATTGGGGAATGGTTCTTAATTTTATCAGTTTAACTCAGTTCTCTATATGTTTGAAAAATGAGGCCTTTATCAGAGAAACTTGCTTCAAAGTTTTTTTTTAGTTACTATTGCTAACTGTATTTTCCTCCATCCTATCCCCTCTGTTTATCCTATTGTCTCTCTCCTTTCACCCTGTCCCTCTTCAAACCAGTTGTGATGAGAGTAAGGTTCACTCACTCCTTGTCACATCTCCTGTCTTCCCCTCCATGGCAAAATGGGTTTCTTACTTCTTTAATGTGAGATAATTTATCCCATTCTACCTCTCCCTTTCCCTTTCTCCCAATATATTCCTCTTTCACTCCTTAATTTGATTTTTTAGATCATCCCTTCATATTCAACTCACACCTATGCCCTTTGTCTATGTATGTTCCTTCTAACTATACTAATACTGAGAAAGATCTTATGAGTTACAAATATCATCTTCCCATGTAGGAATGTAAACAGTTGAAACTTATTAAGTCCCATATGATTTCCTTTTACTATTTAACGTTTTGTGCTTCTCTTGAGTCTTGTATTTGAAAGTCAAATTTTCTATTCAGTTCTGATATTTTCTTCAAGAATGCTTGTAAGTCCTCTATCTCATTGAATATCCATTTTTTTCCCTGAAGGATTATGCTTAGTTTTGCTGGGTATTTCTTGGTTATAATTCTAGCTCCTTTGCCTTCCTAAATGTCATATTCCAAGCCCTCTGATCCTTTAATATAGAAGATACTAAATCTTGTATTGGTCTGACTGTTGCTCCACAATATTTGAAGTGTTTCTTTCTGGATGCTTGCAATGTTTTCTCCTTGACCTGGCAGCTCTGTATTTTGACTATAATATTCCTGGCAGTTTTCATTTTGGGATCTCTTTCAAGAGGTGATTGGTAGAATCTTTCAATTTCTATTTTACCCTCTGGTTCTAGATTATCAGAGCAGTTTTCCTTGATAATTTCTTGAAAGATAATACCTAGGCTCTTTTTTTCAAAATCATAGCTTTCAGGTAGTCCAATAAGTCTTAAATTATCTCTCCTAGATCTATTTTCTAAGTCTGCTGTTTTTTTCAATGAGATATATCATATTGTCTTCCATTTTTTCATTCTTTTGATTTTGTTTTATTGTATATTGATTTCTCATTAAGTTGTTAACTTCCATTTACTCAACTCTAATTTTTAAGGAATTATTTTCTTCAGCAAACTTTTGGATCTCCTTTTCCATTTGGTCAATTTTACTTTTTAAAGAGATTTTTCCTTCAGTGAATTTTTGTGCCTCTTTTTCCATTTGGCCAATTCTGCTTTTCAAGGCATTCTTCACTTTGTTGGGTTTTTTGTACCTCTTTTATCATTTGTCTTAGTATGTTTTTTAAAATATTGTTTTCTTTGGCATTTTTGATGTCTCCTTTACCAAGCTGTTCATTTGTTTTTCATGATTTTCTTGCATCTCTCTCATTTCTCTTCCCAATTTTTGCTCTACTTTTCTTATTTGATTTTCAAATTCCTTTTTGAGCTCTTCCATGGCCTGAGACTAATTCATATTTTTCTCGGAGGCTTTGGATGTGGGAACTTTGACTTTGTTCTCTTCTTTTGAGTGTGTGTTTTGATCTTCCTTGTCACTGTAGTAACTTTCTATGGTCAGATTTTTTTTTTCTGTTGTTTGCTCATTTTCTTGGGTTATTTCTTGACTTTTAATGCCTTCTTAAAGTAGGGCTCTGCTTCCAGGGTGGAGGGCATACTATCCCAAGCTTCAGCAGTTTTGTGCAGCCATTTTCAGAGATTCTTCTAGGGACCTTTCAGTTTTCACTTCTCCCAAGATGGTATGATCTAAGGAGAGGTGTGTTTACTACACTGCTCTCGTCTGTGAGTGAGCAACAAGAACTCTTTTCTTCCCTGGAATTGTGATGAGGGTCCCTGTTCCACTGTGGTCACAAACTCTTGTGTGCTATTACACTTCCTCACCCTGGGACTGCCACCCAGGACTATGACCTGCATCCAACTATGGGCAAAAAAACAGAATCCTACATCAGTGCTAGCAAAGAGGCCCCTGTAATCTCCTCTGACCAATTGTTTGATTCCCTTACCATGGGTGGGCTAAGAGCTCTAGAGGTAGCTGCTCCCACTGCAGATTCAGTCACTCCCAAGACCTGCTCCTGCTCTTCTGGGGCTGAGTCTGTGCTGGTGAGGCCTGCACAGGACTATGCTCCACTCTCACCCAGATGCATCAGACATTTCCTACTGACCTTATGTGTTGTCTTTGGCTGGAAAATTATTTCATCCCATCCTTTTCTGGGTTCTGCTGCTTCAGGAATAGTTTTATGGCATTATTTATAGGTTTTTAGAGAAGTTTTGGGGAGAGCTCAAGAAAGTCACCGACTTTTCTCTGCCATCTTGGTTCCATCCTCCAGAATAATGTTTTTAAATACATAAAATAAAATATACAGGCTTGCAAAAGAAATCTATTATACTAAAAATTGTCATCAAAATATAAGAAGAAAATTTAGTGAATCCTAGGTTAAGAACCCATTTTACGGGATTTGGACCCACAAAGCACCTAGAACTTGGGGTATTTGTCCCTAGGGGACCCACTCTTTGAATTGGGGTAAGGGGAATGGAGTTGTGGGATTACATGAGAAAGGACAGAAAGGAGGCAAGTAGAATTGAAAAGGAAGATCAGTGAGAAATCCTAATAAGAAAACCTCCTTGTCTAAAGTGTACTGAAAGCATGGAGGCCTTAATTCTCCTCCATACTCCATAGAGCTGTCTATGCACAATTCAAGCCAGCTTCTGGTGACCATAAAGTGTTTAGGCCCAACCAGCTTTCCAGGGGGTGTGATGGACAACCACACACTATTGCTCCATTTCCTGGATGGAACCACCCACGGCACTGGAGGCCCTCTCTCCAAAGCAGGGGTGCTGGCGGCTTTATTATAAGTTTATTACATGCTAATTCAAGCAAATAAATTTGCCCCAGCTGTGAAGCAGAGGAGATTAATAAGCTCGAAGATTACTTTGCTGCTTTGATGAGTTTCTTGCACTGAGAAGAGTATATTTAGGGAGAGCAACTAGATTAGTCAAAACCCCCTTTAATTATTAGTGACACTGTGCAAACGGCTCTGTATGAGTGGAATACCAACTACTTAACTCCCTGACCTTCCCATTCAAATAAACACATCTTATTACAGCAACATGCCTTGCCCGTCAACGTACCACATCATCAGCCAGCCCAGGGGGCCTTCAGTGGCTCAAGGCTGGTCATAGAGGGCTGGTTGGTGGGCTTTATGAAGAGGCAGAATGACAGTCTTAAAGGGACAGGCCTCTCTTTCTCTACCTAAACTCTTTGCATCCTTCCACCTTCCCCTCCCACCCCTGCCTCTTGGATTTAGAGCTGCTAGCCTCTAGTGATGCCATCTGCTGCTTTCTGAATTTTCAAATTAGGTTTGCACTAAGAGGTAAGGAGAGATGATTGAATCTCAAAGTAGGAAGGAACCTCAGAGGCCCCAAGGGCAAGGCATGTTGGAGGAATGGATATACCCACTGTGTTCAAGGCCTCTTTTGGTACTGTGAGGAGATGCCAAGGGTGTTACTCTGGCAGCTTTTATTCTGGTTAAGTAGAATAAGGTCATGATCCCCTAGCCTTGCTTAGTCCTATCCTTGGTACCTAGGACACTCTTAAAGGCTTCCAATGAACTTGCCCAGGGCATCCTGTTGTATCACTTCCCCCTCTTCTGCCCACCTTCTCTTGCCCCAAGTGTCATCAAGACCAGGGTTGGGGAACCTGAGACCTCAAGGCCACATGTGACCCTCTAGGTCCTCAAATGTGACCCATTGACTACTTGGATTCAGTCAAAGGGCTGCACTTGAGGATCTAGAAGACCACATGTAGCCTTAAAGCCTCAGGTTCCCCATCCCTGATCTAGGCTCTTCATGCTTCTTCCCTTCACCCAGTCTAAGTCAAGCCCAGCCAGGTTTGTGACCTGATAAGCTAATCAGCACTCATTTGTCCCAAAGACTGGTGACTTCCTGTTCTGTTCTATCAGGTAAACAACATGACACCTTTTAACTGGGGCCTTCTGGAGACAATGACTCAACTTGCAGGAGAGAGTAAATAGTGGGAGAAATTTAAATTTCACAGGATGACTGGTGGAGGACAGGGTAGATGTGTAGATAGGTGGGAGATACATTGGTAGCACATAAATCTTTTGTTATCCTTTAAATCACAATCTAAGCTGTGGGGACCCTGGATGAATCACTTACCTTCTCAGTGTCCAGGCAACTCTCTAAACTTTATTTTTGTGTTATGGACCCCCTCTGACAGTCTGGGGAAGCCTGTGGATTCCTTTTGAGAATAACCTCAAAGACAATTTTTAACCTTAATTTAAAAAAATTTTGAGTTCCAAATTTTCTCTCTTCCTCCCTTTCCTAAGACAGTAAGTAATTTGATATAGGTTATATATATTTAATCCTGCAAAACATATTACCATATAAGTCATGTTGTGAAAGAAGAGACCAAGCCAAAGGAAAAAACAGAAAAAAATACAGAAAGTGAAGACCACTGTGCTTATATGTGCATTCAAACTCCAACAGTTCTTTCTCTGGAGGTGAATAGGAATGAGTCCTCCAGAAATGTCTTGGATCATTGTATTGCTGAGAAGAGCTAAGTCATTCACAGTTAATCTTCATATAGTATTGCTGTTACTGTGTACAATGTTCTCCTGGTTCTGCTTACTTTACTTTGCATCAGTTCATATAAGTCTTTCCAAGTTTTTCTGAAATCAGCCTGCCTATCATTTCTTGTAGCACAAAGAGTGCTACTTTAAATAAATAAGTTACATTGAAACACAGTTATCAAAAAATGTATTTTTAAAAAACCAACAAGTTCATGGATACCATGTTAAGAGCTCCTGCAAGTCTAGGACTAAGTTACAATTACTGGTAAGAGTAACCAGCATTTGTACAAAACAGAAAGGTTTCAAAATGCTGTACCTCTATTATTTAAGTTGCTCCTCATCCCCCAAGATAGATGCTGTTATTATCCCTGTATGTGTCATCTGACTAGTATCTAAAGAAAGATTGGAACCCAGGTCTTTCTGACTTAATGTCTATCACTCTATTATATCATGCAGTGATCTGTATTGGTGGGTAGAGTTTCTGTACCAGGAGTTCCTTCCATACACTGATGAAATTACAGATCTAGACCCCTGTCAAAAACAAAAGAACTCATACCACATGACTACCTACTCCACTCAGACCTAGAGTCAGTCTACTTGATAAGCTAGGTGACCCTTTAAAAATAGTCATCATTCATTGATTTATTCATTGATTAATTGATTCATTCATTCATTCAGACACTAATTGAGATACAAAGATTTCCCAGTGGCAGCAGAAGGAAATGCCACCAGGTTCTAGGCTGATAATGGGATAGGGGGTTCTCAAGGGAGAAGCTGATGGGCAGGGAAACATGTCACCTTCTGAACCTTCTATCCCATGACAAAGTGCTGGCTTTCCTTCCCTTGGTTACAGCTGTTACTCACCACATACCCTTTATTTCATTAGAGCTTCATAGACTTGTGAACTTGATGTTATAAGTGATGGAACTGAGGTTTAGTGGGGTTAGAAGATCCTCCCAAGATTATATAACTTCTAAGAGGGCAGAGACAGAAGCTGAATCCAGGTCTTCCAAGTCCCACCAACTTGAGGTGGTCTGGGGCACCCATTTTTTGTAGTTGTATATGGTAACAGAGCTCCAGCAGTGAATTTATTTTAAGTCGCATAGTCAGATGTTTGTGATCCCTGGGCCATAGAGTGCCTGTCGTAGCACCCATTACTGTTAACTATTTTGTTCTCTCTCCGTCACCTCTGGTGGGAGGCTCTGTGGCTGATGGTGACGCACAGGCCATCTGGCCCATATTGATGTCCCCACCCCCTGCCATCTGTCCCTGTGTGCTCTGGGAATGCCAGCTGCTTTTACCATTAACCTCAGCAGAAAATCACTGGGCAGGATGGTGATGGTGGTGAACAAAATAAAAAAATACTTCAGTGTCCTGCCTGTGGCTCCCTCCTCCACCAGCAAAGCTCATCCCCTCCTTTCCCAATCCCTCATCTCACCAGACTGTCTTCATGAGTTTCTATGAACCAGTTAATGGTTATTAATGGAAGCTTACCTTCTGGAGATGAGTCTCTACTAACTTAGCAAAGCTAGGTCTCAGACATAGTCCATTGCCAGCTCTTCAAATCACAGATTTGAAGCTGGAAAGGACTTGGAGGTCACTGAGTACACCCTCCCCCATTTTACAGATGAAGAAACTGAGGACTTAGAGGTTAACTGACTTGCCCAGGGTTACACAAAAAGTAAATATCTGAGGCAGGATTTGAACACAGATATTACTGAGTTTGAATCCAGTGTTCTATTCACTGTATCATTCTCCCTCTGGGAGCAGCTAGGTGGTGCAGTGAATAGAACACCAGGTTTGGAGTCAGGAAGACTCATCCTCCTGAGTTCAAATTTGACTTCAGACACTTACTAGCTGTGTGACCTTGGATAAATCACTTAATCCTGTTTGACTCAGTTTCCTTATCTATAAAATGAGCAGGAGAAGGAAATGGCAAACCACTCTAGTGTCTTTGCCAACAAAACCCCAAATGGAGTTACAAAGAGTCAGACATGAAAGGAAAAACAACTAAACAACAATATTGCCTCTAGAATAAAACCCCAAATCCTCAGTTCCTAGCTGCCTTTTCAGACTTTTTTCATATTATATGGAAATATAGAAAAAGGTGTAGAAAGTGTCTTGCAGACTTTAAAGGGTGATGCCCATTCCACCATTACCATCACTATCTCTATTACTTTACTTCCCTTTACATATTCTCCATTCCTTTCAAATTGGCCTCTTGACTCTCCTCCCTCCCCTTGTGTCTTTGCAAAGATGGTACCCCTTGTCTGGACTCTCCTTTCTTCTCTCTCTGCCTCTGGTTTTCTTCAGAACAGCAATTACTATCACATCCTACAAAAAGCCTTTCCTTAACCTCCCTTCTTCTCAACCTTCCCCTTCTCCCTTCCTCCTACCCCAGCTAGTACTTTTGCCTTGAAACTACTTAGTATACACACAAGGAGGAATCTGGTCCCCCAGTTCACTTGACGTAAATCACAGATGACAAGGTGTTAACACCAGTAGCTCCTTTACTATGTGTGAACATATTTGTCCAAATGAATAGAAGAGGCAACTCTATTGGCCACTGGAATATGGCCATGACCCCTGGAGGATCTTTAAAAGACTATTTTTAAGTTATTTCAAAATCATTCTAGGCCAGGAGCCAGAAGTAGAGGAAGAACCTGGCTCCTGAGAGGGAATGTATTTACTTCTCAATGTACATCATGAATCCTCCAAATAGAATGTGAGCTCCTGGAAGTCAGGGGCTACTTTATTTATGCCTTTGTCTTCATTTTCCCAGTGCTGGTACAGTTCCTTGTTACATCATAAATGCTTAATAAATATTTGTCAAATTGAATTTGTGCCTCCCTACTGCACTCCTCCCCCTCCCCGTGTCCAAAAAAGAGTAGTTAATGGATAGATGGATGGATAAATGGATACCCTTTGGGAGACATGACCTAGTACCAGGGGACAATGAGAGGATTATTAAGCAAGAAGGCCACAGATTCCATGCTCATTAGTTCCTCCATGCTACTTCTCATACTGATGAGATAATGTATGTAAAATGCTTTATAAAGCACTATATTAATATGACCTATAATAATTGTTGCTGTGGCCCTGGCCTGACATGCTCTCTCTCCACTGACATAAATTCTTCCAAAGCCTAATTCATGTCTCACCTTCTCAATGCAGCTATTTCAGACCTCCCCCCTGCCCACGCAGTGTCTCCCTTCTCTGAATTCTTGCTGTACTCACTGTCATTCCCACACAGCTGAATTCCTAATTAATCTCTAATTGTTTCATGTCACCCCAACTAGACCAGAAATTTACTGCTTCAAGTAGAGATCGGGTGCAATATTTTTTCTGGGTCTGCCATGGTAGCTTAGCTGAGTCCATGATAAATACTCAGTTCATACAGAGTTCTTGCTTTATATAAGTGGACCATTCTGCAGACCTTTATGTAAATTGAATTTGCCCACAGAAGTAGAGGAGGGAAGCAGGAAGGGAGCTGTGCCCCATGGAGGAAGGGAGCTCCTCACATTGAAAGACATGTGGGAGCCCAAGATGGAGAAGGGAGAGCAGAAGGAAGAAAACTTGGGACGGGGGCCAGCCATGTGGGAGCTTGGCCGGAACCAAGAGGAAGAACCTATCTTGAGCAGACACATTGAGGCCAGAAAGGGACACAGACAGGAGAGAATGGGCATCATACAGGGCAGAGAAAGAAGGATGGCATCCAATCCATGGGTAGGTAGATGGGGTGAAGGTCTCCTTTCTCTATGCCAGAAGTCTCAAGCCAAGTGTCTAATCCAGCAGAGTCATGACTATTGGTTAACATTGTAAAGGGGTATTTTTTAGGTTTTGGGTATTTTTTTATTTATTTTGGTGAGTGTGTTGGGGTAGAAGGAGGGCCAAGCCTAGGGGCAGGAGGAGAGAGAGAGAGAGTGAGAGCGCACAGTACTGTACAGTAAAGTTAGCTTGGAACGTGGATTTCTTTCAGAATTCTTTATGCAAAATTGAATTTGCATAGGGTCAGAATTGTCTACATGGGACCTGGAGAGAATAATAAGAATTCATGTTCCAGGCACTATGCTAAGCATTTACAAATATTATCTAATTTGATCTTCACAAAAACCCTGGATGGTAGGTGTCATTACAATCTCCATTTTGCAGGTGGTGGAAATTGAGGCAATCTAAGGTTAAGTGACTTGCCCAGGGTCATACAGCTAGTAAATATTTGAGGCCCAATTTGAGCTCAGGTCTTCCTGATTCTTGGCTTAGCTGCTCCATCCACTGTATTGCCTAGCTTCCTAGCCGATTGGAAGAGATTTTGATCCGTGCCATTAGGGAATTTATAATCTAATGGGAACAGGCTAAAGGTTTGAAGCAGGGCTTGTAGCCTCCGAACAGGACTAACAGAGCAGGGAAATGGGGATATATTGGGGGAATTGAACTCATTTTTTTGTCACAGTTGTGACAGATTACCTGAGCTGATCTGAGAAAAGGAATTGACCATTCTTAAGCAGAATAATAAAGGGGATGGGGAGGCATTAAAGCACATTCAGCATTATGTTTTAATACAGACCACTTTACCAATCAGAATGATTAGCCAGATTCTGGTTCTGGGAGGCCCCTCCCAGACTCTAAATGAAGCTGAGACTTGACTCTCATCTTTCTGTGCTCTCTATAGTGACATACTTCCTTTTCCTCACCCAGATCCCCTTGCCCCATTTCTTATGCCCACTGTTCAGAGAGGAACGGGGAAGAGGAAAAGGGGAATGGAAAATGGGTGTCAGATCCAGTCACCACCGAAGTCAGAAATCAGACCCATTCTTTCATGATTTCCTGAGCTTTTGAATGTTTCGCTCTGCTGGAGAACAGATAATGGAAGAATCGAGCTGGAAGACTGGGGCTGCGATTGATTCTGTGCTTCTTCCCCTGGATTTCCTGGCATCTGGGGCCCCTTGGTGATTGTTAAGGGGAGAGCATTGTTAGCCACCAGTCCAAAGGCCCTGGAGTGAAAAGCCTGCCTTTCTTTCTTTATTAGAGCTGGAGCCTCAGGGACATGCTGCTGCCTGAGCTTGTCACAGACATCCCAGGATGACTCATTCCCTGTCTACCTTGATACCCTGGGCACCTTACAGCTGGCCTCAGAGGCTCCTTCACGTCTACACCTCTGTGCTCCCAGGACCTTGGTGACTTGCCATGCTTAGCTGCATCTGCCTGGCCCAGAAGCCATCCCCCCTCTGTCTATGGATGGAGACAGGTAGATTCAGTGCCTCTGGTCCCTGTGGTCAAAGCTGCCTCTGCCACTGTGGTTTGTTCCAATCAAAGCCATTGTCAGGGAGACCAACAATATAAAATGAAGGAGTTAGGTCTCTTCCATAGTTTCCCTAAGGATGGTCTTGGGATCCTAAAATCTCTGGGAAGAGACAACACTTGATGGCCTTGACCTGGGAACTGGTTAGACTAGAGATATATCATGGAATTATAGATTTAGAGCTGGAAAGGACCATAGCAGCTCTCAAATCCAAATCCTGTGCCCCCATTTTACAGATGAGGAAAATGAGACAAAGAAAGGGAAAGTTGATCCCCTTGAGGATGGTAGAGCCAGGATTATGGAGTCTTCTGACTCTAAAGACTTCTTCCACTTCCTTTAGTTAGTGGATTCCTCCACTATTCAACTTGTCTCCAGAAAGGCCTGCTCCTGTGCCATCTCAATCATTTTTGTAGGTTGGTTGGTCAATCAAGCAATAAATATTTTTAATAATACAATCTTAGAAAGCACTAATCTCATTTGATCCTCATAACAACTGTGTGAAGTAGGTGCTAGTATCATCCCCATCTTACAGATAGGGAGCCAAGGCAAACAGGATTATGTGATTTGCCCAGTATCACACAGCTAGTCAATTTCTGAGTCCAGGTTTGAACTCAGTTCTTCCTGACTCTAAGGTCAGCATTCTATCCACTGTCCCAGCTAACTGCCTAGCTGCCTCTCATTTATCAAGGGTTTACTTTGTACCAAGCACAGTGCTAAGCGCTCAGGATACAAAGAAAGGCAAATCATCATCCCACCTCTCAAGGAGCTGGTATATAAGATTGGTGATTGTGATATAATGGAAAGAGAACTGGCATTGGAATCAGAGGACCTGAGTTCAAATCCTGACTCTGCCATTTATTACCTTTATGGTCTTTGGCAAATCACCTTGCCTTTCTAGGTCTCAGTTTCTTCAACAGTGTTTCTTCATCAGTACTGTGTCCATTTTTTTTGAGGCAAACAGGGTTAAATGACTAGCCCAAGGTCACACAGCTAGTAAATGTCTAAGACTAAATTTGAACTCAGGTTCTCCTGACTCCTGAGTCAGAGCTCTAGCCACTGAGCCA
Organism: Notamacropus eugenii; assembly: GCF_028372415.1. Taxonomy (NCBI): domain Eukaryota; kingdom Metazoa; phylum Chordata; class Mammalia; order Diprotodontia; family Macropodidae; genus Notamacropus; species Notamacropus eugenii. The sequence continues at coordinate 369,985,366 of NC_092873.1, read as the reverse complement.
CCTAGTTGCCCCTATTGTGTCCTTTTTACAGAGAGGGAAACTGAGGCCCATGGTAGGTTAAGTTACTTGCCCAAGGTCACACAGCTGATGGAGCTCCCCTATCTCTACTCAAGAAGATGCCCTTGTGGGACCACCAGAGTCAAGGTGAAGACCTTTCTATTATGTCCACTGGGATATAGCCACTCCTATAGCTGCATTTTTCAAAAGAGAAACATGGTTTGAGCAAGGTAGTCCCATTTGACTAACACTTGAAACATCTTTAGCAAACAGCTGTTGAGAGGAGTGAGAAATGAATCGATGCAGAGGGATGTCTTCAGTTGTAATATCCGTTTTCCAAACCATATAGTACAAGGAAAGAGTAAGAGATAGCAGGGGTCCACCATGAACGTCTCCTCTTCTTTGCCGTCATCCTGGGCTCTGTCCCACCATGATTTACCCCTACCCAGCTCCAACCAACCTTAGAGGATTGCTTTCAGCCTAGAAAGGCAGATTTTTGTCTTTTCTTTCATTCTGAGGCTGGAATGGTTTCCATCTACTAGATGAATTCACAACATGTACATGGGGTAAGGGAGGTCTTTGGGTAGTGCAAATGCTTCCTGGATATGACTATGATGAGCAGGTACAGGAAACAACCTGACCAGAATTAGATCCAGAGGTACTTGTTGAGATTGTAGCCATGTAAAAAGATATGTTGTTGTTGGTCAGTGGTTGACCCTATTTGGGGTTTCCTTGGCAGAGATACTGAAGTGGTTTGCCATTTTCCTTCCCTAGCTCATTTTACAGAGGAAGAAACTGAGACCAACAAGGTTAAGTACTTGTCCAGGGTCACACAGATAGTAAGTGTCTGAGGCCAAATTTGAACGCAGGTCTTCCTGACTCCAGGCATGAGGTGCTGTGAGTTTCAGGGCAGTGTCAATCTGCACTGATAGTTTCCTAGTAAATTTCCTCATTAGGTTTTCTCTATGTCAATGAAAGAAGCAGACTCACAACTTCAGGTATGTTCACACCTTCACATATGCAGACTTCCTCTGTGTAAAAGGGTGTTCCAAAAGTCTTGATGCAGTCTCAAGAACTTTTAAGCCTTAACAGATTAAATGGCACGAAGTTTTTTGGAATACTTCAAACATTCCACATTGAGAGCCAAAGGGGTATCATGGAATGGGGATTGGACTGAGACCTAGAAAAGCTGGGTTCTAGTCTTAGCTTTACCATGTATAAGGTATGTACCTTTATACAAATCACTCTGCCTCTGTGGACATCAGCATTGTCATCTATAAAATGGGGATAATCTCTCTCCTGCTTCCAAACTGAGTGGGGTTGCCATTGTAAGAGCTGAATCAAAGAATGGATATATAAGCCCTCCTTACCATGCAAATATGGCTGGCCTTTATTCCATGCCAAACCTTGTGTTTCAGCCTTCTGTTCTTCAGACATTTCTATGAGATGGGGCATCTGTCAAGTGTTACAGTACAGAGAACATTTACATTCATACAAAGACCTTGGTCCCCTGCAAGATCCTTGAACTATCTCGTGAATCATTAAAAAAAGATTAAAGGATGTTCAGTCTAGTTCCAGGGCTTCTTCTGTTCCAACTCTCTGAAAATTGCCGATCCATTTATGGTTTATGTGGTAGATGGGGTGGCTCTCTATGAACTGAGTATTGGATTACCCAATTCCCCAGCCATGGGAGTAATGTAGAATCTAATTATATAGATACAGAGAGAGCTATTATAGCACATTCAAGCTGTATGGGACCCTTAGAGATGTGGAATGAAAAAAGATACTGGATTTAGAACCAGAAACCTGGGTTTAAATTCTAATCTGAACCAGAGATGTCAAACTCCCAAGTGTACCCCCAACCAGATAAAAATGTAATTGAGAAATATTTAACAAAATAAAGAAGAAAAACAAAACAATGTAGATAATGTTCATTTGTGTTTTTCTAAGTCAATACATGACTGTAGGGATCATTTCTATTTGAGTTTGACACTATTGGTCTTGTTTAGTCATTTCAGTCACGTTTGATTCTTGACAACCCCATTGAGGGTTGGGTTGGGTTTTTTTGGCAAAGATACTGGAGTAGTTTGCAAATTTCTTCTCCAGCTCATTTTACAGATGAGGAAACTGAAGCAAACAGGGTTAAGTGACTCGCCCAAGGTCACACAGCTAGTACATGTGTGAGGCTGGATTTGAACTCAGGAAAAGGAGTCTTCCTAACTTCAGGCCTGGTATTCCGTGCATTAGGGTGCCACCTAGCTACTCTGCCCTTAACAAGTGAGCACTTCATAAATACTTTTTTCATTAATTCATCCTATGACCTATATGACTTTAAGAAAGTTACTTCCTCTTTTGCAGTCTCTGTTTCTTCATGTGTAAAATGAGGGGGTTGGATCAGACAACCTCTAAGGTCCCTTCCAGCTCTGTATCTATAATTCTGTTACCTATGTGACTTTAGGAATCCCTTCACTTTTTGGAGCCTCAGTTTCCTCTTCTATAAAATATGAGAGTTGGATTAGATGAGAAGTTCTTAACCTGGGCAGCTAGGTGGTAGAGTGGGCCTGGAGTCAGGAAGACCTGAATTCAAATTAAGCCTCAAACATTTACTAGCTTTGTGATCCTAGGTAAGTCACTTAATTCTGTTTCCCTCAGTTTCCTCATCTGTCAATTGAGCTGGAGAAAGAAATGGCAAACTATCCCAGTATCTCTGGGATGGGGTCATGAAGAGTTGGACATGACTGGAATGACTGAGCAATAACAAATAACACATTTGAAACAGAGGACAGTGTTAGCGGCAGCTAGATGGTTCAATGGATAGAGTGATGGATCTAGACTTAGGAAGACCTGAGTTTAAATGTGAGCTCAGACACTTACTAGCTGTGTCACCTTGGGCAAGTTACCTAACCTCTGTTTTCCTAGGAGGAAGGTAGGTGTCCCAGTGGATAGAGCACTGGGCCTGGAGTCAGGAAAATCTGAGTTCAAATTTGACCTAGACACTCACTAGCTGTGTGACCATGGGCAAATCACTTAACCTGTGTTTGCCTCAGTTTTCTCATCTGTAAAGTGAGCTGGAAAAGGAAATGGTCAACCACCCCAATATCTTTGCCAAGAAAATCCCATGGACATTATGGTCCACAAGATCATGAAGAGTCAAATGCAACTGAACAGTTGAACACCAGCAACTTCTTAACCTGGGGTCCACAGAGCCCTAAGGCTCTACAAACCATGGGCAGGGATTAATGCTATCCATGGACAGATCTTGGGGATGGAGGAGGTCTGTGAAGTTGGATAGAAAAAATTGCATCTGTAGATTCACTAATCTCTGACTGAATAGATCAGTTTCCTATAATTATCTTAAAATCTTATTCTGTGAGGGTGAGGCAGGAAGTCAAACCATCTTAACTAACACCTCCCTCAGATTCTGATGGAGACAACCCAGGACCCTGAGCTTGAGAAGCCTGGGATTGAGGTGCCCCCTCCCCACCCCTGGACCACCAACCCTGATTTTAGCCTGGCCCCTGAAGCGGTGGAGCAGAAGGGGAAGGTGTCCATTGGTTTGAACAAACTGCCAAAGGGTCTGTAACACAAAGGTGCCAAGCCTTTCATGGTTGTCTTCCAAGTAAGTCCCTTCCACTTTCAAATCCCATGATCTGATTAGCTCAAGCTCTTCCTCCACAGAAATTCATGGATACAGATAGAGGAGAAGGGAATCAGTGGAGAGGCAAACCTGGCTTCGCTATAAATCTTGTGGAAATTCCAACAATCGTTAATGTTTGTGGACATTTTAAGTGATGCCTTCATAATCGCTTCCATCTATCTGTGGTCAGACATAGACAAGGTCGTTTGGCTAATGTAGGTTTCCGCCTTCATTGCTGCTTAACTTGTTTTTAATCAGTGGTGATTACTGAGCTGGAATGGTGGGTGCTGGCTTGCCTGCCTTCCCTAGGAGCATGCTTGTCGATATGTCACATCAATTAACCAGGGACCCGAGGGCCAAGGCGTAGCAGCTGTAGCAGGCTGGTCAGCTTGGGGGATTAGTGCTAATATCTGCACATGGCTCACAGCAAACTGGGGGCCTCAGATGAAGTATCCTCTTGGAACACTGGTCAGTTTGGGGTATATAGTGTTGTGGCTGCTTTGGAGGGCACTGGAATCAGTCCTGGAGTCTGGGGAGGCCCTCTGGCCTTCTAGGAAGGAAGGAGAGAACCTATCCCATTCACCCTTTTGTAGTCAGGGTTAGAACAGCCAGGAGCTGTGTTTCCAAATATTCTCCTTCGAGCTTCTTGTCCTGCTGAAAGGAACTCCATGTGCTGCCTTCCTTCTTCCATAATCATTATTTGCTGTCAAAGCTATGGATGCAAAATGGCAAGAACAAGCCAGACTGTGAGGATATGTTGCTAGGCATAAAGGGGCTTCACAGAGGAATGGGATAGGACCCAGGAGTGGGGATATGTGGCCCTCTAGGTCCTCAAGTGCAGCCCTTTGACTGAATCCAAACTTCACAGAGGCTGTAGGTTTCCCACCCCTGAAATAGCTAAAAACTAAGGAACAAGATTAGATCCTTGATTTCACTGGTACAAAGAATTCTCAGGTGAGGAAGCTCCCTCTACCAATGCAGGTCAGCTTCTACTCTGCCATTTATAGCTTTGCAGAGTAGCCTAGTCTAGAGCGTGGAGAAGTTAAGGAACTTGCCCAGGGTCACACAACTGGTATGTATCAGATAGGACTTGAAATTGAGTCTTCTTGGCTCTGAGGACCGCTCTCCCTCTATTCATTCCATACTGAAAGTAACAGGCTCATTTATTTGGAATGTTTAAAGGAAGGCTGTTTGCCTTAAGCACAGATGCACAAGGCAGAGGGAGGGGGGAGGCACAGATAATAGAAGAGTCAGACTTAGGGCAGCTAGGTGGCACAATGGATAGAGTACCAGCCCTGGAGTCAGGAGGATCCCAGTTCAAATCTGGACTCAGATACTTATTAGCTACATGACCTTGGGAAAATCACTTAGCCCTGATTGCCTCCTCAAAAAATGGAAGAAAAGAAATGAGACTAGTCCAATCCGTTTAACTGTTTCCTCTCCACTTGCCCTCACAAACATTGGGCCAGGACAGACACTTCCAATCTGGCAGAGTCCACTGATTCCCTTCACAATGAGACTGGGACTGACACTTTCAAATCAGGCTGGAAAGGGGTGATGTAACCAAGGATGTGGCCAGGGATCCTCAGGTAAAATGGTCCTAAGCCTTGATTGCAATTAGTTAATCAACATTTAAGAAGTGCCAGTCAGGGGATAAAAAAGACACTCTCTGTCCTCAAGGAGCTTATAATCTAACAGGAGAGACAACATGCAAACAAATACATACAAAGTAAGCTCTATGCAGAATAAATAGGTGGTAAGTAATGGAGGGAAGGCAATAGAATTAAGAAGAGTCGGGGGAAGGTGGAGTTGTAGCTGGGACTTAAAGGAAGCCACTGAGGTCAGTGGTTGGAGCAGAAGAGCCAGAGAAAATGCCAGGAGTTCACAGATGGAGTGTTTTGTTTGTGTAACAACATCCTGGAAGTCAGTGTCACTGGATCGAAAAGTATGTGTTGGAGAACAAGGTTACGAAAGGCTTTGAATGCCAAACAGTATTTGTATTTGCTTCTGGAGGTTTTAGATCCTACTGAATAAGAGGGGGAGATGACATGATCTGATCTATGCTTTAGGAAATCACTTCAGTGGCTGAATGGAAGATGGATTGGAGTGGGGGGGCTACTGGGGAGGTGATGAGGGTCTACCCTAGAGCGGTGGTAAGGTCAGAGAGAAGGGGGCATATTTGAGAGCTGTTGCACAGGCACAGCTACAGGCTAAAGGAGGGAAACCATAAGAGTCCTAGATTTCTGGGGGTATCTTCACTCTGATTCAAAACAAGCAGGAGTAGTTCCAGGTTCAGGGTTGGCTTGGAAAAGAAGATTCTGAATATTGGTGGTGCCAAAGAGAAGAGACAAGAGTAACAAGGATCTTAGGCAGGAGGGGGAAGCAAGGCATTTAAAAATTTTTTGAATTTTGTTATGTCAGTTCCCACGTATTGAGCTCAAAGCCTGTGGATGGGAGGTCATTCAGAGGGCACAATTTTGAAACTTTTCTCTAGTTTCAGTGATTGAACTCATTTTGGGGGGTGTTAATTTGTTGTAATTTTATTTGTATACTTTTCTGATGGTTATTTAGCTTGATAATTTTAAAATTATCACCATAACTCTGTTCTGATTCACCCATTATTCTTATTTCTGGTGCCAAGCCTACTTTGACAAACCCATAACCTTCCTGTTTGGTGCATTGGCCAGGAGAGGCAGTGTGGTATGATGGAAAGAGCTCAGGAGTCTGAGATCCTGGGTTTGAATGCAGGCTCTAATCCCTAGTATCTGTAGGGGCTTTGGGCAAGTTCCTTTCCCTTTCTGGACTTCAGTGTTGTTCCTGCAAAATTGGGGCCTTAAAATAGAGTAGTCCCTCCAGTCTCCAGCCCTAAATTCTATGATCCTGAGAGGTCTCCCTAAGATGGAGAGTTTCCTTTCCTTTGTTGCGAATCACTCAGGCCATTTCTTTAGTTTGATATCAGGTGAGAAAAAAAGGGTGAGTATAGTATGACCTAAGAAGAAATATTTGCGTATTTCTACAATGGGGAATGTTGGGCTCTAAGACAGAGAGCAGCCTCCATCTCCTGATCTGGGGCCATTTTGGAAAAGGGAGCAGGTTAGGGTGGAGGTTCTCCTGGAAAGAAGAGGATTGGTATTGTGATGCCCTGCTCCAAGCCCTGGTTTCCCATGGATGGAAATGGTGGACACCAAGAGCAAATGAAGCACCTCAGATGAGTAGGGAGGGAAGCCCTTGGGGTACAGAAGGATGCTGTCACCTGGCATGAAGTTCAGGTAAAAATCTTGAGATCAGGACAAAGGACTGGATCTGTCTTCCTCCATAGCCAGTGGGGCAGGTTATGGAAAGGAAGGATGTGGTGAAATGTGCTTCCTCTAATTTATCTCCTCCTACTTCCCTCCCCACTTGATGCACCCTTGAGTGTCTCCTTTCCTCCTTTGCTGTTTTCTCCTCAGCTGCCATGCCACTTAGACTGGAAACCAAACCCTAAAGGACTTAACTCTTTCATATTTGGAAATCCCACCCTGAGGTCGCCTCAGTTGCTCAATACATCAAGGCTTGGCTCCAGACATTCTTCACTTCACACTTTAGGATCACACTTTCCTATCACCCTCCCTTTTCTGGTTCTGGAACAATAATCAAATGACCTTTGTCATTGTTTCTGAATAGAGTGTGTCAACCCACTCCCCAGTGGCTCCACTCCCCAGGCTTTTAACTTTTCAAATCAAACTATCCCTCCCCGGCCACTACTTCCATTTGTTATTTTCCCCATTAGAATATAATGTGATGTATAAACTCATTGAGGCAATAGTCTATTTTCATTTTTGCATTTGTGTCCCCAATACTGAGCGTAGTTCTTACCAGATGGTCAGTCCTAATAAATACCCTTTCCTTTTTCCTTCCTTCTTCCCCTCCCTCTTTCCTTCCTTTCTTCCTTCCCTCACTTCATTCCTTCCGTCTTCTCCACCCTATTCCTCTTCTCTCCTTTCTTTCTCTTTCATTCCCATCAATGATCTTCTCATTTTATTCTCAACCCTGGTAAGGTAAAATGGGTAGAGAATCAGTTCTGTCTTACAACTGAGGAAAATGGGGGCCAGAGAAGTTCAAGGACCTACCTTAAAGAGCTGGTGGTAGAAGTGAGACTAGAATCCAGATATTCTGACTCTAAATCTCGAGTTCTGTGTCTCCAGTTTCCCCTGTACCTTCTGGAGACACTGGAACTAGGCTGCTGCTTGGTGGCTAGATCTGAGTGACCTCCTGAGGTGGTGTTGCTGAGCAAAGTTAGCTACCTAGTATAGCTACTTAGGGGCAACTCTGTGACACAGTGGATAGACTATTGGACTTGGAGTCAGGAAGATGTGAGTTCCAACCTAGCCTCAGACACTAGCTATGTGACCCTGGGAAAGTCACTTAACCCCTATTTGCCTCAACTCCTTGTCTGTAAAACAGAGGCACAAGGATAAGGAAACGGCAAATCACTCCAGTATCTTTGCCAAGAAAACCCCATGGACAAGTCCATGGGGTCATGTAGAATTGGACACAATGACCATAGTTGCTTAGTTATTTACTATTTTAGGGTAGATGTTTACCTGCATTCTAATGGCATCATGGAATCCATTCCAGAGTAAAGGAAAGCACCCTGGGAGGCTGGCCATGAGGTCTTTGCCATTTTAATTATGTGGTGGTAAATCTCCAAGTATGGCTTTTTTAGTCATACTATTCTAGGGTTCTGTCCCCAGCCATCAGTCTACAAGAAGCTTTTGAGTTAATCCAGACCCCTGTTCCCCATCATTTTGTGTAATTTCCACCTGGATGTTGCCGTCTTCAATAAGTTTATATTGAGGCATCTCTCCATAAATCACAAGATCACAGAGTTGGAAAGGATCTCAATGGCCAATCTAGGCCAACCCGTTCCCCTCCAAAGGATATCCTCTGTATCTGGCAAGTGTTTATCCACCGCTCCAATGAAGGGGAAGTCATTCCATTTGTGAAGTGCCCTAAAATTTCTCATTACCTCAAGCTTAAATGCCTCTCCAACGATTCTAGTTTTGCCTTTTTTTGAGGCAATCAGGGTTTGCCTTGCCCAGGTCACTTGCCCAGGGTCACACAGCTAGTAAGTGTCTGAGACCAGATTTGAACTCTGATCCTCCGGACTACAGGGTCAGTGCTCAATCCACTGTGCCACCTCGCTGCCCCTAGTTCTGCTCTTTATAGCCAAATAGAACTAGTCTAGTTCTGTATCCACATGGTAGCCCTTCAAATTCTTGCTTAACAAGAGATGTTATGCCCTACCTCCTTTGGTTTTCTCTTCTTCGGGCTAAATATTCCCATTTCCTTCCTTTAATCTCCAGTTGACCACTTCCTAAAGTGTGGTGCCCAAGACTGAACACAATACTACATATCTGTGATCTGAACAGGGCAGAGGATGGTAAGACCACCACCTTATCCTTGGTAATACTGTCTTTCTTAGTTCAGCCAGAGACTGTATTATCTTTCTTGGGCACCATGTCGCATCATTGATCTCATTAAACTTAAAGTCCTCTTAAGCCCACTGGATCTTTTTCAGCCATGTTGCTTTCTAACCATGCCTCTCCCCAGTTTGTACATTTTGAAGTCATTTTCTTGAAGTGTAAGCCCTTTATCTCCTTCATTAGAATAAAAACTCACTGAAGGCAGGAACGGGCCTCTTCTTTACTTAGGCTCCCAATGACAGGTCTAGAACCTCTAGAAGGATACGAAGGAGCCTGTGATTTAACTCACCCACCTCTCTCTCCTCCCCCTCCCCCAAGGTCTCAGAGACAGAATACTGGCTGGTTCCCTGCAAAGGAAAAAAAAGCACCAAACGCCTCTGTTCAAAACAGTTTATTTTATTTTATTTTTTTGTCAGACAAACACATTGATTTCTGGACCACAGTAGAGGATGGAAACCTTTCACAAACTTATTTATTTGAAAATACAAATATAAAATTATACTTTCCACATCTGAGATGTGAGAGACTGCCATCCACATAGTAGTTTTTACAACAGGGCTTTAGTAAGCCACACACAAAGACCTGAAAGATGCTTGATATATATATATATAGAGATACATATATATGTATATATATAAAAAAAATACTCACTACCAAAGTTCTCATCAGTTTCATACTAAAGTATAAAAGTAAGGGTGAGGTCAGCCACAGTGCTGGGGAAAGTTTTATTTAGATACATTGATGTCCACATGAAATGCTTCAGCTTGCATCCTAGTACACATGGAATTTCGACTTTACAATACACCATGAAGAGTGGGTTTGCTGGCCCACCATACTCAGTATGACACTCACAGATTCCACACGGGATGGGACAGTATGTACAGAATACAGTGACAGAGAGCCGCTGGGAGAGGCCTCTGATGCTTTTTTTGTCTGTCCAGCCTGGCCCCCCGCTCCTACCCCTACCTGACCCAACTCCCCAGAGCTAAAATGAAATTCTGTCAAAGACAATTCATTTTGATTGTTTGGTAGTTCTTGGCCAGAAGGCTTTGATGAAGGGCCCTTCTGCCAATGGGGTGGTTGTGTGCGTGTGTGTGTGTGTGTGTGTGTTTGTGTATTTGGTTAAAAAAAACAAACAAACTTATTACAGTATTAAAGTATTGCTTAACTTACAGAAGATCTCCTCATGTAGTGTCTGTGCCCAAGAGATGGGCCGAGTTGAGTTCTGCGTATTTCATGCCATTAGGATGAGGACAGGAGGACCTGCCAGTGTATATCTATCTCCAATGTGCCTACTTCTCCTTCCCTTTTGCTTCCCACACAGATCCCTTACTATCCCCTTCATTGGGAAAATATCTTGGCCTGTGAAGCACATTCAAGAAAAATATTCTCCCCCCCTCAAATTCCCTCTGTCCCTGCGTGCCATTTCCAATAGACTAAAGATAAGTATGAGTTAGTGTTCTTTTTTGTAAACAATTTCATATGCAATATAATACAGAAAGCATGGCTGACCTTCAATAAAAATGTAGTAAACTATATTGCTTTATTCTTGATTATGCTGCAGTAAGTAAGTGAATGGCAGAATGAAACAGTGTGGTTGGTGGAGGTGGAGGCTAAGTCCCTAGCCCTCGCTTGCACTAAAGATCAAAATAGGTTGGTAATTTTTTTTTCCTAGCCAGAAAAGAAAAATAGAACAAAAAAAAGAAAAAAGAAAAAAAAGAAAAACAACAAAACAAAACCAAAACCAAAAAAAGAAAAAAACAAAAACAAAAAACTGAACACCTTTCAGGTCATTAGAACCAACAATTACCCAATGATTGAACTAGTCTAATAAGATGTGTATAACATTTACTGGCTGTGGATTGCTGTAAGATGAGAAATTAAATGGACAGCAATAGAGCCATGCTACCTTAAAGTCCAAGCTACAAAGTTCAAATTAAAACGAACATTATGAAGGATAGAAATGCAAAGGCCAGGTCAGGCTTCGTTTGAATCAAGCCAATGGGAGGTGGGGTGGAGTAGGGAGGGGGCCCTGTGATCAGTTTGGTTTCCAAAAGGGGGCTGGGGTGGGGTGAGAAAGGCTGGGCTTTGTACTTGTTTTCAAAATGCTCCTGGAGAGAATAGAAGTGAATCTGTCCTCTCAAATACTGCCCTTTCTGGATGGGAGAGGAACTGGGGGCATAGGAACTGTCCAGCAAATGCCATGCTCCTTCCATTGGGAGACAACGTGCTCTTGGGGGCCAGGGCAGATGGAATTAGACTGATAGAACCATAGAATGGTAGACCTGGAAAGGCCCTGAAGAGTCATCCAGTCCAAACCCCTCATTTTACAGTTGAGGAAACTGTAAGAGGAAACCCAAAGTGGTGAAGTGACTTGCCCAACTGGAGGCTGGAGTGTCACACAAGTGGCTACTTCCCAAACTTGGGAGAGAGGGAGAACTGATTGCCCAAATGGTATTCTCCCCTGTAAAAGGTGGTTCCCAGGTCGCCATTGAGCTTAACTGAAACAAAGACGAGGCTGAACATCAGTGCTAAAATAATTTACAAAAATCTTTCAAAATGGACTTCTAGATGATTGGGGTGGGGGGGACTAACGTGAACCTTAACCTAGGTAGCCACATTGAAACATATCAGATTCCACAAGATTTGTGCTATGGGCTACTGGGTCTCTTCAAAAGGTATATAAACATCTAAAACATATTCACACAGATTATCAATTTCTTCTGAACATTCTTAAAAAAATATTTTTTTCTCTTAGTAAAATCATTTTAATATACCATGCCTCCCTCTTTTAAAAAATAAATTAAAAAAATCCAGTTTTGCATATCTAGCATTAGCATTTAAGGTAGTATGGCAGACCCCTTGAAAGTTAAGGGGGGGGTGGGGATCTACAAAATGCTGGGGAGTTTGCCAGCATTTTAACATTGTGAGACCTTTGGTTAGTTGAAACCACATCAGATCAGAAAAAAAAAAAAAGAAAAGAAAAATAAGGAAAAGAAAAATAAAGAAAAAAACAAAGAAAAGAAAATTGACCTTAAAATTAAAAAAGACAATTAAAAAAGAAAAAAAAAACTGCCCCAAAATTAGCATTTTGTTTTCTTAAATAAGAGAAAGTTCTATCCTTACTGGTCCTAAATCTGAATAACTACATCTATTTTTTTTTTAACCTTAATTACAATACACCTACCAATATGTACTAGAAGAAAGAGAAGAAAAAAAGTTACTACACTAGTATCAGGACAGCACGCTTACAAGATAGCCATTTTATACATTATTAACAGACAATGGTCAACAAAGAATCATCTATGAGGTGACAGGGAATGAAGAGAAAACAAATGGTAGTACAGTACATCCTCAACATGGACAAAATATTAATAAAAAATTCCCTGGCACAGACATTGAATCACAGGGAATTGACTTCCTTTTTTATGTCGTTTTTTTTTTTTGTTGGTTTTTGTTTTTTTGTGTGTTTTTTTAAAGAACCATCTACTTTTATTGTTATTACTTGATCAAGTCTCAATATTTAAAAAGCGTCCAGCATTTTATACTTAACCTGGTTGTTCCAAAATAAGAAAGAACCTCCCCCCCCCAAAAAACCCAAACAAAACCAAACCCCACAACAACCCTAAAATGTTATGTTGGAAAAACAAAGAGCATGATTCATTTTGTTTACTTAATCAGAACTGAGAAAGAAAAAAAAAACCCCAAAGCTTTTTTTTCCTTCCTTTTCATTCAGCATCATGGCGCCTCTTGCTTGAAGATGCCTTTGCGCTACCCTGCCTAGTGAATGCCTACGTTAGTCTACTCATTAGTAACATTTATAAAAATAGGAGTGCAGCAGCTCTTTATAATAAATGTCGCATTCAGTGTCTCATACTGGCTGTGCCTCGAGTACCAAATTTATAAACGTAACAATTTAAAAAAATATTAATAAAACTTGTCAATATCACGTTAAAAAAAGAAAAAATATATTCACACTACAGTATGTTGTTGGTGTTGTCCTTGTTTAATGCCATCTACTGAGTTGTACTTTTCTAAGTTGCTGTTGCAGGCCTATTTACCAATATTAAAAAAATTAAATTAAAAAATATCCTTCATCATAAGTATCTTTTCCCCAACTGAGGACCATATATTATAACAGCCAAATATTAAACATGTGCAAACAGGAAATTGTCAGTTTTTCCCACCAGTCACAGTGCAGTGATGTTTATACTTTTAAAAAATGTTTTAATTCTGTTTACATCTACAATAAATTAAAAACAAAAGAAAACAAAAATATCTTCCCTAGCCTCTCTGGTGATACTCGCAGCACTGAGGTATTAAAAAAAAACCATAAAGAGTTTGCTTTCCTAATTTGTTAATGGAAAGAATAATGGATAAAAGTATCAATAATGGAGGACTAGCCATCCCTGGCCCAAAGGCCCCAGACTGGAGGAGGGGAGAGAGAGAGGAAGGGGAGAAAAGAGGGAAGCGTCTTGGGCGACACTTGGAGGAGCTGAAATGATTGGACGATAAAAACGAATCTAATTTTTTAAATGACTAAAAAAATGCCCTCCCCCTCCCCCAAGCCAAACAGGTGTGCTTTGAACTTTAAATACGTTCAATATTAACCTTGCTATCTTTTTCAAAGTCTCGGGAAAAGCAGTATTTCATAGTTTAAATTAAAAAATACAACTAGACTGTTCATTGGAAGCTGTGTACAAAGGAGCAGTGAGTATGCTGGTGTGACACTAGTAGAATTCTTAGGTCTAATGTACTGACAAAAGAGAGCTAAACTGTGTTCTTTTTGACTTCATCAAGGGCAGCCCTGGCAGCTGATTGTTCTTAGACCTTAAAACTCAAAAATTGACCTTTTTCTTTTTAAAAAAAAAAATTAGTTTCCTTTTTTGTTTCTTTCCATGGATCATCAAACTGCCTGGGACTAAGTCCCTCACAAAAATATTTTTTTTCCATTTTCTCTTTCTTAATAGTTTCTATGTAGTTAATGGAATTGTATTTACAGCACTTATTATTTTTTCTCCAGAATTCACAATTTCAAAAAATCTTATAATATCACCTCTTTCAACAGAAAAAAGCACTTATAGAAAAGAAGGACGGCCAAAATGTTGTCGTCCTTACCTTATTGCCGAAAATAGATATACTTAGGTTAACAAAGAGACATCACAAAAATGAATCGCTAAAGAGCCTGTTAGTTAAGCTATGATCTCGCTTCTACAAATGCAAATGAGAAACTTTTATGCCCAACTCCCGCTCCGGCCGACTTCGAATTTCAGAGTGTGCTAACATTCCACCTGAAAAGTTATACAGTTTCAGAATGGGCACCAAAAGGTTGAGAGTCACATTACCATCTCAGCATCCTTGAAGCAGGAACAGAACCAGAAATCACAACCAAAAAAACTTTTTTTTAAAGAAAGTAAAATCCTTAATATAACAGTTATATACTATGGTTAGCTTTTAACTACATATTAAAGCGACGAGGCTACTAGACTATGTCAAAAATACTACCAAATGTGATTCAAAGATATTTAAAAGGAAGGGTGTGGGGGTGAGGATGGGACAAGGGGAGCCATCAAGAAAAAAAAGCAAAAAACCCACAAAAATCATGGATTATATACACATTTTTAAAAGCTGTTGTCTTATATAGTACAGCAGATTCATGAGATGATGAGATTGAATTCAACCCTCAGTCCGAAGTGAGCCATCTCCAGTGGGGGTGGGGGTGGGGAGTGAGGCTGGAGGTGTCCAGGTCTGAAGACATCACCTAAACAAAGGGCCACTCAGAAACTTCGCCCAGTCTTGCCTGGACATCCAGGTATGCTCTGTTGGAAAGAAGAGGACAGACACACCCAGAACGGGAACACACAGAGAAGGGTGGGGATTGGGGGAGAGAAGCGTTACTGGTAGGTGGGCTACTTTTCACACAGAGCTTTCAAAAGAGGCTTATTACGATCACCCATCAAGTATCAGGAGAATGGGTCTCACGTCACCATTTGTGTGTGTAATCGGGCGTTTGAGCCAGTCGTTCTCAAACTTTTGTGAGTATGAGGACCCCTTTGTAATCTATACAAATTTTGAGGACCATTCCCTTTTCACCACTATGTGGAAGCTCACAGGATAGCAGCTATCCACTATAGTACTGGATTGGACTACCCTCTGCAATCAGTCAATACCCCTCACTCCCATCCTCCAGGTGTCCTCAGTTCACAGGGTGGGAACCTCTTTTTTAAGCTGGATCTGGATTTGGGGGATGTGGGCCATTCTTGCTGGCCTAATTCAAAGGATGTGTTTTATATAGGTCTGGCAGCCTTTAGTGATGCAGTCAAAGGAAGGTAGTTATAGTTCATGAAATATGAACATGCTATATGTACATCAGGGTCTCTCTGAATCTATATTCGATGCCTACATAAAGGAATAACAAAAAATAGATGCATTCTGTATATGTCTATTTCTAAAGCTAGATGTGTGTCTAAGTAACAGTGAAAATATGTTTGCAGCCACCAGCATATTTGAATTTCATAAGAGCTATGTTTCATGCCAGGGTGCCAAGTTCACAACACTCAAAAGAAATTTCTTTGAGCTTTGACTACAGTAGCAGAAACAGAATCATGGTTTGTGGACTTGTTAATTGTTCTTCCCTGTTTGGGGCCATTTGATTACATCTAGACCATCTACCTGCCTTTTGCTTATGGTGGCAAAAGCTAGTGACTGTTTTGGTCTTAAGGCTTGTGACCAGCCTGCAATATCTCCTATTCTTTTGCTATCAATTAATTCTTTGGGGTTCCTCTCTTTTCCCTTTTGCCCTCACACCTGCCAGGCTCCATGTTTCTCCCATATTTCACCACTCTACCCTGGAAGGGAAATTTATCACCAAAAGAGGGTAGGCTCTCAAAGCCCATCCCAGAATGGGGTGCCCCTAAAAAGCACTACGGGGAACCTGGAAGAGGGTGAGGGAATAGGTAGAGGTGGCATACTGCCTCATTTCTTTTTGGGAGTACAACCATCAGGGGATGTTGGCTACCACTAGCTGGCCCAGCCTGATTAAGCAAGGTCTGGTCCTGCCCTCATCTCACTCCACAAAGGCTTGAAATAATTCAAGACAACAAGGGCTCTCAGCCACGTGGTTTCTCTCCTCAATCTCCTGTGACTGCCTCTCTTCTTCTGCCCCTAAATCGGTCTTAATTAGTTGCGAGCAGCTCTTCACACAGTTAATAGCCTTGGGCTCAGACTGGCAATGAATGTGTCAGGACTCACATGGTGGGTAGGGGGAAAACTCAGACATATTATTCACTTGGTTAAAAGGGGTGGGGGTACATGGGCAGCTGGATTAGTTGACATGACTTTGTTAACCTCCTCTCTGCCCCTCCACCTAATATTCTTCTCAAAGAACAAGCTTGCTCTGGCCATGTACCTATCACCCCCCACCCCCTAGCACTAACATTAGAAAACCTCAGAAATTCTCTTAAGCTCAGCTTGCTCCTCTGTCTGCCCTACACACCTACAGAAGCCCCATGGGGTCTTCAGGGTGAATTCGTGGTATTTCTTTTATTGACTGTATATACTTGGCTGCTCTGTGCCTTAGTTTCCCCACCTACAAAAGTGGGAGAACTTTTCATAGGATCATAGATTCAGAGCTAGAAGGGACCTCTGAGGCCACTTTATCCAACCTTCTCATTCTACAGATAAGAAAACTGAGGCCCAGAGAGGTTGTTACTTCCCTAAGAAGAAGAGCTAAGATACAAACATAACTCCTCTTAACAACAGAGCCAAAGCTCTTTTCTACTATACAATTGTCCACCTTGCCTATCTTCCCAGTGGGATACCGTGTAGGTTGCTGAAGTGATATTTGTGCCAAAACATGAAGGCAGATGTAATAAAGGGGAGGCATTTTTTGGGGTGGCAATCAGGGTTAAGTGACTTGCCCAGGGTCACACAGCTAGCAAATGTCTGAGGCCAGATTTAAACTCAGGCCCTCCTGACTCCAGGACTGATGCGCCACCTAGCTGAGTGACAGACATTTTGTCAAGTCATTTGGCTGGGCATTGAAATACCCACCTTATACCACGGCCCTATTCAGTGGCTAGCCACAGGAGATGTTATAAGGGCAGAATGAATGAAGTTTTTGTAACCAACCTTGGAGAATGCAAATCTATCCTTTAGATCTGAGAATCAGAGACTGGTTCTGCCTACAACTCACAACCCCAGCAAAGGATTAGATAAATGGGTCAACCAAAGGCAAGTTCATAGAATCACAAGATTTAGAATTGGAAGGGACTTGAGAGAATTTGTTGCCCAATAACCACATTCCTCCCATGGTGTCTACTACGGTATTCTGCCAAAATAACAGAGGTCCATTCTTTGAACTTTCTCCTCCACTCCATCAAACCCTAGTACACATCATAAGCTGCAGGAAAGAGCTGTTCAGAATTGTACCCTGCTACTATACTCTTCCACTGTGAAGAAGGAGGCATGTGTAATTAGCATATTTCAAACCCCTAAACTAATATGCCAGCAGAAAACACCCTTGGTGGCTTCATAGGAAGGGGTCTGAGTTCTCTTCAATGGTGTCTTCCTAAGAAAGACGAATATTTACTCTCAGATGTGAAGATGGCAGGAAGTTCCCTCACTGTTCTCTCCCCCTCCCTCCTCCCAACCTTTGCATGATTCAAAAAAATGTTTAATTAACTTGAGCTCAGTTAAAAAGGTTAGGAAACTGGCAGTGATCCAAACCCATGTTAGGCAGGTGATGTCGTTAATTTAATTTGCTCAGGTTTTAGTGCTCTAATCTGGATAATTGTTCACCAGTTATAGGCAAAAATGTTTTCTTTTCCCTAAAACACTAAGTTCAGTTCTTTAACTGTAGAATTCCCATTGGTTCAATTCCTTTTGAACACTGGAAAGACTCCAGAAACTGAAGAGGGGAACTTGCCCTACTCCAGGCCACAGGAGTCCCTGACCACTTGCACCCTCCTCAGGGATATTTCCCTGGGGAAAGCTGGGCAGGGCCATTTTCTTGATCTATCTCTTGGTGTTTATAAACCAGCAAACCCTCCCAGGGTACATGACTGAGCACAAGATCTCCTTCCAGTTTCCCATAATCTTGATTACATTTCAAGAAAGAGAAGGGTGATGAGAAAGGAAAGGTAGGTGGAAAAGGAGAGAGACAGAGAGAGAGAGAGAGAGAGAGAGAGAGAGAGAGATTGAGAGAGATTGAGATTGGGGACAGGAAGAAAATGAGAAAGGGAAAAGGGGGTATGGCTGAAATTGAGTGGGGAGAAAAGATTTTGGAAAGGAAGTCCAAAGAGAGAAAAGTATTGAGTGGATGGGGTTGGAAAATGGGGGGAGGGTGTGCCCTTATATGTATGTTCAACTCCCATACATGTATGGACACTCCCAGGGCAAGGCAGAGATATATGGCAGAGACTTTAATACCTCATAATGAGATGGCAACAAGAACACCTGCTCAATGGTATCCATTTGTAAAGGCCGTTGCAATCAAAGGTCCCTAAAATTGCATAATTGTTAAGGTCATCAGTGAGTGCACTATACATTGGAACAGACAGATCATTCAGGGTGCTATACATTGGAATGAATTGGGAAGTTCTCGGGAAAAGGCATTAACAACGGGACTAGCTGTGGTTGCTAGCATGAATGTGTCATTCTGAGACACTGCACCTTGAGGGACTTGGGAATAGTCATTATCATCCTTATTAGGAAGAAGGTATGGGAGGAAAAAACAGTAGGAGCACCCCTGTCCCCCAATAAGGAAAGTAAAAGTACCACTGTCTCTGTTTCAGAGAGATAAGTTGAGAGCCTAATTTGGAAGTGAGATTGGAATCAGAAATACTGATATGAGGTTGGCTGGGTATGGACTCTGGCAAGCACCTTATAAGCCACAGGTGATGGCTACTTTCTAGAGAATCCATCTGGGGTTTAAGATGCCACAGTACCGAAAAACTGGCAAGTTGTGTGGTATTTTGTTTTTTTTTGAAAAGGTCTACGAAGAAGTCAAAACAGTTAAGACCTCTCTTTCTTGAGGTAAAACAGAAGAGAAAGGTGGCATTGAGAGCTGCTCATTTAACTTGATGAAGCTGCTGTTTTAATAATAATATTTATTTGATGGCACTACTGCTCTGAGTTATCTAAGTGACATTAAGATGGGAACTGAAAGTGGACCCAGAGGTCAAGGGTCAAGACTGGAAGGCTTCCTTCATGGGGAGAGTGATTTTCACACTATAAAGGAATAGGTCTCTCCCAGGTTCTGGCTCCCCAACTCTGTCTCCCTGCTTCAGCCAATTTCTCCAATGATATCTGCTTACTTCCTCCAATGAGAC